>NC_138378.1:64412054-64468450 GCF_054177405.1 Leptonychotes weddellii | reverse complement strand
AACTAATGATGTAATGTATGGGGATTAACATAAGAATAAAAAAAATCGCAAAAAAAAAAAGGTTACCTTTGCTATCATATAGAACATGAGTTAGATTTGGGAAGGACACAGATTGTTAATTTGGAGACTGTTGCTGTAACCTAAATGAGAGATGATGGTGGCTGGGACCAGTGGGAAAGAAGTAGATAAATTCTAGGCACATTTATGAATTAGAAGTGATAAGAAAAAGCAGGGGGTGGAGAGTAAGTTGTCCTGTCTCAGATACACATTCATTTTGTAATGTCTGTGAGGTGTGACCTGTCAAGAAGGTGGATGGATAGGTGAGCCTGGAGCTCACACCCTGACCGGACATGAATTTAGAAATTAGACCATAAAGATGACCTGTCACACACAGGAGTCCATCCACTCACCTCCCTGTGCCAAGCATCCCGGTTCCTCTCCTGCAGACACAATATCCAGCGCTATTATATTTGTTGAGCAGCCACTACGGCTGGGCCCACAGATTTCCAGGAGGACCAAGGAGTACCAGAAAAAAATGGAATACAAAAGAAGCAGTAGTCCCTGCTACTTGCTGTGGAACCATACCCTCTCACTCAATTCTTAGTATTGTTCTGGAAGGGGTTGCTTTGCCCCCAGCCCTCCAAGGCTCTTTGCAAGTGTTATCATATGTATTGTTTGGCAAAACAGCCATCTCAGTAGTATTCAAGCAAATACTTGTTCTGGTTTTGAAAGTGGAGATAAATGACCCTTCCTATCTATAAAATTCTCTCCCTCTAATTGGCACCACATCTTTTGGGCGGATAAATTTACTTTCTGTTACTCCTGGCTTTTTGAGACAAGTATATTTTAGACATTACAAATGCCCATAGTTAGGACACCAAATGAAAGGAAATGTAAAGTTTGATAAACACAAGAAAGGGTAAGAAAAGAGAGAGGGGCATCTTTGATTCCGTTGCTATATCCCAGAGGGTCCAGATTTTCACAGCGATTCTTCTGAGTGAAGTTCGATGAATCATGAGCTACCAGAAAAGAGAAACATTACTTATGACATCTATCTTTTTCTAGCTTTTACATTTCTCCTATTTTAACAATGAAAGGAAATTTGGATTCTTTTCTTCTTCTTATGTATATAGAACCGACTCCTAGGCAAGGTTTAGCAAAATTTAAATTTCGTACTTTTAAAAATATTTCCAGAGCGTAGTAATTGATAAAGGAGATTCTGGTGAATATGTACCTTAAGCAAAAATCACTATACGATTAAACCTTTTGATGCTGTTGTAATGTCTCCCATATAAAATTGCCAAAATTATCTGCTAACTGTTACCTGCTCTCAGCCTAAGGAGAATAAAACAAAGCCAGTCAGCATATGCCACTCCAGCAACTTTTTTGGTTTCAAACTGCAGTAGGGAGCTTGAATTTGCATTCTAAAGTAAATGAAATGATTTGATTATATTTGCTAAAACCCATATACAGCCCATTACTGTATATCACTTCAGAGACCACAAAATTTAGCACATGTAATCAAAATGGATTGCCTTCTTCTGTGAGGAGAAACTATAAAAACACTGGGTATTGTGATGAATTGAGTTCTCATACATGAATCTGGTTCATTTTCTGACCATTATCCTGCTATTACTTGAATACAGTTTAAATACCATATACATTTCAAGTCTTGCCTGTGAATATGTTGGTGTTTCCTTTAGAAAGACTTCATTCCGCATTAATTTCTTTGCATCTCATCTTCTCAGCTAATTAGATATTTTTTAGCTTCTAATGCCAAAAAGAAAGTAATGTTGGATGCATGAAGTTACTCACTCTATAGAGAAGATTGTCAGCATGAAACAGTCTTAATTTTAATTTAGAAGTTTCTAATGTATTTATTTTCTAGTTAACATACAAAAGAAGATGTGGGTTAAAGGAAGGATTTTTTAATCTTTCTCTAAGGGAGTACATGTGCCTAAGCAAGCCAGCAAGCTAAAATTAGAAATGTTCTTTTGCAAAAAGCACACAAAGTCTACAAGAGGCCTGGGAACTGAACAGAGTGGGGAATAAAAACTAATAAGTCATGATAAGGAAATACTCAGTGACCCAGTGTGAGCCTTCTGTGTAGATGCTTGTGTTCACCCTGGTTATGTACAAAGCCCTTTTTGCTCCTGGTTTCTACCTGAGAGTTTGGTTAGGAAATCAGAATGAAAATATACAGATGTCTCAACATAATTTGGGGCTATTTTGTTTCAATTAAATTGGGGAGGACTTTTCTTCATGATCAGGGAAGAAGCATACTGTACAAAACATCCAAAAAACAAACAAACAAAAAAAACCCCAACACCTAACCCTTGAAGAGACATGTCTCAAGGAAATTTTCTCACAAATGCTTCTTGATACAGAACATCTTAACAAGAATACCAAGTAATATTGAGCCAAAGATAAAATGATGAAACAAGAATATTATAAAAAACAAAACTTCAGACCCATGGAAACAAATTGGAGAACCAAAACAGAATAACTAAAGAAATAACAAATAAATAAGAAAAGCAAGGAACAAAATAAGTACCACTGATAAATTACTGGCATAGAATAAAGGTTTGAGATAATTAAGGTATAAGCACATTTAAAAAGATAAAGCAATGAAAAAAAGACAATAGTCCTAAAAAAAAGCCTGATACATGGAATGGTTATGTATTCAAAAACATAATACAAGAAAATTTATCTGAGTTGAAGAAACAATTTTTAAATTATCTACAGTTGGAAAGAACATGTATTCTGAGAAAATTTAATACAGGACTCTATACTAAGATAGATTCTAGTCAAGCTCCTGAATTTCAGGAATAAAACAATTTTAGGCATCTGGACAGAAAAAGCAAATAACCTACAAGAGATTAAAATCAGGCTGCCTTAGATCAATCAATGCTATAAGACAATGGAACAATTGTTCTGAGGTGAGAATTGCACGATCCAATAATGTGATACCCACAGTGGCAATCAAATAGAAAAGCATTATGAGCCATGGAAGGACAAAGGGAACATGTTACCCATGAGCAGGTCTGGAAAAAACTAGACAATGAACACCTGCCAATTCGTTTTTAATTAAAATTAAAAACTCAAAAATAGAGAAGGTATGATTTTTTTAAAGACTAATAGTGAACATTCAATCCACTTAAATATTGATTCTTAGCATACAGAAATTGAAGTTACAGAACAAAATGCAATGTTATAAACCCAAACAATGTACAAATAATAAAAAAACTTACAAAAATTGGAGGTGAAGGAGAGAAAGGTGTGAAGATGTGTGATAGTACTAGGTAGGGCCCTATTCTTTCATAGCAGGGAGTAAATTTACAATGTTGAAAATTAAAATATATAACTTTAAAAATCTTGATTCCAACAATAATATATTTTATGTTTTCTTAAATTTCGAAAGCCCTTTCATGAAATTATATATCCCAAAATGAGGAAATATGTATTCAAAATACAATAGTTACTCTGGTCTTACTTCTATAATTTCAAGTAACATTAAATTTAATAATTTTTACTTCAAAGTCGCATTTATAATTTCATAAAGATAATGATAAAGTACTTTCATCTTAAAAAAGACTAGAAGCAGATATGCCAGGATATTAACCATGGTTCCTTTGAAGTCATGGAAACAGACATTATTACAGTTCTACCTTTGCTTTTTCTGTAATATTTTAAATTTCAAGAAAAAAAATTAAAGCAAAGGTTAGAGCTGGACCAGGGATATCTGATAAGAATTTGTCCTAGATCTTCCAGATTCCAGGTAGGTCTTTAGGAATTTTTGTACTGAGCAGCTGGGGGACTCATGTAGCTGTCTGTATACGACATCATGCACACATTAGGGTTCATGTATATTTGTATAAATGTTTTTACTAATGGAAGAGCAAATTCAGTAGCCACTTCCATTTTTCATTTTATGTCTACTCCTCTAACTTGGCCCCTTATCAGGCCCCCACTTTCCTGTCCTTCCCTGCTTCTCTGGATTGGAAGAAACACAGCATGGTGTCCTGTAAGTTCTGCCCCCTGCTCCCTCACTTAGCCTTGGGCTAGCAACTTCCTTTTCCAGGCCTTGCTACCTCACCTGTAACACTTTATCTCTTGCCTGGTGACAGGACTTCAGTGAACTACTCAGAGAAGACACTTCGGTTGGGATTGGGAGACATGGAAGAAAACCAAGCGTTCCCAGTTGGGTTCCAGTTCCAACCAGCTGCAGCAGGAGCACCAGGAGGACGGTGAGGGGGGAGGAGGGCAGCTGGTTCACGGCTGGACCAAGATGCTCGCTCAACCTTGGCTGGTGAAGGCCAACGGCACAAACACACTGATGAGTTTTTCGCTTCTCAAAATTTCCTATTCTTTTTTACAGATTTAGAAGGTGGGAAGGCGCGGAGGAAATAGTACAGGGAGTAAGAGAGCACGTTCTATAAGTTCATTAATATGCAAAGAAAAGAGCACTTGGGGAGGGACAAAGGTGCAAAGCAGCTCTACGACAACTCTTTCGGTAGAATGTTTGCACAGCTCAGGACTTCACCCCTGTGCCTTTCCTGACCCCGATGACAGCCCTGAGCATTAAAGGGAAGTGACATCACTGTGGTCCCCACTTGAGAGACAACAGGGGCTCAGCCCAGTCAGGGAGTTCCCCAAGGTCTCTAGGTTAGTGAGTGGGAGAGTAAGGATCCCAAGCCGGGTCTGCTCAGCCTAAAGACGATGTTCTTTCTAGTACTGTAGCCATTCAGATACAAAGCCATCACAGCCCTGAGTTCATTTAGCAAACAAACAAAGCAGAGAACCTACAGAAACACAGAAAAGGGTAAAAAGGAAGAAAAGTCCCCCTAAATTTCCCAGTCCCCTGTAGTGACAGCTCTTACTCCTGACTTGCCCTGGGCCACCTTCTCTGTGGACAGCATTCCATAGCATGCCTCCAAACTCTCCACCCCAGTGCACGAGGCTCAGCTAAAACCCTATACAGCGGAAGTGAGATAGTGTGTGAGGAGGCTGTGGGGTCACATGTACACTTGCTTGGGAGGATTTCATTCCCCAGATCTTTTCATGTCCGTAGATATACATACACAACTTGATTGATCTGCAGGCAGCCTCATTGGATTAACTGGCAGGTGCCATGCAATTCCTCTTATGGGTAAAAAAAAGAATAAAGTTTTTAGAAAATATTGGTATGCTGTTTCTAAGCCCTGAGGGAGACTGCAGTTCTGTCAGTCTTTCCAAGTATCCCTTCCACATAGGACTCCAGTGGCCAATTTCCTCACTTCCTTCACTAATGTAATCTTCAGTAGTTTGCAGCAGGACTATAATAGCAGGAGTAATGGCTGACATTTCCTGAGCACTTAAGGCTCTGGGCTAAGTGCTTTGTTAGCATTATCTCACTTAAAAGAATTACTGTCTTGATGTTTTAGATGATGGAATTGAGGATCGGAAAGGTTAAGGAAGCCATTCCTGATGGCACAGCTTTTATGTACTGAGGAGATTCAAGCCCTAGTCCAGCTGATTTCAGAGCAATATTCTCAACCACTGGACTAGCATCCTACACATTTCCTCTGGTTAACAGCACAGCTGAAGAGCACAAAACACCTGCTGAGTGCCTGAACAACCCCCTGAGAGTAGGCATGGAAAAGCTTTCTGGCAGCATGGCACTGTGGCTAAAAGTTAGGGCTTTGGAGTCAAGAAGCCTCAAGTTCAAAGCCCAGCTCTGACACCTACAACCTGGCATTATATTGGAGCCCCAGCTTCTCTAGCGAGACAAGGTAATGACAGCAGCAGCAGCATAGCTATTGTAATGATCAAATGAGATTAATGTGGAAAAATGCTTAGCTTAATGGCTGTTGTATTGCAGAGACTCAAGAATATCACTATTATTTATAGTAAGCCAAAATAGAAGCAACAATTCCTTTCTGTCCACCTCCATTGGCAACTTACTCAAAGTACGACTAATAACAATTTGCATATTTGAAAACTATTGGCTAAAATGAGTCAATCGCCTGTCAGAGATTCCATCTTTCTAATATTTACCCTAAAACAGCACTGTAAAGACTGTCCAGTAGGCAAATCAGCCAACTAATATTCATAAAGCACCTAATATTTGCAAAGCATTTGAGACACACTAGTAAGTATAAATCCAAGTGCCTGCCCCCAGAGAGTTTTTGGGTCGTGTTTTGTAACAATAGAATCTTGCCTTACAACAATAGCAACAAACACAAAGACAATCCAATGTAGGTGAACTTCCAAAGAAGTAGTCGATAAATCCAGCTTGAGGGGTATAAATAAACATTTAGCTCAAAGTAAGTGAGCCAGAAAATTTGTATAGGCTAAGAGGGAAAGAAAGAATTTAAGAAAAGGCCAAAAGACAGCGAAAAAGAAAACCTAGTACCTGGTAGTGCAGAGTCAGGGAAAGGAGAGAGGTGGAAAAGCAGTGTGTATACAGGTAGCTGGAGAGGGGCATGCATGAGGATGGGGTCAAGTAAATAATGAGGTTCTCACACCCCTTCTTCTCTACTCATGAACACAGCTCAAGAGTAGAAGAAAACTTAAAACCCTATCACAAAGTGAAAGTCTGAAAATTACTTTCTTTGAGGAATCTCAGCAGCACTGTCTCTTGGAGGAGCTGTAGGGTGAGGACTACTCACCACCTTAAATCTGCTGTGAATTGGGAACTCATTCAAAGAAGTGAGCCACACAAGTCAAACAGTCAAAATACAGTATAATCTCATAAACTGATAAGGCTGGGTGAGAAATGGGGTTAGATCTTGGTCAAAATTTTGTAATTGATTTGTTGGTCCAATGAGGGACAAAATTGTATAGCCACCGCCTCCCCACAAATCCCATCCAGGCAGATCACCGCACATTGCAGGGAAGGAGATGAGACAGATCAGGAAAGGCTCAGCGTCCTATCCTCCTGCCAATCCTACCATTCAGGTATGCAGCAAGGAGAAGGGACAGACAATTCCCTCCCAGTGCTGGACCCATATACATAGACAGATTGCTAGATCAATAGATTGATCAATAGATAGATTGACAGATGATAGATATCAGAGTTTTAGAGTATAATAAATAAGAACTAAAAGAAACATTTTATCTTCTGTATTTTCCCTAGGAATTTATTATTGAGATTTTGTTTGTATCTATGAACTAGTATGTTTTAAATAGCCTTCTGTGTTTTAAGGACATCGGATCCATTTCTGTTGTTTTGAATAAGCATCTCAATTCCATTTTCTGGGAAAACCAAAGTAAGTAGAATTTCAAGGTCCATTTTTTTATGCCTCAGATTTTGCAAATTTAAACATGTTGAAATTAGGGATAAAATAAAAATTTTGTATTTTATAAAGATAGATTGGAAAATAAAACCTGATATATTTGAAGATTATTGTCTAAACTTGAACCAAATTCAAATATCTCTCCCAAAGAATTAAAGGAAATGAAATCTGTCAGTGATAGTGAAATCTATCAGTGAGTACATTAGTTGTTCTATTTCTGTTTTGATTTTGCAATGGAAGACCTAAACATGTGACTGATTTCAAAAGCCTGTGCATTTCTTTTTCCTTCTTTTTCCCAATCCAATTTGAAACTCCAATATCTTAATTACCTAAGCTAAATATTGATCTGATTAAAGCAAATAGTATCAAGATGACTAACTCATAGCCCCAAATATCCCAATGTGCATTTATATTCCAGGAATGCACTTGTTCAGTCAAGTAACTCTGATGGATAGAATGTGGGTCGCCGGACTGAGCAAAGTTTTCTCCCCCGCCACCCCTCCCGCCAGTCTAGAGCACAGTGACTCTTCTAGTCACAAATCCTCTAGGAACAATAACTTCTTTTGGATGCTCTAATTGCTCAGGTCAACACCATGGTCAGGTAAGGAAGAGGCGATGATAGTACCACTTCAGCTACAGGAACTGCAGCCCGAGGCCCAGCTGGTCCCCAACCACCTGGGTGGGGCCGGAGGAATTGGTCTCTGTCTGGTACTTGTGAGCTTCAAGCTTCCAAACACAACCTGAGAAATTTAAGCATTTCGGGTGCCTGAGAGGCTACCAAATAAACTACACAATTAAGACCCTTATCCAGCTGGCTTAGATTTTTAGGTATCCTAAAGAATTCACAGCAGATCGCATCACTGAGTGGGTAAACTTGACATTAAGTGCTGACATTCTAACTATGATATGACAGTAAGAACTGCTCGATGTCTCCACACACTCAAAGCAGAAGATATTCAATTTCAGATTTGGGTTTTTTTTTCTTCAAATAGCTTTTTTCTGCTGCCCAGACCCCATCTCTCTCTGATGGTACAGACATTATCACCCTAACCCAAACACCTCCAGCCACAATGCCTCTGCATCATCTCTCAAGCCGACCACACATTCATCTCCCCTAAGTTTACTCACACTAAAAGCTCTTTTTTCTCTCCTATATTATCAAACACCTACAGATAATCCCCCCACATAATTATCTCACAAACTCATTCTGAACTCCAAAGGAGAGGTCCACAATTACACAAAATTGTTTAAACAAAATATATGCTTTATTAAGGGCATGGGGACTTTAAAAATGGTCTGTTGATCTTCCTGAGCCCTAGTTGGGCATGTGTGTCCTTACTTCAGTGGTGTCCAAGTTATCAGTGACCCCCATTTTTGGCAAATTGTGGACTTCAGAATACAGGCAGCCTGAAGGCAAAGAGACTCAACTTTCCCTGGAAGAGGAATGTCAAGGAGGCACAATGTTCCTGTCACTCAAAGGGAACCAGGGAACCAACTGTATCTTAAAACAAAACACTAAAAAATAGAAAAATGGGGAAAAATTATTTGTAGTAAATTGCTGGTATACAAAATGAATCAACCTCGCTCATTGTGTTGTACTGACAGCCCTACTCCTCCTCTATTTCTCCTTTTCAAATCCCCCTAGATTTTAGAGCAATGATTTCCAATGGTTTCCCGGACCAGCAGCTCTGTCTCCTGGAAACTTGTTAGAAATGCAAACGCCTGGGTCTCATCTCAGAACCACTGAATCAGAAACTTTGCCAGTAGGGGATAGCGATGGGTATTTTAAGGAGCCCTCCATGTGGTTCTGAGGTTCACTAAAGGTTGAGACACTCCGCTTTACTTGACAGGGAGAGAGAGAGAAATTGAGTGAGCACAAGCAGGCAGAATGGCAGACAGAAGCAGACTCTCCGCGGAGCAGAGAGCCCTACATGAGGCTCGATCCCAGGACCCTGGGATCATGACCTGAGCCGAAGGCAGATGCTTAACTGACTGAGCCACCCAGGCGCCCCTTGACTTTGATTTTAGCACCTCCACCACCATGACACAATTTAAATTGTACAATTTCAGAAGCTCATTTAGTCTTCCAAACATTATCCAAATATTGAAGATTCTGACCAGTAAACACATGGTCACTGCCTTCTCTCTACCTTTTCCTACCATGTTTGTAACTTGTGGCCTCATCTCTCAGCCAGCAAAATGTCTCATGCCCCAAAACCCCTACAAATATTGAGAGTCCTTTTTGGTACCCAATGGCTGAGGAAAGGCCACTTGGAAAAAGCAATGAAAACAGAACTCAGAGAGGACAGGTGAAATGCAAATTCAGGAAGGTGAGAGGGGCTAAGACAAAATTCAAAGAAAGGCATGAGCCTTTAGCAAGGAAATCTAGGTCCAGAGGTCGCCCTTGAGCTCAATGTACTGAATGAGCATTATTAGTAAATTGAGCTCAAGATAAGCCTAGCTACTTGGAAATCCATTCCAATGCAGCCTTTTTCCTTCTCCAGATAAGCACAAGCTGGTTGAGATTACTAGGAGTTAAATAGGCTTCCTTCCCTCCATTTCTAGTTTTCTAGGTAATTCCTATGCTTTTCCAATTTATTTCTGAGAACTCCTTTGGCCATTTTCAGGTAGAGAGCGTTGTTCCACTGGGTCCTATTCAATTTTTCTGTGAGTGCTTTGTAAGGAAAAGGACCAGTACAAGAGGTAGGGTATGGGTTGATCTGGAGACCCTGTACACATAATTGTGACATGTTGGTCTGGGTGATGTCTGAGGAGACAGTGTTCTCTGACACAACAAAAGGAGCTTTTCTATCTTTACTGAATGTGATTTCCAAATGCCAGTTGTACATTAGATGGCTAAAGACTAGGGCTGATGAACGTTTTATCCACCTGTAACAAAAAAAGTAGACTATTCATAATAAAAACTATAGTTTGCAAATGTCATTTATTGAGAATACTACATCCTTATAATAAAAGATTAAGAAATGAACAGTGCATCAGAGCTCTTATTTCTTCTCTTTTCTTTTTCAATCTTCCAAAAACAATAAAAAAAAATGTTCATGTTTGACCCCTTAGGGTCCTGAAATGATTCAAATGTCTACCTTTAAACCCCGCCCCCACCAGCATAAATACTGAGAGGAGGGTCTGTTACCTTTGATTTATTTAGAACGTTAATTTTTGGTCTCTAGTACTGCAGTATTTCATAGGTGACCCCAAATATGTGTGTCTGATATAAGAGAAAAACCATTAGAAAAAGACCACTAGCAGAGATACAAAGCCAAAAAAAAAATCTCTTCGTTTCCCATTTTATTTAACAAGTAAACATTTTACAAAGACAAAAGTTATTGTTCCCTTGGATGGCATTGACAAGCTACATATTCAGGGAGGGATGCATTTATATAATGTGTGGTTAGAGGTTAATCAATATTTCATTTCTATTTCATGGCAACGAAACGCTCATTTAAGTTATTTGGTTGTCCTTTGGCATTTTATTAGTTAAGTGAAATTAATTTATTCCACAAATATTTATTAAGTGCCTAGAACAGTTCTTGTTACATAGGAGGCATTTGGTGACTATTGATGCAGAGAATATTTTTTGAGAACTTGCTATATGCAGACTCAGTACTAAGGTCCTTGGCTGAAATGATTCAGAAGCCAAGATGAGGATTTTTTTCTCTCAGAGCCCTGAGTCTATGACTATGAAATCATTTGCATACCAAGTATTTCTGGCCTCTTCCTTCCTCTACCCCTAGCCATTCCTGCCCTGCTAATGAGACAAGCAATCTCAGAGCTTGAGCAGTGTGCCCGTAAATCCATCTCTAAGGCTCTGCTCAATAGTAGGACCTCCCCTGGGCCCACTGCAGGAAAATATGCACAATTTGAAATCTGAACCATCCGCTGCCATAGAAAAGCACATGCATCAAATGCCCACAGCAAAGTCTGAGGCTCACTGGCTCATCCTTTGTCATGATTCCAATCACTGATATCATAGTGGTTTGCTGAAAAGAATAGACTGATCGAAAGCCACTGCTCAAATCGTTCCTGTACTCCTGGGGAGCTTAGAGATGAAAATCACCTAATACACCCCTCCAGGATCTCCTCACCTGGGGGCATTGCCTGACGCTCTCACCTCTTTTCTTTAGCAGGAACCCCTTTGTCCTTGGTCACTCCTATACTTTGAAAATCTCTCAGTAACAACAATGATCACATTCTACCAAAATTATTTGTTTGCATGTTTCTTGAGAGCAGGAGCTTGGGCTTCTTCATCTTTGAAGCCCCAACCCCTCAAATGGATGGCAGTGAAAAAATGGTTTTCGAGTAGATTTTCTTTGATCTTAATGTCACTGAACAAATACCTTTTAGTCATAGCCCTTGAGCTCTATAAACATTGGAAGTAGCTGTTCAACCTGTCTGCCCCCTAACAGTCCTATAAGGTCCTTGCCATAGTTCATTATATGCAAAGCCTAAAAATTATTTTGCCCAATTACACTATTAAAATAAAATCACATAATTTTTGAACAAGTGTGATCTTGAATATCTAGTACAAATCCCTTCATTTCATAGATGAGGAATCTGAGACTCCCAAGAAGTTAAGTCAAAGCCAGTAAATAGCAGAGAAAGAATAAAATCCAAGTCTCCCTGCTTCCTGCCCAGGGCTTGGTTTACCAGTCTATAAACTGGATTCAGTTTGTTGAGGGTCCATTTCTTCCAATGCTCATGAAGGGGTTTGCGGAAGGCCCCAGCAATTGAGCTGGATTCAGAAAGAGAGAACTTCCACCAGCTACTCTATATTTTTTTCCTCCCCAGAGACATAAGCACTGGCCAAAAAAGCTGTCTTAGTACAAGAAATAAGAGAAGAAATGATGGAACTCGACATAATTTGCAGCTAATGAGATATAAGGAGGCCCTCTAGAACAATTTCAGATTTATACCTAGGATCAAGATAGGCTGCTCCTGGGTCAGATCTTGTGCAGTAGTTGACTTCCAGAATAGTCTTTGGGTCTGCCTTGGTCTGAATCTGTCTCTGACTGAGATGGACCAAAATGTGAATCACACATGACTTTAGAAAAAAGAAGGCAACACTTCCTGAAGCTTTCTTTCATCAGGCAGTGCCTTATCCATCAACTCACCAAATGTCCACTGAGCATGTACTAAACATCAGGCACGGAGCTCAGTACTGCGGTTATAAAGATGAATGAAATAGAATCTCTGCTTTCAGGGAACTCACTGACTGTGGTATCTCTGAACCAAGAATTCTTTACATACACACAACCACCCGCATGTGTGCACCCACATACACACACACACACACAAACACACACTATTAGAAACACATGAGCACTGGGGCACCTGGGGGGCTCAGTTGGTTAAGCGATGGACTCTTGGGTTTGGCTCAGGTCGTGATCTCAGGGTCGTGAGATTGAGCCACATGTCCAGCTCTAGGCTCTGCATGGAGTCTGCTTAGGATTCTCTCTTCCTCTCTCTCTCAAATGAATGAATGAATGAATGAGTGAATAAATAAGAAACATATGAGCATCTCTGTCACAACTCAGGATTTGACACTCGGTACTGGCATAGTAACCACCCAGACCCTTAACTTTCTGTCTCGTGACTAATACCATTTAGGCTTTCCTATATCTTTTGTCCTATCTCGTCAAAACAAAAGGCAACTGTGTCCAAATGCTGTGAAGGTTTACGGATTGTGACACTGCTGAGGTGCAAATGGACATTGCTTAAGAGCAGAACAGAATTTGAGCAGCAAAATCACTTAGGCAAGAGAAAGGACAAATTAATTCTCTTATCAAACTTTCCCTCACAGACAGATTCTCACAAAACTAAGAGTTACTTCTCGTCAAGTACCAATTTATGATTCTGCAAATACTCACAATGAGCACTATATTTGCAGTAGTTCAGAGGACGAAGAACATTCACAACATTAAACAACTAACTCATGTTACTCTTAAATTTATCTTCATGTAGATCTGAACATAATATGTGTTAAGAATAATAAAAATTCTTTATGGGGCGCCTGGGTGGCTCAGTCGGTTAAGCAACTGCCTTTGGCTCAGGTCATGATCCTGGAGTCCCGGGATCGAGTCCCGCATCGGGCTCCCTGCTCAGTGGGGAGTCTGCTTCTCCCTCTGACCCTCCCCCCTCTCATGCTCGCTCTATCTCATTCTCTCTCTCAAATAAATAAATAAAAATAAAATCTAAAAAAAAAAGAATAATAAAAATTCTTTATATTGGCAACCAGAAGAACTTTCAACATTGGAATTGTGAATAGTTTTATGCTTATAAAAATGCTCAGAATTTAAATTTTAAATAACACTTTTATTTAAAAATTGTTATATTCATAAATTATAATTTGTAATTTTAGCTCACTGTTATTAAATCTTGAATATTTTAAGATAAATATAACTTTTAAGAAATGATAAATGAATTTAATGTTTTTATTTTTACATTTACTCTAATTTATACTTTTGATAAGATATAATCAATTGTACACTTTAGAGTACAAATATATTTCGCTTTTAATTCTTTAGTTCATTTCTATAAATACCACTTAAATTATGAAAAATATTAGGTATAACAATATAAGTAGTGATTTTGCTAAAATAAAGAGAAAAAGGTATCTTACAGAAAAAATATATAACAACTGATACAACGTGCATGTATTTTATTACTCAGCCAAACATCATTGGCCCATACCATAATACCAAGGCATGCACAACAATAATTAAATTTAGTCATTCTTAACATTTGCCAACTTTCTATCCTATAAAAAACATGTCTTTACCCACATTGTTTTTATTTCTCATTATGAAGATACATAGTAGAAAGAAAGAACATATTTTATTTGGCAGTATGTTAGCTTGATTTAGAACCTTAATGTGTGTAGACATACGGTCTGTGAGTCTCTGTCCTCGCATCCCAGGTGCTGAAATGTTAGGAGGAAGGGGGTGGCCAGTGTCTGAGTCACCAAAAGTTAACATAAAACAACTGAAGCCCCAAAGTAAGCCAACAAGGTATGTAGG
Organism: Leptonychotes weddellii; assembly: GCF_054177405.1. Classification (NCBI taxonomy): domain Eukaryota; kingdom Metazoa; phylum Chordata; class Mammalia; order Carnivora; family Phocidae; genus Leptonychotes; species Leptonychotes weddellii. The sequence continues at coordinate 64,454,139 of NC_138378.1, read as the reverse complement.
AAAATAAGCCTCTTCCATTTTCTTGAAGTCAGGACCTGCTTTCTCTTGAACACTCACTGTCAGTCTCAGGTGGAACCATACAGGTACGTGAGTCCACAGAGACTATTTCCGTGTGTGGAACCAGTATCCTCGAAGGACCAATCGATTCGGCTTTGCCAAATGTTCCTGAAAGGACTCTTCTGTATGGATGGATGCAGTTCATGCCCATGCTTAAACCCTCCCTGAAGTACAAAGGATATGAAAATAGCAAAGGGACTTTTCCAGGTTAGAAGCCCCGCCAGCGGCAGCCATGACCCAGGTGTACTGAGGCTTAAAGCTGATCAGCCCTGAAATTCCCTGCTTGGCCATCGTGGATGGTCTCTGTGGGTCCAGCTCAGTGCAGGGTATTCACAAGGGTCTAAGCAAGGCTATGGTGAAACACGATTCTGCTCTGTTCAGTTTTCATTTCAGAGCCCTTGGAGAGAAACACATTAATCTTTCATTTATACATTAATGTCTTATTCTTTCTGTACATTTTGCCAATCTCTTGTGTTTTTTTTTTCTTTTTTGACTTCAATTAATCTGCCCAAACAACCTTACTCTTGGATTTTATCTATTCCTCATAAACAGATAATTTTTTTTAATAGCTTTGACACACAATGCTACATTAGTAAAGAAAATTATTAAAGTCTGGTAAATTTTCTCTTTTTGGCAATTATTACACAGTTATTTTGAAGTTCACTAACATTTCTCTCATTCAATGCAGGGCTGCCTCAGTCTATCTTGACACCTTAATCGCCTTTCATATTGTAGAAAAGGGTCTCGAATTATTGGCCACCCACTGATCTTAAAAAAATTTAGATAGGGCACCTGGGTGGCTCACTTGGTTAAGCGACTGCTTTCGGCTCAGGTCATGATCCAGGAGTCCCTGGATCGAGTCCCGCATCGGGCTCCCGGCTCGGCAGGGAGCCTGCTTCTCCCTCTGACCCTCCCCCCTCTCATGTGCTCTCTCTCTCTGTCTCAAATAAATAAATAAAATCTTTAAAAAAAATTTAGATAAACAAACCAAAGATGAAGAGAGTGACAGCGTGAGAAGGAAATCCTATCTAAATGGTGCAAGCAACACCCCCCACCCCCCACTACCTCCCACTCGATCCCACCCAAAGAACACATGACTGAGTGAGCCTGAGCTGGGAGCCTTGAATCTTCCAGGTCCCGTGCACTGAAAACGATTTCAGTATTTCAAGACTTACCTTTTCAGACATTATCCCTAACTGCAAGCCAGCCACATAGGGGACCCAACTGCAGAAGCAGCATTCTGTCCCAAAGTTGGAGAATAGCCTCCAAAGTGTCTCTTCCTTAGTAATTTGACTAGTTATGATTTTCACCTTATACTTATAACCAACTTTAGAAGTAAACCTTTATGTAAGCTATGAATTACAGTTTTCTGTTCAGTCCCCATCTGCCTGTAGGTTCTTAGTGAATAGCATCTATGTTTGATTCACCCTTTGTATCCCCTGCAGCCCCAACACAGTGCCTTGAATTGAGAGGTGTTAGAGAAACTGTTTTGAATGCATAAATTAGAAAAATTAATTTCCAAGTATGGAAAAGTGTGGCTCTCCAGTGGCCTCTAATCCACGTAGTGGTCACAAAAATGGCTACTACCACATTGATACTGTGTCTAAGACACTATTTAAAACAGTGTTTCTCAAAGTGTGGCCACCAGATCAGCTGCTTCGGAATTATTTAAAAGTTAATGTGTGGGCTCTAGCCCATGTCTCTGGGTTCAGCATCTCTGGGAGTGAGGCCCCAGAGCCTGCATTTCCTCATGTTCTCTGTGTGATTCTGGTGCACTCCAAACTTAGAAAACCACTGTAGTGGTGCCTCTCAGCAGCATCTGTGCATTAGAATCACCCAGGGAGATTTTGTTAACTAACAAAACCTGGGCCACCCAGACAGCTCAATCAGAATCTCTGGGATGGGGTTGGCCGTTAGCCTATCTTTGAAGTTCCTCCAGCGATTCTAATGGGCAGTCAGGGCTGAGAATCTCTGGTTCAGGTGCTTCTCTCCCACATTAGCCCACTTACAACCTGAAGTATCGGCTACATTCAGCAAACAGTGGGCACTGGGAAAGGACGGGAGAGGATCAAGGATAACAAACAAAAGCCAGGGTCTGTGGCAAAGCTAAACCCCGGGCACACTGCCTTGCAGCAAAAGCAGTCGGTGTCATAGTCAAAATCACCGGCTCTCACCAAGCCAGTAAGAGAGTGACGTTTGATGGGGGCACCATAAAGAGGCTCTTTGCTACCTTATGTGTGTTACCTAAAATAATTAAATTGCACCCATGGAGCAATTCCTAGGACTGGCCTACGGTAACGCCTCACTGGAATTAGAAGAAGATAAATTAATCTCTTGTTTTAAAAAAACAGATATTTGACTGTTTTCTGAAAAAAAATGCCTATTTTACATAAGCTGTTTATAAAAAATTATCGCTATTGTCTCTTATGAGCCCTCTGTGCTGTACGCAGGAAAAGTACTATTGTCCTCATTTCAGAGATGGTAAAATCTGGATGGAAAAGGTTAAGTAGCCTGCCCATGGCCACATAGGAAATGTAAGAAGCAGGACATAACTCAGACCTTCTGACCCAAACCCAATTTTTTTCTCAGTCATTCAAGTTCATCAATTTTATCCTGCCCCAATAAAAAGGATTCAGATTATATTGAAAAGTCTCACCTGCCTGTAGGTTTCCTATGATATCTACTACTTTCTGCTTTATATTTTATAATACTTTCAGAGCTGGATCTCTCTTGCTGTTCTATGTGAGAGGGATAGAATGTGTTTGATTTGTCTTTTTATTGCCCACAATGCCTAGCTCTGAACAATGCTGGGTAGTCAGTAAGTGCTTCTTAGATAATTAGATGAAAGTAAGATATGGCTTAAATTTCAAATTGTAAAACATTCAACCTGAGAGCAAAGATAATCCTGCTGATCACCAACTGATGTGATCTTTTCTAGAACATCCCTCTGTCTTCCTCTTATGGTGACATTATAACCAACACCATTACTAACCTTGTTGTCAGCCCAAATCTTAACCAAAAATTGAAATTATATACCAGGACTCAATTATAGTTTAAGAAATCAATGTTTTAGTTCCAGACCAAAATGTTCTTTTATTTTCTTGTTATACCTCAAATTTACTGAGGTATAACTGACAAAATTGAAATATATTTAAAGTGAACAACATGATGATTTGATGCACGTACATTACAAAAGGATTCTCAACATTGAGTCAGCACATGCATCACCTCAGATATTTACCTTCTTTTTTGTGAGAACACTTAAGTTCTACTCTCTTAGCAAATTTCAATTACATAATACGGTATTATCACCTATAGCCACCATGTTATACATTAGATCCTCAGACCTTATTCATCTTATAACTGTAAGTTTGTACCCTTTTACCAACCTCTCCCTATTTCCCCCACCTCCCAGCCTCAGACAACCACCATTCTGTTTCTATGAATTTGACTTTTTTTTTCTTTTAAAATTCCACATATAAGTGACACAATTCAGTATTTGTCTTTCTCAATCTGGCTTATTTCACTTAGCATAATGCCCTCCAAGTTCATCCATATTGTTGCAAATGGCAGGATTTCCTTCTTTTTTTTAAGGCTGACTAATACTCCATTGTATGTATATATCACATCTTCTTTATCCATGTATCTGCTGATGGACTCTTAGGTTGTTTCCATCCCATGGCTATTGTGAATAATACTGCAGTGAACATGGCAGTACAGATATCTCTTCGAGAGAGTGATTGCATTTACTTTGGACATTTAGCTAGAAGTGGGATTGTTGGATCATATGGTAATTCTATTTCTTATTTCTTGAGGATTCTCCATACTGTTTTCCATAGTGGCTGCACCAATTTACGTTTCTAAAGTGCACAGATGTTCCCTTTCTTCTACATCCTCACCAGCATTTGTTATCTCTTGCCTTTTTGATAACAGATATTCTAATAGGTGTGAAGTGGCATCATGGTTTTAATTTGCATTTCCCTGATGATTATGATGTTGAGCACCTATTTGCCATTTGTAGATCTTCTTTGGAAAAATGTCTAGTGAGTTCCTTTGCCCTTTTTAAAATTGGGTTACCTGGGCTTTTTTCTATTGAATTATATGAGTTTTTTGTATATTTTAGATACTAACCCTTTATCAGATGGGTTTGCAAATTATTTTCTCCCATTCCATAGGTTTCCTTTTCATTTTGTTGGTGGTTTCCTTTGCTGTGCAGAGGCTTTTAAGTCTGATGTAGCCCCACTTGTTTTTTTTAGCTTTTGTTGCCCTTTGCTTTTGGTATCAAATCCAAAAAACATTGCCAAGACCAATGTTAAAGAGCTTACGCCTTATGTTTCCTTCTAGTTTTATGGTTTCAGATCTCATGTTGAAATCTTTAATCCATTTTGAGTTGACTTTTGTGTATGATGTAAGACGGAGGTAGAGTTTCATTCTTTGCATTTGGACATCCAGTTTTCCCTGCACCATTTATTGAAGAGACAAATCTTTTCCATAATTTATTCTTGGCTCCTTTATCAAAGATTAATTGATCATATATGCATGAGTTTATTTCTGGGCTCTCTACTATGTTCTATTGACTATGTGTCTGTTCTTATACAAATACCCTTGCCACTTTTATTCAACATAGTTCTGGAAGTCCTAGCTAGAGAAATTAGGCAAGAAAAAGAAATAAAAGTCATCCAATAGGAAAGGAAAAGTGACACTGTTACTATTTGCAGATGACATGAAACTATATATATAAAGCCCTAAAGACTCCACCAAAAATTGTTAAAACTAATAAACAAATTCGGTAAAGTTGTAGGATACAAAAGCAATATACAAAAATCTGTAGTATTTCTGTACACTAATAACAAACTACCAGAAAGAGAAATTTAAAAAAACAATTCCACTTACAGTTACATCTGTTTCTTGATTTGAGTAGTAGGTACAGGTTGTGCTCACTTTGTGAAAATTTATTGAGCACTTCTCAATATGTTTATGTTAAACAAAAACTTTACTTAAAAGGATGAGACTGTTGGCACCACTTAACTAGTAGTGTACTGATTCAAACAAGCTTCTAATTGGCAGGAGTTGGGGAGTTATTTCTTCACAAACAGAGGATTTTAATAGCAATGTTTTACATCTAGTTAGAATTCAGGTACTCATGGGGTGTTTCTTTGATTTAGAATTTTTATAAATTAACATATTATTATTTTCACATTTTATGAATACCGCATATTACTCTGGCTTTTTACCTATCACAGAGTCTCTTGATGCTATCTACCCTCAGTCCTCTCATAGCCCCCACCCACCCACCAAATACTCCTCAGAGATCTTCGAGGGCAAGAAAAGAATCTCTGTATAGATAGGGACTTGGTTCTTTGTACCTAGGCAAGCCAAGAGGGCCATGTTAGGAGGAGGCACTTCAACAACACTGATGGTCTTTACTCCAAAACCTCCCTCAGTTTCTACTACCATTGACTTCTAGAAACATCACTGGCCAGTGCATAAGTATCATCAATAGCTCTTTCAGGTTTTTCCCAGCACCACAAAGCAATTTCAACATGGACAAATAAAAGAGCTCTTCCAAGAATGCATAAAGAATATTCTTAATCCAGTGGGCCTTGGAGCCACCTCCCATCACTTCTGTTTCCCACTTGGCTGCCACTCACAAACTTTGTCTCCAGACTTCTCAAGGCATCCTTTTAGTCAACTGTCTCTCCTTCTGGAGTCTAACTTTACAAAATGATTTCCACATTATCTCCTTTAGGAGGCAATTTCTGTACTTGAGAGTGGGTGAAAAAAACCTGCTCAAGTTTGAAACTCCTTTTAGAAATGGCCAGCTGCAACACACGCTCCTTTTCCAGTAAAGACCAGAACCCCTTGGCCCTATGTGGTGATTCCCAGAATCCAAGAAACTCACATGTTGTATTCAAAGTCTCTATCAGGAACTGTATTCTGTCCCCAGACAACTCTGGAGTCGTAGTCATTGAATCTCTTTTATTGATAAACTGAGGTTCCATTCCCAGGACTTACGATGATCATACCTGCAATGGGCCAATGCGACACCAGCAGTGTTTGCAGTACCATTAATTTCAAGTGGTGTCTTCATTCTAAGCAGGTTATGAGATCAAATAAATGGAAAGGGTACTCCAATTTTAAAACAGAACTTCTGTGCACATTACAGTAAATGCTTCCTAAGTTACGTTCTAGGAGAAATCTTTAAATTTTAGATGTTTATTTTTCCTTCTGATCTCAATGTCTTTGCCAGTAAGTCAAGAATTGGGGATCTCCAATGCAATATATTGGACCTAGAAAATATTTTTACCTCCATTTATTTCTCAAACCCATTGAAATGACAGTAAAGATACTCAAAAAAATAAATAAATAAAAGTCGTAAAAGTTCAATGCAATATATTGGACCAAGGCAATATATTGGACCTAGAAAATATTTTTACCTCCATTTCTTTCTCAAACCCATTTAAATGACAGTAAAGATACTAAAAACAATAAATAAAAGTCGTAAAAGTTCTAGGAAGTGAAGAATAGAACTTGAGTAGGCCAGAGGTAAAAACAAATTCCTTGAAGATGAATAGCATATGAGATTACACTAATGGATAAAAAAGAAAAGAGAGAAAGGCATAAAGTACAAGAAAAGGCACAAGAGGAGCTACAATGAAGGTGAGAGCTGTTATTTCACAAAAGGAGCCCTGGAACTGAGCAGACACGAATGCAGCTGACTGAAGAATCTGTGGGTTGGCTTTTGGGGGGTGCATAATGAAGAAAGTTTACGTTTCTGATGTCAACAAGAAAAATTAAAGGAAACTAGAAATTCCAGGAAAAATAAAATGCTATACAAAAATTCATGGCAAAAATATGAGGCATGATTATAGTACATTTATGGAGTCTAAGAAAAGAAAATCTTGAACTTGGAACTTGAAATATTCTACTTTAAGCAGACTTGATTTAAGAACATAAGTTACATCTCTACAGTCACACTCTGGTTCTGCAGATGATATTAAGCAACATCATAATATTGTCAATGATGTTCATTTCTCTTTGGTTTTCAGAATTAATATATAGGCAAAAGCATGGAAGACTTAATTAAAATTACTATTCAGAATGTAAATGCTTTAAGCCTTGGTGATATAAAAATGATGGTAGAATTGACCAGCAGGAGAGCAGTTGAAGAGAGATGGGAGAAAGCATAGGGGTCATCAACTCTAACATACCTTATACCATGGGTGTTACCCAATATGTCTGAGATCGATGGAACAAGAATAAAAGCCAAATATATTATTTAAGTATAACCAAGAGGAGAACCAAAAGAAAAAAAATGGGAGAAGATATAAGGAAAAAGGAAGAGGGCTGGTAGATGTGAGCTGATATAGGCATTTTTTTTTATAGCCAAGAGTTACGAGATGAACTTATAAGCTAAAAAATAGATACTTAAAGTTTTATAAAATTGATATTTAGAGCTACAGTGATAACCATTGGAAGAGCTAAAACAAAATATTGTAGGTGGTAGCCTCTTGGGAATAGGGCTATGCATAATGGAAAGAAACACACTTTTCATTTGGCATTCTTACCTTTGATTGGAATTTTACATCAATGAGCATGTAGTTTTAAGATTGTCATGATTATGCTGAATTATAACATCCCAAGTTTTCTACTGTTTCAACTTTCTAATCCTCAGCCAGTGAGGCAATGCTTCCATACTGTGATCAAAGCCTGACAGCAGGACAAATTTCCATGGTCCTCAACTCTAAAGTCGGTAGCCACCTCAGCAGCACTCTCCAAGTCTGGCACATGTTACCTTGTGTGTTGTACAAGCAGGTATTTCTGAACTATTCAACTGTCTGCTTGTTTTTCCTGCCAGAATCACCTGTTTTCTGTGAATGTCATCTTATCTTACCACCAAAGCATCATCCATCTCTCACTAGGTCTCTTCAGTAAGATGTGCTGATTAAATCCAGGGATTTCTCATTTTGGAACTACCAGAAAAGAAAAAGCTGCCATAACTGAAATCCTGACAAGACATTCCAACTTTGAGCCCTAGCAGAGGGTACTGATTACACTTTGGAACACTTGCAATCTTAGAAACTTCTGGACCCTAATGACAAAGATGAAAACAATGGTTATTAAACCCTAGAAATATCCCCTCTGCCTACTTTAAAATGCCAAAGCCAAATGCTAAATCACCAGAGGATAAAAGGGAATGCTGTGCAATCCGCTTTGGAAGATACAAGGTCACCACATTTTTTCTCCACTCTCCATCCTCATCCAGCCTCTAAGCACACTCCTAACTTCACTTGACTTTGCTTGGTTTAACAGACCCCTAGCATTATTTCATTTTGCTTGGTTTAACACATCTTAACATCACTTCATCTTATTTAGTTTAACACAGGATAAAACATTGAGAGAACAAATGCAAACTACAACTGAAATGATCAAAACTTCTTAAAAGAAGAGACATTCAAGTTTGATATAGTTTTTTTTTAAAGCACATAGATTTTTAAGTAATATAAAACTATTGTAGGGTTTCAAATTAGCAAGTTTAAGTAAGCTGGGTAAGGTCACACAGCTTGCAATATTAAGAGTCCAGTCTGGAATTGTTGTTTTATTAACTAAATAATGATTGGGCATATGGGGAGATGATAGTCCTCAAACCTATAAATCTACCACAAACCAAATGAATATTGTCTGAGCTAAAAAATGATGATGTTAGAAATTTTTTCTACATATTAGCAAATTTCTACTGAGGTTTATTCTAAGCTTTGAGGGGGTACCTAAGTTCAAGTTCAATCCAATAAAAATTTGGATTTTTCCCTTCAGATTAATCCAAAGAGACGGGGACAAAAATCATTCTGTCTGATTATACCAATCTCAGAATATCAAACATAAGAGTTTTATTTCTGAATAATAAGAATTTTTTAAAGGCTAACCTATTTCATTCCGATATTGCAGAGTTAGTATAAAGTACCTTTTTCAAAAAATACATCAATCATTTGTCCAATTGTTCTCCTCTTTATATGGCTAAGTGGGAAATGTAAAATGTCTTAATTATTATAGTTTGCAGTCAAAAAAAGTTTAAGAATGCTTCTCTAAATCTATTCCAGACATTTCTATAATATAGCTCCTCTACTCTACCTTTTTAAAAAAATTCCAGTATAGTTAACATACAATGTTGTATTAGTTTCAGGTGTACAATACAGTGATTTGACAATTCTATACATTACTCAGTGTTCATCATGATAACTGTAGTCTTAATCCCCATCACCTATTTCATCCTCCCCCACTCACCTCCCCTCTGATAACCATCAATTTGTTCTCGATAGTTAAGAGTCTGTTTCTTGGTTTGCCTCTTTTTTCTTTGTTTTGTTTCTTAAATTCCACATATGAGTGAAATCATATGATATTTGTCTTTTTCTGACTGACTAATTTTGCTTATCACTGTATTCTCCAGATCCATCACGTTGTTTGGGAATGGCAATATTTCATTCTTTTGTATAGCTGAGTAATAATCCATTGTATATATGTATATACACCACTTCTTTTTTGTCCTTTCATCAATGGACACTTGGGCTGCTTCCATAGTTTGCCTATTGTAAATAATGCTGCAATAAACATAAGGGTGCATATATCCCTTCGAATTAGTGTTTTTGTATTCTTTGGGGAAATACCCAGTAGTGGAATTACTGGATCACATGGCAATTCTGTTTTCAATTTTTTGAGGAACCTCCACACTGTTTTTCACAGTGGCCACACCAGTTTGCATTCCCACCAACAGTGCACGAGGGTTCCTTTTTCTCCACGTCCTTGCCAACACTTGTCATTTCCTGTGTTGTTGATTTTAGCCATCTGACAGGTGTGAGGTGGTATCTCATGGTGATTTTGATTTGTTTTTCCCTGATGATTAATGATACTGGCCATCTGTATGTCTTCTTTGGAGAAATGTTTGTTCATGTCTTCTGCTCATTTTTTAATTGGGTTATTTGTTTTTTGTGTGTTGGGTTCTATAAGTTCTTTATATATTTTGAATACTAATGCTTCATCAGATATGTCATTTGCAAATAGCTTCTCCCATTCAGTAGGTTGTCTTTTAGTTCTGTTGATTGTTTCCTTTGCTGCACATAAGATTTTTATTTTGATGCAGTCACAATAGTCTATTTTTGGTTTTGTTTCCCTTGCCTCAGAAGACGTATCTAGAAAGGTGTTGTTATGGCCAATGTCAGAGAAATTACTGCCTATGAACTCTTCTAGGATTTTTATGGTTTCAGGTCTCACATTAACTCTTTAATCCATTTTGAGTTTATTTCTGTGTATGGTAGAAGACAGTTGTCTGGTTTTATTCTTTTTGCATGTAGCTGTCCAGTTTTTCCAACACTGTTTGTTGAAGAGTGTCTTTTTCCCATTGCATATTCTTGCCTTCTTTGTCAAAGATTAATTGACCATATAATCATGGGTTTATTTCTGGGCTCTCTATTCTGTTCCATTTATCCATGTGTCTATTTTTATGTTGTACCATACTGTTTTACTATAGCTATAGCTTTGCAGTATATCTTGATATCTGGGATTGTGATACCTTTGGTTTTGCTCTTCTTTTTCAAGACTGCTTTAGCTATTCAGGGTCTTTGTGGTTCCATAAAAATTTTAGGATTATTTGTTCTAGTTCTGTGGAAAATACTGTTGGTATTATGATAGGGATTAAATCAAATGTGTAGATTGCTTTGGGTAGTATGGATATTTTAACAATATAGTTTTCAGAATACAGGTCTTTCACTTCCTTGATTAAGTTTATTCCTGGGTACTTTATTATTTTTGATGCAATTGTAAATGGGATTGTTTTCTTAATTTCTCTTTCTGCTACTTCATTATTAGTATATAGAACTACACAACAGATATTTGTATTATTAGTTTTGTATCCTGCAACTTTACTGAATTTATCAGTAGTGTTTAAGGTTTTCTATATCTGGTATCAATCATGCCATCTGCAAATAGTGAAAGTTTTACTTCTTGCTTACGACTATGGATGTCTTTTTCTTTATTTCCTTTATTATTTCTCTTCCTTCCTGCCTGCCTTACTTCCTTCCTTTTTCTTGTCTGATTGCTGTGGCTAAGACTTCCAATACTGTGTTGAATGAAAGTGGTGAGAGTGGACAAGCCTTGTCTTTTTCTTGATATAAGGGAAAAAGCTCTAACTTTTTCACCATTGAATATGATATTAGCTGTGGGTTTTTCATATATAACATATTTATTATGTTGAGGTATGTTCCCTCTAAACCCACTTTTTTGAAGGTTTTTCCTCTATTTTACCTTCAACTTAGGAATTTATATTCTTTGCTAGAATTAATCTGAAAATAGATTACATTTTACCAGTCAATACCAACTGGTAATAGTAGTTGCTTGAAGCACTGTGTTTAGAAGAATCCAGATGTTGTATCTAAGTTCAGTGGTAAGGGAGAACCTAATCAATTAACATACTACAGAAACAAAAAGAGAAAATGACAGTATGTGCTTGGCATCTCTGCCAGGTGCTCCAGTGTAGCACATTTTTAAACTCTGGATAGTTTTATGTTTTCTAAAATAAAACACAATTTCATAAGTTGAAATTCTGTAATAGAAAACCTGTATCAAATCTTCAAAAACTACCAGAATTGTCAGGGTTACCCAAGCTGCCCCAGAAAGAAGATGGTAGCATTCCAATATAAATATCAACTTGTCTTTCAGTGTCCAGAGAGTAAAGTCATAGGCATCAAATAATGTCCTAACCTAAGTTCTCTAACATAGCACCATCCTGCTCTGAATCCAGTCAATTTCTCCAGTGATCATTACTGACCACAGACTAGAACTATTTTCTTTATTTTTAAAATATTTTCTTTTGAATAAATAGAATAGATAACCTAGTAAGAGACCCATGTGAATTATACACACACACACACACACACACACACACACACTTAACATATGATCAAGGAGGTATCACAAATCAGTGGGAAAGGAGAGGATGATTCTGCAATAACTAATTAGCTGTTTGCATCTTTTTTTTTTTAAGATTTTATTTATTTATTTGAGAGAGAGAGAATGAGAGAGAACACATGAGAGGGGAGAGGGTCAGAGGGAGAAGCAGACTCCCTGCCGAGCAGGGAGCTCGATGCGGGACTCGATCCAGGGACTCCAGGATCATGACCTGAGCCGAAGGCAGTCGCTTAACCAACTGAGCCACCCAGACGCCCAGCTGTTTGCATCTTAAAAGATATTTCAGTTATAGCCTTGTCTCACACATACAGAAAAATAAATTCCGTATGGATTAGATTTAAATAAAGACAATATGATTTTTTTTCAAATCTATAAAAAAGTTAGGGGTGAATTTTTACCTAATCTCTGATTAGGAAAAGAATATTTAAGTGTAAATGCAACGTAAGTAATGACAAAGAAAAAGACTAAAGACATAACTATCAAAAATTGCAAAGCATATTTATTTTTTAAAAACACCAAAAGCAAAAATAGGGAAAGAAATTCTTAAGGCTTAAAAAAAGTTAAATAAATTACTATAATTTTTTGTTGAAAGGAATGGGTATCTATTCAAATGACTTCCTGTGAAAAACTGATGAAGAATCTAAATGAAATGAAGTACAGGAAGTACAGATGGATTCATGGGAACAGGAAGATGCTTAGGCAGCTCCCCTCTTCATCTTCATCTCTCTCTGGTCCACATGCTCTCTTTTCTCTGGCCCTCTGCACACCTCCTCTATTCACTCTTTCTATGGAAAGAACCATGCCCACTTCTCTTCTACAACTTTAGTTTGCATGTGACTGTAACCGGCCTTGATGCCAAATCTGGCTCCAGAACCCAGTACCATTGTAATGACTCAGTCTTTCAGTGCCTTCGTTCTAAACTTCTGGGAAGAAGATATAACAGACTCAACTTGGGTCAGGTATCTGTACATAGTTCAGCCATATATGGCCACTGGACAAAAAAAAAAAAAAATGTCCCATGGACAGGGAACTGGTGAGACCTAATTGCTTCTCAGCAGGTCAGGGTCCAAGACAACCCCAAAGACAGGGACATGGGATGGGCAGGCACCAAAGACACATCTATTACACATTTGATGGTATTGTGATGCAAATATGGAGCTTCATTAAGCAAGAAAAGCCAACTATAAAGTTTTATTAGTCGAGATTACCTCCAATATGTGAAGAATGGTATGCTCGCAGTACTAGACAAGGGTGACTTTTTATGTTTCTGATTTATTACACCTGTTTGTACTTTCCAAAATTTCCCCACAGACCTACATAAAGCCAATAATCAGGAAAGAAAGAAAAGAAAAGACCAAAAGAAGAAAAACCAGCAGTGTTGGAAACTAACTGCCAAGTATTCAATTTAGAGTGAATTCTCAGGTCACTTTTCATAACATGTTCCAACTTTCAACCCCACCACCACCCTCCACAGTCATTGCTACAGTCCAGCCTCAGTAAGTGACAGACACTTCTCTGAAAACCACTACTCATACTCATCCACTCCACCATTCTCACCATCATGTTGACTAGAATAGTCACCAGACTTTCTCTGCCCAGGGGATACCCCTCGTCCCTCAAGGCATGGATGAAACAGTCAATCTTCCTCAACTGCCATCGTCCCAGCAAAACTTCTCACTGTGTCTTTTAGCCCCAAGTTTGTAGCTCCACTATAACTCTTATCCTAACTGTGAGTTCATAGGCTGAATATATCTTTGTCCTCCCAGCTACACTTACAGATCCTTGTAGGGAGGTGTTCTGTCTTACTAATGCTGTTTTACAGCAGATAGTACAGGACATGAGCCAGAGTAGGTTCTTAATAAATGTCTTGCTGAATAAATGTTGAAAGTTCAGGGAATTACATCTGTATTAGGGTCAGAGACTTCAAATTGTTCTCATACCAAAAAATTTTTTTACTAAGAAAAAGAATGAAATGTTTGCAATATACTGGAAAAAGCATGAACTTCAGAGCCCAGTAGACCAGTTTTGAATCCCAGAAAATTGTTAAGCTTTTTTTTTTCTTTTTTTAAAAAGGTATTTATTTATTTATTTATTTATTTATTTATTTATTTGAGAGAGGGAGAGAGAGAACTGGGGAAAGGGCAGAGGGAGAGAGTCTTTCAAGTAGACTCTCCGCTGAGTGCAGAGCCACATGCAGGCCTCGATCTCACAACCCATGAGATCATAACCTGAGCCAAAACCAAGAGTTGGACACTCAACTGACTGAGCCACCCAGCCGCCCTGTTAAGATTTTTGGAGCCTCAGTTTCCTCATTTTTAAAATGGGGGTGACAATATTTCATGCAGAGTGGTTTGAGGATGAAAGGTGAAATATATAAAATGGCTGGCACATTTAATAAATGACAGCTATTATTCATATTGGGATTATTAACTTGATTAATGAAATAGGTATGAAATATCCAGAGGGTTACTTAGTCATGGAAAATACATAGTATTTGAATTATTTCTCAAAACATTAAGAGGGATTTTTATCACTAAAAATAACCAATATATTCATAAAAGTATAGAAAAGCCACTGCCTCTAGAATGTACAGGACTGGAAAATTATGTGAAATCCTAAAGACATTAGAATTTACAGGGGCCTGTCTGATCAAATTTTAGCACTCAACCCACCATTTCAGAAGCATGTTATTTTAAACAACTCTCAGGTTGTCAAACTGCTATTGCACTGTTCTGGTAAGTGGGGTCAGATTTTTTCCTTTATTCTTAGCTGTGATCAAGGCAAAACACAATGGACCACTTATCAATAAGAACATTCTAAGAGGAACGAACAAGCCAGACCTAGAAGGCAGAGAAATTCATCTCCTTGCCTGGCATATGACGTGCCAAGAAAGATAGACAGTAAGAAACTAGTTCTGGATAAAATGGAATCCTCTTAGGAATACCTGGTGGCTCATTTAATTAAGCATCTGACTTTTGATTTTGGCTCAGGTCATGATCTCAGGGTCACGAGAGCGAGCCCTGCATCAGGCTCTACACTGGGCATGGAGCCTGGTTAAGATTCTCTCTCTCCCTCTCCCTCTACACCTTCCTTTCTCTCTCTCTTAAAAAAAGTGGAATCCTCTCAGAAGGGTTCGGATGGGACGGCACTTGCTGTAGATGCACGTCGGTAGGAAATTGTGAGTGGGGCACAGAGTCAGCTTGGTGGTGTGCTAAATTCTTTGTTTTATTATATTCATGCTCTTTTAAGATACATATTTATTGAGCACCTATTGTATGGAAGACCCCACACTGGGGAGTGGGCAGGATACAAAGGTAAAGATGGGGTCCATGCCCCTCAGAAGCTTCCACTCTAGCAAGGAAGCATGACAAACCCACAAACAACTCCAACATCAGGTCATGCAGGATACATGTCACAACGCATACATTTTAAACATCCTGCAAACATTATATGATTTCAAAGGACTCTTGGCATCTCAAAGATTATCACATAAGAAAAAGGTTCAGAACACTTACTGAAAAAGTATTCAGTAGGAACCATAGCAGTCCTAGGATTGGATTAATAAGATTTATACAGCAAATGCCTGCATGCAGTAAATATTTCCCTCCTACAAAGTGGATGCTTTGGTGGGGAGGTTCAATTACTACAAAAATACTATTGTATACACTAATTGTTTTTTAAATTATAATAGCTATGTTGGGGCTTTTGCACTTCCCATTGCTTCCCCATAAAGACCTCTTTCCAGATTTCATAAGTCTTGCCCCCTCATCTTTTCGGGTCTCTGCTCAAATGCCATCTCCTTAGAGACTCTTATCCTCCCATCCCTCACTCTCTCTCCTGCTTTCTGCTTTGTTTTTCCCATTGGTATATATAATTACTTGCCATTTTATTATAGATGTGCTCATTTCTGTCTCCCTTTGCTGAAGGCCAAGAGCTCTTCTGTCTAGTTCGCCACCGTAACCCAAGACCTAGAGTAGTACCTGTTCATAGATGGCACCTTATGAACATTTGTTAAGTGAATAAAAGAGTGAGGAATGTACATTCTTAGGAACACTAGATTCCTTTGAATAGTCTCAAAAATGGCAAATCTCCATCTAGTGGATGTCAATTTGAATTTTTTTTTAAAGATTTTTATTTATTTATTTGACAGAGAGAGACACAGCGAGAGAGGGAACACAAGCAGGGGGAGTGGGAGAGGGAGAAGCAGGCTTCCCGCGGAGCAGGGAGCCCGACGCGGGGCTCGATCCCAGGACCCTGGGACCATGACCTGAGCCGAGGGCAGACGCTTAACGACTGAGCCACCCAGGTGCCCCATCAATTTGAATTTTTGAATCAAGTTCACTTACAGCTTTCTGGTTAATAAGACGGGTAGATGAAGCTGGGTTCATTCAACCCGTACATACTGAGGGCAGCTGTGTGCCAACCATTCTAGGTGCTGGATTATTTAGTTGGCCTGAAATGAAATGTGGCTATGAAGACCATGGGCTTTATTAAGTGATAGTAAACCAATTCCGAAGAATTCCAGTGAAGTCTGTCGTAGCACGTAGCAGCACAACTGAAACAGAAACTAAGCTTTCAAAAATGACCCACTCATGAGTTACGTGTGGAGGTTCTGTCTGGTATGTTTGTTTTTAAAAGATGGGTTTCAGGGATGCCTGAGTGGCTCAGTTGGTTAAGCATCTGCCTTCAGCTCAGGTCATGATTCCAGGGTCCTGGGATGGAGCCCCTCATCGGGTTCCCTGCTCAGCAGGGAGCCTGCTTCGCCCTCTGCCTGCCGCTCCCCCCTGCTTGTGCTCTCTCTCTCTGACAAATAAATAAAAAATCTTTTAAAAAAGATGGGTTTCACCTTCTCATGATTCCATTTCCTAGAAATGGGTTCTCTCTGGTGCCCACAGTGGGTCTTGTGGAGGCACACGGGGGAGGGATCGTAATGAGGTCTCCTCTAAATTATTCTGGACATTCTACTGTGCAACAGATCACCTTCCACAGCTGTTTGTGGGTGGAAAATGTGTAAGTCTGCAACTTGAAGCATTGACACTTTGGGGGTCATGGATACAGGGGAAAGTATTTCCAGATATAAGTAAAAATCCTAAAGACATGAATGTGAATAATGTATGCAAACAGATACACCTATGGTTGTGTTCTTTTTTTCCTTTGGAGTCCAGAACAGAAATGACTTGATATGTAATCATGGCTTGTAATAGAGTCCTTTAGAACAAGAAAATCTAAATCCAATCTTCCTGTGTCAAAATGGTGCTAAATACTTGTCTACATCTAACCGTACTAGAAGGTTTTAATCTATTCTCTATGTGTTGTATTCTACAGCCAAGCCAACTCAGCATTTACCTGTAAGAAATTAGGAAGGATCAAATTTGGTTTTGCCTTTCTTTAAATGACTGTCTTTGCAGGTTTTTCATTCTCAACAAAACTTTGCACTTTGTGTACAGTTACAAGAAGTATTTTCCCCAAAAGCTCCACAGGGTAGCCTTCTGATGGAAACTGGTTTGGGTGTCTCCCCTGCTTTGACAACCCTTTCAGCACAGCAGGTCCTGGAGAACCGGATGTCCAAATTAAAATAGTGACATCCACAGGCTGCAGGACCCATACAACTGTGGCCTCTGTCAGTTCTTAAATAAAATATTAGATTGTGTCTATTGTTAGTGAGCTGTCCACGGTCCCGTGTTCAGCTGGCTGGGGTTAAAGGGTATGTAGATTAGTTGACCAGCTGTTTGGTAATTGTCACAGCCAGTTACTTGGTAACCCTTAGAACAGCATTCTCTCGAGGAAGAGGCTTTGTTGCTAGGCAATAAATTCAGGTAAAACAACTTGTCCCTGGTTCTTATCGGTCCAGTTTTATAACATGGGGTATAGGTTAGGTTGTATCCCTGATGGGCTGCCCACTGCTCTTTTGTTTTCCCTCCCGGGCCATGAAAGGAGTGTGATAACTGGGACAGCCTGTGTTCGTTGGGACTTGTCTCCTGCTCATGCAGGCGGAGAGCAAGCAAACGGCAGGGGAGCAGGGCTTACTGGGGTGTGCTCTCAGATGGCCACTGTCATAACATATCTTCTGGATCTCAGTTTGGGGATTGGCCGATATATCAGTTAGGCAGGCACAAAGAAGACCAAAAC
This sequence comes from Leptonychotes weddellii, assembly GCF_054177405.1. NCBI lineage: Eukaryota > Metazoa > Chordata > Mammalia > Carnivora > Phocidae > Leptonychotes > Leptonychotes weddellii. The sequence continues at coordinate 64,435,995 of NC_138378.1, read as the reverse complement.
CAATGACAGAGATTTCATGGAAAGGAAGGAAAATGTGTGCCCAGTGATGTTTGGTCTACATTAGTATCGACTCTATAGTAATAATATTATTGTCATTATTATTATTTGTTATATCTTGAAATACCTCTTTGCCCTCAATGCTTGAATGAATGCTTCTTATGTAAATCACTGTGTGTTAACGGAGACCAAGAGCTCTGAGAAGGAGGAGATTCAGGCAGGCAAATCTCAGGTCAGTCCCCTTCAGGAAGGTTGGAACCAGCTTCCTCCTCTAAGGGATTCGTTGAGAAGAGGCTAATCAACCTGCTCCGCAACTATACTTCTTCCTAGCTCTAAATTTTTGAGGCTGTCAGGAAATATTACAGGTGAATTTCTGAGGTAAATTCCACTCGCTATTTTTATAGTCTCACCTGGTAGTGTTTGAGCAGAGAAGAAATAAGAAAGAGTCGTGTTCTGGTTCTCTTAAAAACCTATGAATTCAAGCTATAAATTCAAGAGCATGCTTGCCACTTGTGGAAAGTCACTGTTCCTCAGAGGCAGTGACTCTGCCTGGGATTCCCATTTGCTGGGGCCTGTCACTGCTCCTTCCATGGGGTGGGGAGAGCTTCGTCTTAGGAAAACCCCATTCACAAATATCCAGACCTGTCCTGACAGACAGGTTAACAGGTGAATATTTTCTTTCCCCAAAGCTGCTCCCCCTCCCCCAATTCCTCGTAATAGCAATCTCCACTAGTAGATCTAAAATGTTTCCTTTTTTCATAGTGAATCCAAGTATATTTATAGGGTACAAAAATTATGGGATGCAACATGCTTCAGGGCCAGCACAGAAGCCACTTCCTTGGTGACACCCTCTGTCAAGACTCTCAGCTGGAATTTAAGGGCTCCACACTGAATAATGGTTAAGAGCAGAGGAGTCTGTAACCTGATCCCCCCATTTATTAGCTGGGCAGCCTTGGGCAAGTTACTTGACCTCTCACTGCCTCCATTTCCTACCTTTATTTTTTTTAAAGATTTTATTTATTTATTTGAGAGAGAGAGAATGAGAGAGAGAGAGAGAGAGAGAGAGCATAAGACGGGGGAGGGTCAGAGGGAGAAGCAGACTCCCCACTGAGCAGGGAGCCAGATGTGGGACTTGATCCTAGAACTCCAGGATCATGACCTGAGCCAAAGACAGTCACTTAACCAACTGAGCCCCCCAGGCGCCCTCATTATCTTTAAAATGGGCATAAAATAAGCTTATTTAAAAACAGGGTTATTGTGAAAATTATATGACGTGATGCACTGATACCCTAACTGTATAATAATTGTTAGCTTTGATTATAATTAGCTCTCCTTTTGGAACCACGTTGTCTTAAAATAACACTAATCAATGCCTATTGTGTGTGGGCAAAACTTTATGCTGGTCACTTCGAGTTCAAGTTCAGTGAAGATAAGACATTAAAACAAAGACCTTTCTGGGTGTTCATTACTCAGTGTAATTATATGACTTTTCTAGAGAAACAGGCCTACAGAGAAAACAGGAAGCAGTGACACAGCAGAAGCCTCACCGCATGAGTGTCCCGCCCCCACCTGGGCAGCAGCTTGGACACCTGTGTGTTTGCTCAGCAAGTTCCCTGGGCTGGGAGCAGGCATGGGCACTTAGCTTGGCCACTTTCCCTCGCCCCAGTAAATCACCAGCCCAGAGTAAGTGGTCCGTAAACATGTGCTCAAATTGCTGAAGCAGGAAAGGAGGAGGCAGAGAAAGGAAGAGGTCACGTTCAGAGGGTTTCCTGTGTAGGTGCTGTTGTTGTTTTCTTCTCTTTTCCTTTTAAATCTAAAATGCTCACAGTCCTTTATGGGCCCCTTCACCATGCAAGTAAATAGATAGGCAAGTTTACCATCCTCCCCAGTGCATGGATAGGAAATTGGGAGAACATGCAACTGGATTGCAGTCCCAAAACTGTAACAACCACACAAACAAAATGAAACAAAACAACAAAACATTGGGACAAAATTCCACGCAGGCCTCCTTCCACACTTTAAGTCACAGTTTCCCTTGAAAGGCAATTTAGATAAACCAGTGCTTTTATGCAGACAGAGATGCTCAGTCTTTCAATAAAAGGAAGTTAACAATGAGAAAAAAAGAGAAGTGAAATTCTTTGCACTGAAGGACGAAACACCCAGACAGGCCAGCCCCAGCTCCACATAGACATGCCCCTGGCAGCCCTGCTCCACAGAATCTTCTGTCCAGCACCCTTGTCACCAACAGGAACCAAGGGCCAAGGACCCCTAGGTAAACTGAGAGATGAAAAGGACAAAAAGAATTCCCTAGCACAGCTTTTGTGGGGCCAAAGAGGAGAAATCCTTGTCTGACTTCTGAGGATAGTGACAGTTGAATTCATAAACTCTGTTTATGTACAGAGTAAGTGTTCTAGGTTAAAAGGAATTCTTCTTAGCCATAAAGGAGGTTCAAGAAACCATTACACTGCTCATTTACACTTTGTGATTAGTAAATTTCTTAGTTGAGGGCTCTAAGTAGTAAATTTCTTAGTTGATGGCTCTAAGTAGAAAAGAAAATGTCCCGTGACCTGTGTAATGTGCTGAATTATTTTTGTTCCTAGACTTCACCCTTTGTTAGATGGATAATCAATTGTCACATACGTTTATAAAATTTAAAGGGCTTTTTACCCTCTTTTCAAGCCTTATGGCTGCACTGCAACATTCTTGTAATAGTTTAATTTCCTTGTATATTGGGCCAATCCTTTGGATAGCATTACCTCATAAAGAAGTCATTTTGATATTTCAGGAATAAAACCCCTTTGGACAGACTCCAAGAACCACTACCACTTTAAAACAAATTGGTCTTTGTGACAAGTCATATATTAAGATTCCTGTGTGTTTTAACTTGGGTCTGAAGAATGTGCTCTTGCTCTCTCTCTCTCTCTCTCTGATACTCAAATGTCAGAATCCTAAACTAAGATGTATTCATTTTTTGCTCTGTTCTGTCTCTGAGTACTAACAGACATACTACTTTGACAGCTGAGCCCATTCTATATTGCTCCTTCACACAAACAAGTCACACATGCACATTTTATCACCACACAAAATAAACCTAGATCAACTTCTTTCTTCTTGTGCTTGCCACTTGGACATGAGGCATTATTTTTGCCTCCTTATTCTTGTTTTTTGAGCGAGTGATGTTTTAACTAAACTTTCTTTTTTCCTGGAGTTAGTGAACAATTAGGTATCTCCTTGCCCCCCACAATTACGGAGGGACACTCTCTGTGTGTGTGGTTCTTACTTCCTGAACCCAGAGCTCTTGTCAACTGGGAACAATTCTTTCTTATTTTGAGACAGGGTAGACCATGAGTACATAAACAAACAGCAAAAGGCCTCCCAAAAGTATGCTCTTTTTACAACATGCTTATCATTAGCATGATACAAATCTGCTTCATTATTTTTTATCTAGACAAAACTCTAGTGAGGATTTTTTTGTTTGGTTTAGGTTTTGTTTTGTGTGTGTGTGTTTTCTTTTTCTGTCTCACAAAAACCAAGTGTTCTCCAGCAATGAGGCAACGGAAAAAATCAATACTTGCCATGTACCATGTAACCAATAGAATAAGGGGAATGATTTATGTATGGATGGATGCAGCCTGAATCAGCTGGGGCCTCGCACAGAGAGCGAGAAAGAGAGAGGGAGAGACAGAGGAAGAGAGAGCGCACAGAGGGAGGTGGGGGGCGAGCTGAACTGCGATGATTATTTCTACAGTGTGGCCAGATTTTTTTTTTCCCGCAGCAATAATCCCCTTCTCCAGCACTGCAGGACATAGGGAAAGCCTGCAATCTGTGGACTATATGATGGCTCAGCTCCCCTCAGAGTCCCGATGCCATGCTCACACTAAGGTGTACCGAGAAGGGGAGCATGATGTATGGCCGGCAGTCCTTCAACCTTCCAGTCATCTCCACCCTAAGAAAGGCTAGTGATGGGTCAACAAGCGCTAGTTGACAGAGTCCAATTATCAAATGGGATTAAAAAAATAAAATGTTCCAGCACCAGCTTCCTAAGAAGACCAGCGGGACGGGCTTCCAAATGAGAACTCTCTCTACCTCAGGACTTTCTCCTGGAAACAGAGTTTGGTTAACTGGAAATCCAGGGCGCTGCAGCATGAAGCGATTTCATCCTGAAGGTAACTTTTAGGCTAGCTGATTCTCTTGCTCACAGCTTAGATACTCGCTGTTGTTAGGTGTCTGTGGTGTGAGGGTGCAAATCGCACCAAACCCAGCTACCTCATGGCTGGGTACACGGCACTACTGTATATTGAATTCTGGTGGTTGTGACTTTAAACTGGGTTAATCATTTGCTTTAGAAGGACATAATATCTATTTTTAAATGAAATGTTTTCTAAAATTCCTAGTTCTGCTTCAAACTCAGGATGAACCATGTAGAACTCTGTGATAGGCACATTTGACCATTTCTTTGGAATATCTTTGGGTTTTGATGGGCATTTAAACAGATCTAATTTTTTTTTTTTAAGTTACCTGCTTTCTGCATTGTGCTTGAAACTGTAGGAAGTTTGAGAGCATCATATTTCCATCAGTCTGTTGAAGACTGAATTGTGTCCATTTAGGAGGCACACTGATGCCATATAATTTTTGTATAATGTTTTTGCATCCTTTAACTCAGATACAGTGCTAATGTCACACCTAGGTATTCCCCATAAATATCCTGTATTCCATATATGATTCATTACACTGAGTCATAATACACAGAAAGATATTTTAAATACTGAGTGTGGCAGAATAATGCCATGCCATTAATGTATGCTGAATTTGGAGCTGGAAGTGTTAACACCCATAAGCTATTTAACTAGCCTTTTTTTCCCCTTTATTGAAAGTATCCATACAACCTGACATTATTATAAACTCTAGTGACAAAATGCCATGTTATTTTAAAATATGTATGTTTACCTTATACAAAGTATGTTAAACTCTGTGGACAAAATTCCATGTTGTTTCTAAATAGGGATGTCAACCCTATAAAAATTATCGTAAATTCTGTTAACAAAATTCCATGTTGTTTTTCAATTACGCATGTTCAAAGTGTACTGGATGGGAGGTTTTTAGCATTTTTCCACATATATATTTATCTAATTTTTTCCTCATTTATTATATAATTATCTTTTTGTTCCTAACATACTGTATTTATATTTAGTTGCTCATTTGCATTGCATAGTTTGTACGTTTATATTGTAGCTAAGTGTGTATACATAGGACTAAGGATTAGAAGCAAAGAGTAGAAAATTAGAAAAATATGAAGAACTATTCTCAGTAGTCCTCTTGTAAATGACTCTTCATACTTTAACATCATTTTTATGGGTGTTATTGAAGAGCAATTAAAGTCAAAGCACTGTCAGTTATAAGTCAGTAAATATTCTCATGTCTTCATTACAGTATCTAGTCATTGACAGATTTGATCTATCCTGTTCCTTGCAAAATTATTTTGGAAAGATTTCTATGAAAACTAATTAAATGCATATGGTGCCTTTCCTCTAAACAGAAGTCAAACAATAAAAATGCACTCCACAAGTAAACTATATATGTAGTGAAATATCTTTTGGTAATTGTAATACCAAGATGATTACCCAAATCAGCAGAAATTACACGCATAATCATCTTGAATGAGGGAAACCAAGGAGAGGTTTCCTGCCTCCACACAGGACAGATGAGCTTCAGTTCTTACATTTTGCTCCTGATCTTCATTTCCTCTCTCACTCTTCTCTGGCCCAAACAGGTGAAACAACAGAAACCCCTTACCATCTTCATTTTTCGTTTTGCTGCTTCACTCACGCTGTACAGCAAAGGGTTAATAAAAACAGAAAACATGGAGATGGTCCAAACACAGTGAGGCCTGTGAAGACCAAGCTCCTCGTGACAGGTTCCGTAGCCAGAAGGAACGTTCTTATCACCTACCAGCAGGTATGAGCTCACCAAAACACTGAGGCACATGGAAATGAAGAAGCATGATCACAAGCAAGGTGCTGCTAAACTACAAGGTAAGCACAAGCAGGACCTTGTTGCAGGTTTATTTTTCAGATGTTTGCTGCCACTTAGGAAAACCTGTTATTTATAGCAGAGAAAAAGATTCAAAGCCTGCCAAAGGCCACCGAGTGGTTAAGGAGTCTAGCCACGTCTATTACATTGTTCGAGATGGGCCTTATGACCACAGGTACCCGGCGTGGTAGCAGACAGAAAATCCTGGGCCTAACATAGGAGCAACACAAAAAATTAGTGATAAACTAACTGCAGGCAGGAGGTAGATAAACAAGAAGCCCAAGAACTGGATTTCAATGTCAGTTAACAGAGTGCCAACAGTGTCTTTTTGTTTAAAAAGTTTACATCTATTAAATATAACTCCCCAATTTCTAATAAAAGCCAAGGAATCTCTCTCCACAATATGATATTAATTTCCTAAAACAACTGGAGTTAAACTGCATAAATGAAACCCAGGTTGGCATCTTATGCTGTGACCAAAAAAGCAAATCTCATTGTGAACAGGGTCTTCAGTGAACACCTGCTATGGTTTATTCTCCTTCATCGGTGGTTACAATTTCACTGATGAAATACTCATTAAAGAGAAAAATCAATATCTGAGCTTAACCACCTGCTTTGTTTTAGTACCTAAAATTATTTTAAAAACTGATTAACATAAATAACTCACTGCTTAGGAAATACAACAGATGAATATTTCACATTGCCATTCTAACATCCACCCAAAAAGAAAACGAAAGATAAGGTGTAATCTGGTTCTCATTTACTTAGCAACTCCTAATCCACTTAATTAAAAAAAATGAAAATTCCACATTTTTACTTTCTAAAATCTAACTTCATCCTTGCATTAAAATAAAAGTGACAAATAAAATGAATACAAATGAAAACTTCTGATGTTAAAAAATTATTCCTTCTAAATAAATCTGCTTATACCTAAGAGATAGCTTGTAGGTTCTCCCTAAAAGAGCTGTTTCTCACTCCCTTTCTTTCTTTTTCCTTCAATTAGTCGACAGCAGCCCGAGCATCTTGGGCTAGTCCAGTTTAATCTGAACATAATTGGATGGCAAATTTCTAGTCTCTGTTCTCAATGAGCTCACCTCAAAAGCACGCAGAGGGTGGATTCTATTGAACAGAAAGGTTAAACAAGGACAGCAAAATGTGACATTGCATTTCTGTTCACCGATAAACTATCACATATGATTACCTGTACTTTCCAGACCTTGCCAAGGCATGGAAGCACAGGCACCAGTCTACCGAAAATATTAAAAGACAGAGGCCCAAACCCTCACCCTCGACCCATGTGTCTGGTAGCACCAGCCTCCTAAGCCCTCCTGGCTGTCTGCATTTGCATCTTTATAGATTATGGGGAGATATAGATCCTTTCATCTCTCGAAAAGCTGTCCAGTTGGAGCCACAACTCAGATGGGTTTACTGCATGGGCTGCTTTTTTTATTCAAATAGAATTTTTCTCTGGTGAGATCTAAATGAGAGCACACACCCCGCTCCCCAGGGAATAATCCAAAAAGATTGGAGGTTCTTAATAAAACAATTAATTGTGATAAATTTCTGATTTTTGCTCCTTCGTCCAGGGCTATTTCCATGGCAACATCCTCTCCTCTTATTGTTGGGTTGTTCTTCATTCACACAGCAGGTTAAGCCCAGGGCAGCCAGGGCAGGCTGATGGTCAGCCTTTATTTTCTCTGGCCCTTCAACAAAGGTTAGTTGAGGTCACCAGAAGCCAAAGGGTAATTACTTTTCCTCCACAGGGCTAAAGGTACACAGATTGCTATTGGGACAACTGTATGGATGACCTTCAGCTTTTAATGTTCAATCTTCTTTTCTTTCATCAGAGCGAATAAGTATGATATAATAGTGGAGATGCCACCCCCATGGCTGAAATTCAGAATAGAAAGCCAAGGGTCTTTTATGTTGTAAGCTACTATCTATTAGCATAATATACTCTTAGAATCAATTTGGAAAACCCAATGCATAAAAGGTTTCCTAGCCCTTAAATTAAAAAAACAAAACAACAACAACAAAAACTCATGGCAGAAAATTGCAGCTGTTCACTGGTTTTCTTAATCTGATATTTGTAATTTCCCAGGCTTCAGTCATTTTCCTGAGCCTGTGCTCTATAAGGCTGAGAAGAAAATGGAAGGTTTCCTGGCTCCAAGAAGCATCTGGGGCTCTATTTTTTTCCCCCTTCGAACACCAACTGTGGCCCTGTCCCTCTGAACTAAGAGTAAATCAGATTAAAATGAACTTCCATTCTTTGCTTCTCTACTCTCAAAGAAAGACAGCCTCTAAAATAATTTGGGGGAGGGAGTCTTTTGAAACTGAATACTTACAACGATTTGCCCACTTGTTTGAAGAGCCACTTTGAGATTTCAGCTCTTTGCTTCAATCTGAAATTTTAAAGGAATGATTGTTATGGGCTCCTCCAAAAATGGAGCCAGCCACCAGCCCGCTGGATGCATCTACTGCTATTTCACCATCAGACAGAGACTTTCAGCTCCCTGAGCATGATGGCTTTGCTGATGGTTCATCTCAATAGAGATGCACAGAAGGGACCCTGAGCCCCTTCGTAGGGGAGGAGCTAAAATCATCTATCTGAAAGAGTCACTTGACCAATTCTGCAGCCTTAGCCAGACAGAACCGTCAGCTGGTTTTCAACAGTGTCCCCCACTGGTCAAAGAAATTGTCCTTTCCTCAATTATAGACCAAAGCAAAAAGGACCAACTGCATTCTCTGATCAGGGCTCCCTGACCAAGGGCATTCAATGAAAGCAGGGCTGTCAACCCTAAAGCTGAATCTAGGCTGGTTAGGTGGGGCTTAAAGAAGTGTCAGGGAGAGTGAGGGGTTCTCACCAGGTAAACCTTAGGAAAGGTATTCTTTTCCTTTCTGCATAATTTCTTCCCTTTCTTATCCTCTTCCCACCATATGCCCAGATAGCTCAGCTCCTCAGAGTCCTATCTCATATGGCCTTTAATGTCAATAGGCCATATTTTCCCCAGATCTATAAGAAAGATGCCTGGATAAAATACGTAAGCACCGAATCTCAAATGACCACATTTCAGGCAATTTGGATCCTGGTGAGGGAGATATTTAGAAGGAAATGTCACTTTCCTAGACCCTGCCCGATCACCCTTTGAGTGCTCTCTGGGCCAGTGACTGAAAACTGAAAGGAAAGTGCCCAGGATGTACTGGGTCAAAGCTGCCTGCAGCACAGCAAGTCACGTACTTTCATTCATTCCAAAGTGGACACAAACATTCGTCCTCACTAGGCAAGTGATTCAAGCACTTGTCCTTAGTGTCTTCTTACTATTTCTTAAAGCCTGTTTATTTCTTCTTGAAATCCAGGGCCACTGGGTTCTGTGTCCTACAGCAGACCTCTCTGTTTCCCATTTTGAAGAGAAAATGTTACTAAAAGGTTTAACATAGAAGAATTTTCACAATCCACAATCGATTCTTCCTCATGTGCCAGAAAAAGATGTGACTCGTCATCTCTTGGAATTGGTGTCTTCAGATATGGATGTAAGCTTATCCCCTACAGAACCCACAGCAGAGACTTCTGTAGTGATTGTTGAGTTGTTATGCAGACTGAGGGGGAAGTGTCATGGTCCAGAGCATCAGGCCTGGGTGCCAAATGAGTGATGAGTGCTCAGGGTTCCAGTGTTGATAGCTAGGTGATGTGGCGTCCTAAAGCCTGGAGCCCTTCCAAGAGTAACACAGAATGTTAGCCATTCCAAGGCTAACCCAAAATGGGATGTGGGAAGAGGACTGCAGCACAGCGCTGCTCACGTTTTAGCGTGCTTAAGAAAAAGATTTCTCTTTTCTGGATTTCACGATTCTACCTCTAAAATGTACCACCACCTTTCAATTGGTCAAAGTCTTTCTCATCTGTTCGGAAATGCTAACGCTAGTGGTCTCTAGACACCACTCTGTCCCTTCCCTGCCTCTGTTCCAGTTTTCACTTCATTTTGACATAGCCCTTTAGTTTGTATGGATTATATGGTCCCTTAAGAAATAGTGCTTTTCCTATTTTTATTCAACTTCAAGGCAACTCCAGTTTCCTTCTATCAAGGCAGAAAGAATATCCTTGCCTTCCACCAATCCTCTGTATCCACAGAACCCCCTTTGACAAATTCCAAATCCTCACATCTTGACCAAGCCTTAGGTGATCCTTTTCCTCTTCTCCAGCCTTAAATGAGCTAAGAGATTGCCAAGAAATATAAGGTGACATAACCCCTTTCTCAGGAAGCTTGTACTGGGGGGTGGCAGCTCAGTACCATGGGGAAGGGCATGGGCCTTAGTGCCAGGCAGATAGGTTGGGTTCAGGGCTTTTATTAGCTGTGACCCCTGACAAATAATTGAGCCTTTCTTAGCCTCAATTTACTTTCCTGCAAAGTGGGAATAACAATGCACACATACATCCCTCATAGAGTTGTGAGACTATTTGAATAATATAATTCATAAAAAGAGGTTAGGCACAGTGCCTGGAACACAGTAAGACCTGGATAAATGGCAGCTATTATTATATAAAGTCCACATTATGAACAAACAGCACAGGCTTTAAAATCCCAGCCCAGTTGCTTTCTTGTCAGGTAATTTTAGACGAATTAATAAATCTCTGAGCCTCGGTTTCTTCATTATTAAATGGGATAATTCACCCACCCCCCAGGATTGTGAGGAGCCTTAAAATAAAGATACATAAACTTCCTAGCACTCTTCCAGAAGATACTCAAACAATGACTACTACAAATAGTATTAAATATATTGCCCTTTATGCAGCAGGGGTCAGAACATAAATCTTGCCTTTGACTTTGAACTCCAGCCTCTGAACAGCTCCTTCAAGGGAGACTCCCACAGCTTTCAGCCTTCATATAAAGTAACACCACTACTTACTTTCTGTGTTCGTGGAAGCCTAGACAAGTCGTTCCCATAGGCGGTGCCCAAACTTTGGGTTTTCATACACCAGGATATACATAAATATTATATATCTATTAATTATTTTATACATTCCCCCATGGGGCTCAAAAATCAGGCACCAGCCTTTTTTCTCAATAAAGAGATTCCATTTTTGTTTTTATCTACCATCTACCAATACCGACATTTCATGAAAGAAAAGACATTTTATCATTAAGCAGCACACAAATCAGGAGGATAAAAGTATGCCTGGCACACACATACGCATGTACACACACTGCCTTTTCTTCTCATTTTCTTGTTAATGTGGAAAACATTACCAAGGAATGCCGAGTGGCACACAAATGTGAGCGGGAACCCCTGATTTATGTCATCCTGGAGCTGGCCTCCCCGGCACTCTATCTGGCTTTCCTACTGTTTTTGGCCTAGGTGAGCAGGGTAGGAGTAGGCCTCTTCCAGATCCTGGACCACAGCCACCCACCCTTGTGGAACCTCTGAGGAATGGAAGGGTCAAAGTTCCCAGCCACTTGCTCTGCACCTGAGCAGTGTCCTCCTCTCCTCTCTGAGGCTGACATCCCCGTCCAACCAGGCTCCCGGGAGCTGGCTGCTAGGTGATGCTTCCCAGCGCCCCCCAGGCCTCCCGTCATCTCTCACCTCAGCTGGTTAAGCATTTTGCAGGCAGATGCTCATTTATCTGCAGGATGTTGTGCATATTATTATTACTCTGTCATGGATACACAGATTGAGGTCCCAAGAGGTCAAGAGGCTCTCCCCGGGAACCCAGGAATGAGCCCTCTCTACAGCCTATTTGAGTCCCAGGACAGGGTAGGAACTATATAAAATGAATGTCTCTACCAGGTAACAATGAGATTGCATACACAGAACTCCCCAGTGTCACAAGCTGAACATTACTTTGTTCCACGTCAATCAGTGGACATATACTGAGTCCCTATTAGATGCTGTGCTAGGTGCCCAGGATACAAGCATGAAGAAATGTAGACTCTACTCTCAAGGCAACAGTTTACAATTTATATCTTCCTCTAGCCCAGGGAGAGCCTTGTATAATTCTCATTCATTATGCCAGAGACCCAGACCAGCAGGTGTGATGTTCAGGCCCCAGGCAGGCAAGAAAAGGCAACGTGGCGAGCAGATTCAGTAGGAAGGGATTTCAGGGAATTTATGCAGTGGGAGGACATGATTTTACAGTTCTTTCTGAGAGGCTCTTCCTTCTCCCAAAAGATAGGTGGTTTTTCCTTCCTTGAAGATACCTGAATGGTTTTGGCAGATTTTTCTTCATTTCAAAATGTTCATGAGAAGCAAATCTTGTTGACGGAAGAATAAGCAGAGGACGATGGGAAGAAGTAGAAGGACACTGACCTGGAAGTCAGGTAGACGTGTTCTAGTCCCCGGCCTAACCACCAAACAAAGAAATGCCTTGAGCAAGTCACTTCGCCTCTCCTGACCTCAGTTTCCTTGTCTGAAAAATGAGTCAGTGGAACTAGCCATAACAGTGCATATGGGTACTTACTCTGTGCAGATTCTTGGGGGCTCTGCACAGACTAAGTCACTTAATCCTCACAACCAGTCTGTGAGATGGAGAGTAGTCTTCATACCCACTTTCCAGGCTGAGAGCACTGAAGCACAGAGAAGCAAAAATTGTCTTGCTCAGAGTCATGCAACTAGTAAGTGGCAGAGATGGAATTTGGACATAATCTATTTCTAGCATCTACTCTCTTGAGCTGCCTTTCGGCAGGTAAGAACTCGATGGTACTAAAGTCACTCTTAATATTTACCTTCTATTGATCTATGAGTTTCAGATGACCCCTAAAGGCTCAGTTTCTATATTTTAGACCAATGGAACAAAGAGTTTATGAAAAACTATAATTTATGAATCAAAACTACCAGCTCATGCTAGCATGAAAATAAAAATTTTTGAGGTGCTTTCACAGATGTGATCACTTGAGATCCTTACAGGATCTTGCTTCTGTTGGGAAGGTCATAGCATCATTTACCGTGCCAGAAAAAGGAAGCTCAGAGAGGTCAGGACTTGATATCAGCCAATAAAACCAGCATCTAAGCCAGTGGATGAGTCTTACTTCTCCAGCAAGACTAGAGGCCTCCAGGCTGGTGTCTTGCAGCCTATCCTACCTGAGTCACACATTTCCTCTAGAACGGCCTCTTGGATTCAGAGAAACACACTGAATTCTGAATAGTGACAGGGAAAGGAGTCTTTATCTCTGAGGCTCTCCTCCATGCCTCCAGCGCTCTCTCTCACACTGAGATACCTGGCCCTACAATCAAGGAGGTCAGCTCACACACCCTTCAGAATTCAGATGCATATGGGGGTCACTGCAGAATGAGCTACTCTGGCCTTAAACACCATGTTGGGCTTTGTAAAGAGCCATCTAACCTTGCAGCTTCTGCCAACTCTGCTCCTTCTTCCTCCACATTTGCAAGGTAGCTTCTGCCCTCCACTCAGGGAAACTGCACTCTCAAACATCACCTGTAACTTCCCAGTCCAAAGAGCAGCTGCTCATTCCCTTAACACACCTGCTACTTTCCCAGCATTGACTTCTGCTCACATCCTCCCCTCCCCCTGCAATACACTGCCCACCGTCCCACCTTCAAATCCTACCCTTGTCTACAGGGCTGCCTCACATTCCATCTCTTCCAGGAGGCCTCCTCTAGTCCTTCCAACCAGATGCGCTCTATGTTTCTTTGATCACCCACAGCCCTTTTCTTCTGCCTTACTTAGGACACACTTGACTTCTGCCCCCCCCCTTTTTTTTTTAAATCGCCGTTGGCCTTATACTTTCTTATCTCCTTCACATCAGACTGCTTTTTACTTCTTGGTAATACCAGGAGCAGTGCCTGGCACTGAGAAATACCTGCCTGACCTTAAATTAATCATATCCCAGGCCAGAGAAGGATTCACTCTGGGAAAATATATGGCAAAGAAAAGGGACCATTACACTCTAATGTCTTTCCCAAATTTCACCAAATGCTTTTTTTTTTTTTTTTATCTTAATCAATGCCTGACTGACAGAGCTCAGCCCCAGAGGTGAGAACATCCTTTTGGTAATTGCCACGTGGCCTGTCTCCTAAGAGGTGTCTGAGTGTGAACATGTCAGTCCAAGACTGTTAATTGGACCTCACACCACACAGCTGCTGTTTTACCGGAGAAACAAAGCTGGGAGGACCGGAAGCAAAGGAGACAGGATCAAGAGAATGGCCTCACTCTTGCAGGACACTCAGTTTTCACTGAAACTGGTCATCCTCACAGAGGGACAAGGTGGGACCAAGGAAAGTCTAGTGAGGTATTTATTCTCCCTCTTTCCCCTCCCATAGTAACATACTGGAGAAGAGGGTTGTAACTTGGAAATTTGAAAATTACAAAAAGCTTACATTCTTCTGGTGAAAAGGAAAATCCCAATCCTCTCCTCTAAGGACAACAAAACTGGTCAGCATAAAAATGCTCCCTGGGTTTCCAAGTCTTCTGAAGTCTATCTGTACAAATAGCTCCAAACGTTGTTAACTAGTATTTGGCTGGTTTCTCAGCCTACCAGCATGCGGGTGTGGAGAGCCAGGACCCAAGGACACTGTGCATGGCACAGCACTTTGGGAGACAAGGTCTGGTGGAGAAGAGAGGCACCGAGGCTTCTCCCCACTGCCACCTCAAGGCAAACACAGAGTACTTCTGAGACTTTGACACAATTCGCCAGCAAACAGGTGGCCGTCGTTCATATGATCAAAACAGTGCTTTGGGAAGCTTGGGCAGAAAGGTGGAAGGGGCCTCCTTCTTCCTCAAAGGCAGTGCTTCTCAATCTTTAACACCCCACTAAGGATTCTTTTTAGACATTTTTTCCAAATTGCTCCCCCTTGACATTTTAATGCCACAGATACAGTCAGTGTATATCTCTTTGTGTACTGGGACCCTTGGGAGGCCTCAAGTCACTGTAATGCCTCAGATTTTTTTGGTCCCTCAAACAGTGACCCCTCACCCCCTAGAGGCAATACCCCTCCCCTTAAGAATGCAAGTCACAGGGGCGCCTGGGTGGCTCAGACGGTTGGGCGTCTGCCTTCGGCTCAGGTCATGATCCCAGGGTCCTGGGATCAAGTCCCGCATCGGGCTCCCTGCTCCTTGGGAGCCTGCTTCTCCCTCTGCATTTCTCTCTTGCTCTGTCTCTCATGAATAAAAAAAAAAAAAAAAAGAATGCAAGTCACAGACTTGCCCCATGGGTTGAGAAGCAACAGGACAGTTCCTGGGTAACTACTTCTGAGTTCCTTTTTCATTCTTTTTTCTCACTCTCTTTTAGACTCAGTATGAGCTTTGCAGGCACAGGACTAGGAGGCCCCACGTGACTGGGTGACTGTTCCATGCAATGCCATAGCAACATGAGGGTGCTGGGGCAGAGAGACTGACAAGTCCAGAGAAATGGTGGGTTTCATTCAGTGAAATCTGTCTCCACATTTGCAAGCGTTGAACTAAAAATTCTAATACAGGGGTTCAGGGGTAAAACTTTCTGCAATAAACTTCTCCAAAGACTAGCATTGCAGAGTTCAGAATTGGTTCTCCTATCACCCTTTTTATTAGCAAAAGGGTCCGAAATTGGATATTCCCTTCTGTCCAATTCATTTTTCCAATATTATAATTAACTTGAGAAACAGACCTCCATTCCTGCACTTTCCCTTTTGCTTGCACACTTTACAGGCAGAATATAATGACTCTATTTACTAGCTCACTTTAGGCCAAAAATAAGAAGGCTAATAATACATTAACATTTCCATTATCAATCAGAAAATTGCAGGTCAGCTCTTGAATGATATGTTGCTCAGCACATTAAATCCTTGAACTCAGCAAAAATGTATAAATACTTTTACTCCTGAAATTATGGTTTGAGAGAGACATGTGGCAGAGTAAATGGGAGAGGAGGAGGATAATCAATTTAGATTGGTCTAAATGGAAGAGCAATGGATTGCTATTTTTCTCCTTTATCTAATATAGAAAGTGAGTGCCCGTGGTCCCCCTTTTGATATTCATTTGATATCCATTTTGGTATCAAAGAGGTGGCAACAAGTAACCAATCAAAACTCAACTTCTCAGCCTTTGGCTTGGTGCTAATACTTGACCATCTGCTCTCTACACATCACCCGGGAGAGCACCAATGGACGCCTGCCAACTGCTATCACTAAAATGGGGTTAAGAGCAAAATTATCTTCCTTTTATCTGGGCACCAGAGGATCTAATTTTTCTGTTTGAAGCTAGTGCCAACTCTGTGTGCCAGTCCTGCAGAGTCCACAGGTTTATTATTAATCTTTTCCTAAACATTCATTACCACCAGTATTGTGAGAGCTCCATAGCGCTTCCAGGTGAATCTCCTCTATAACACCTGTTTTCTCCACCAAATAAGGAAGGAAAAAATATATATATATATATGTATATATATAGACATTCCTTTAATAGTGTCTGTAACAGGGGTAAGCAAAATAAAGACTAAAGCCTATGGGCTAAAATCAGTCACACCCTTTGTTTCCATATTGTTCTTGGCTGTTTTCCCTACAAGGGCAGTGCTGAGTTGTTGAACCAGAAGCTGATTATTTGGCTTGCAAAAGCCAAAAATAATTACTGTCTTGTCCCTTTATGGAAAATTTTGCTGAACTCTGTTTTGTGATATGGTTTTTTGTTTGTTTGTTTGTTTTTACTAAAAATGGAAAACAAAAGTTAAAACCTTTTTCTTCTATAGTTTTAGAATTCAGAATTTAGGATTCTCTTTAGAGCAGAATAATATACACTTGTTTTTCTATACCTAGGAGTGAAATTTGGAAATATAAACCCAGAACTGTAGTAAAAACATTATTGATAATTACATGGGTTGTTTATCAGTTACTTTTGTTGAAAAACAATGTTAAGTGTTCTCTTTGAGCAATAATTGTGGATACCCATCATAGAACAGACTGGCATTTTCCCAAAGGACAGATGTTTTCTTCATAAACAAGGAAGCATGTTTGAAACATGAACATATAGAATTTTTTTCATGTGTATATAAATTTAACATTAACATCTCAAACGATCTCTTAAATAATATCAAAGCCAAAAATACAATGCAAGTAATGCTGTATCATTGCTGAATGTAATCTTAGTTAAGGTGAATCAGAGATCTAAGAACATGAATATAACAACCAATGACCTCATCTGTACAATCGTATGTTTACATCTAAACTTTTTGAGGATATCAATATACTCATTAAATCTACTAATCTTTATTAAATATCTATTATCAATTATATTAAGTATATTGAATATAAGTATATTAAAAATCGTAAGTAGTACTAAGACACAAAGCTATATAAAAGATATAACATCTGCTCTCAGAGAGCTTAAAAACTAGTAGAGATGCTAAGAGGTGCTAAGAGGACCCAAATTCTATTTTATATGTATATATAAATTTCATATATATAAATTTTAACATTGAACATTCAGAGGTAAGAAAATCTTCATGTTTGATTTAGGCAATTTCTTGATTATCATAACAAACAGTATGAAAAAAGCTAACTGCCTGCACCCCTAAAAAAATTCTCTTTCCTTTCCAGGTGTCATAGTGACTGAAATTCTACTGTATTCTAGAAATTCATTTATTTACATTAAGCACTGCTCCAATTTCCTTCCAATACCAATGGGTCATTATTTAGATTTTCCTAGGCACATTTAATTGCTGGCATTTTAAATATAAGAATCACTTAAATAAATTACTTTAATAGATTGTTTTTTTCTGATAATACCACTTAGGAAGCATGATTGTTCATAGATGATTTAACATGTTGTCATGTTATTTAGTTATCGGGTCACTTTCCACTATAAGAAATAGGACCCCTGCCTCATGAAGGCACAGGGAATTTTATGCAAAGGAAGGATCATTAAAAGGGGGGGAAATCAGAGGTGGAGACGAACCATGAGAGGCTATGGACTCTGAGAAACAAACTAGGGGTTCTGGGGGGGGGATGGGTTAGCCTGGTGATGGGTATTAAAGAGGGCACATACTGAATGGAGCACTAGGTGTTACATGCAAACAATGAATCATGGAACACTACATCAAAAACTGATGATGTATGGTGTATGGTGATTAACATAACATAATAATAAAAAAAAGGGAGACAATATACACAAAAGATGGGAGAAAGAATCCTATAAAATAAGCTTAAACTCCTCACAATCTATTGACTAGGTGTGTATAAGGAGTTAATGTTACCAAGAAAATCAAGAGTCAGAAACAGAAAGGAAAGGTGGTCTTCTCAGTTACCCCCACACCCCTAAAAATCAATCAGAGTCAATAGTGATATCGAAGTGGGATGATGGTGATAAAGGGAAAGAGAAAAAAGAGATGTTTCCCATAAATTCTACTTTATTGATGACTGACAGTACAGAAGCTAATGTCCACAACAGGAATGAACATTTATAAACTCATGCATTAAATCCCTGTTCTATTCTAATGCAAAAAAATAACCCTTTGTTAACTTAAGATTGTTGTATCTCCATCACAGAGCCACGTGAAATTATTAACCAAGCCCAAAGCAAAATGCAAGGTACTAAAATTGTAACATACTTGTAGGGAATTCAAATGCATTATTATTCATTAGTAGGCACTAAAACTACAATTAAGCAGAAGACTTTAGTGAACCTATTTCAACTGACATTGAGTATAAATATGACTTGATTAAATGTGGTCATTTGCCTGCCCAGCTACAGCTAATAAGTCTGCTCCCAATCTTAGCAATACGTGTTGTATTTGCTCTTGGTTTTAGTTATGTATTGGTTATAGTTATTATTGGTTATAGTCATGTATATTCGACTTAATGCATGGTATATCATATAATCATCTTGCTGGAATTGTTTTTCTTTTTTTATTTGTGTGAGTCTGTGAAATTTTATCACATGTAAAGATTTGTGTAACTATCACCACAATCAAGATACAGAACTGATCCATACGACACAGAATTCCCTGTCCATCCTTTTATAGTCACATCCTGTCCCTAACACCTGGCAACCAGTATCTTGTCTCTCTCTATATAATGGTATATTTTTAGAGTGTTATAGAAGTGAAATCATATGGGATATATCTTCTTTTTGAAGATTCACCTATTTTTTAAAGTACATATATGGCATATATATATATATAATTTTATTTATTTTATATATATATAAAATCACATTCATATATGGTATAATCTTGCCTCAAATTTTATTAAAGTGTTTCTAAGTTCAGTCTGATTCAATCTACAACAAGACATTAGAGACAGCCCTGGGGAGAAAATTGCCAGAGTGTGGTCTGCAGGGTGAATCATTCCCCGACAGACAGCAGAGCTCTGTGCTTTTAAAATGGCTCAATAGCTCTAAGAGCTGGATTCTATGATAAAGCTGAAAGGCACCTAATATGAGAGTATTTGGAGCAAATCCCCACAGCCTACAGCACTGTCTTTGGAAGGCACCACTGGGAAGAATGCACTATAGGAAAAAAGGCAGCTTTGCTTTCCAAATGTGATGCTCATCTTGCCTTCACTGGATTTTCTAGCAATGGAGAAGCCTCATGAGTGATTTTGCTAAACAGGGTGAAGATAAAGACTTAATGACTTCTAACCAGGCCATAAATTAACCTGTTTTTTGCAAATCTGAAGGAAGAGGCACTCAGGAGGACTAATGAACACCCGTATCTAAAAATAACCCCTTACTTAATTAACAGCACACTCCACAGTCTTTCTAATTAAACTGGCCAGGCGGAGGACCCTCAGTTCCACGGCTGTTCACCTTAAAAAGTCCCCCAAAACACTGAAATCATTTGAACTTCAGGGGGAAATAGCAGATAGGCAACTGAGGAGAAGGGTGTCGCGGGGGGGGGAGCTAATTTCATTTTAAGGAAGAGGCAGTATACTGGAAGTGAAGCTCTGCAGGTCAGGGTGAGAGACGGAGGGACCAAAGATGGAACCAGAGTGGCACAAGCCACCAGTTGCAAGCAATTTGCACAGATGTTCTGAGAAGCGGGGAGGGGGCCAACTGACACAAGAAATATCCACCTCTACCTTTGGGAAGCTAAGCCCAAACCTCCTGGAGGAAGAGGAGGCAGCTGTCCAAAGTGGAAGGATTTCAAGAGTCTAAGTAACAACAGCCAACATTTGCTGAGTTCTTATTTTATGCTAGGAATTGCACTAACTATGCTAACACGTGTTACCCTCATGTAATGCTCACAACAACCCATTTTACAGATCATAAAACCGAGGCTTAGAAAAGTTATGTTACTTGCTCAAGGTTCCCAACCAAGTCAGGAGAGGAACCAGGAAATGGACCCACACAGATTGAGACACTATGCTGCCTTATTAAACAGAGACAGTACCGACTGCCAGGACTCCTGTGACAATTTAAGAGGGCCTTACAGCTACTCGGTGCTCAATAAATATTCCCTCCAAATCTTCCACAATGACCTATGTCAGACCCTAAAAACATCTACCAATGAAATTTGTTCCCTTTGGGTAATGCCTGTGTCTCTAGCAGTCCTCTAAAAATACAACACAACAACAACAAAAACAACAAATACAAATAGTACATATTATATGCAATGTTCTTGGAAAACTTGGAAAAAGGACAACTGGAACAACATGACATGTATGCTCTAAGAGCAGTTTCATTCTCAGAGAGCTAAAATATTAGAAAACATTCCTCTTCTTATAGACCTAGGTTTTGATGATATCTTTTTTACCTTTGACACATCCTCTTTAAGTTTCCAGCTGAAACCCCAATGAGGGGCTGAATGAGCCCAACAAGTATTGCACTGAATGATTTCAAACTTTCTAACATTGGCATTAGCACTTTCATTGTCTCCATTAATTTTTATAACGTTTTATAAAATTTTATTTATTTATTTATTTATTTATTTGGGGGAGAGAGAGAGCACAAAAGCCAGGGAGGGGGCAGAAGGAGAGGGACAAGGAGACTCCCCATTGAGCGCAGAGCCTAAAGTCAGGCTGGATCTCACAACCCTGAGTTCATGACCTGAGATAAAATCAAGAGTCGGATGCTTAATTGACTGAACCACCCAGGTGCCCCAATTTTTATAACATTTTAAATAGAAAATGTAAGAGTCACACAAAGATTCATATATCACCCAAATACTGAGGTAGGTAGAGACAGTAATATTCCCAAGTCTGAACTGGCAGGTAGTGCCCCTGCACATCAGCTTGAAATGTTTGTTCATCATCTTAATTCAGCATGAAAAAGGCAGTTCATATATATTGATGTTGAATATATGGGGAACATTGGAAAGTCATGTACTTCATTAAGCCAGTCCACCAATTATTACCTTTGGGGATTTACATTTGTTAGGTTACAAAAGCAAATGACTCTCGCATCAGGAGGAAGGCAAATCATAAGGCAGTCTAGGTTTAAGGCTTTAGAGAGGGGTAAAGACTATGGTGAACTTGAACAGCACCAAGCTGTCTGAAGAGGACAGCAGCTACACAGCTGCTGATTGCTGCTAGGAAAGGTGGGCCCCATGACACATACCATTTCTTGGCTTTTATATGAAATTTCCCACTGTTAAAACTTAGTAACTAATACTTTTTTTTTTTTTTTAAATAAAAAGTAAACACTGTGCTGGCCAAAGAAAATAAGTCTGAGGCTGGATCCAACCTACAGACCAGGAACTACATCCTCTAGGTGAAAGGCATCTAAGGATAAATTTTGATTGGTTGAAATGGAAGAAAGGGGGACATAGGCAAAGGGGGTGGTTCCAGAGACCCAGAAGTGAGCATGAGGACCCTTCCACACCAGAGCATCTCTAAAGAAGGGCGGAGAAGGCAGAAGAAACGCAAGGTGAAAAGACAGAAGACAAAGCAAAG
Organism: Leptonychotes weddellii; assembly: GCF_054177405.1. NCBI lineage: Eukaryota > Metazoa > Chordata > Mammalia > Carnivora > Phocidae > Leptonychotes > Leptonychotes weddellii. The sequence continues at coordinate 64,414,161 of NC_138378.1, read as the reverse complement.
AAGCTTTGCTTTCTTTACACTGTGTATAATGTTAGCAACAGCTGAAGTTGTGGAAAGAAAAAACTAGACAAAAATGGCTGGAGAGGTTTGTGAGCATGTTCAATATTATGAGGCCCAAATCAGACACGTGAGTTATGAAGTACTTCATTTCACCACTCTGGAGTGGTAAGCGGATGACAATCATGGCAGCCATTGTTTCTAGGCATCAAAGGGTCCAGCTCCATGCTGTGTGCTTTACAGAGATGCCCCCATATTTAACCCTGCACCAAAATCAAGTAGATACTATTCTCCCCCACTTTACAGATAAGGAAACTGAGGACTGGGGACATTAAGTGTCTTGCCCAATGTCATAAAACTGGGGGGTAGCAGAGCAGGCATAACCCAGGGCTGTGTGACTTCAGTGGCCAAGCTCTTCATCAGTGTCCACTGTTGTCTCTCTGGCTGGGTTTGAAAGGGGGCCCGAAGAATAAAGTCCTGAAATGCTGCAGGTGCACAACCCTTCCGGAGCTTCAACAACAAGAGAGTGAAGGAAGCATATGTTCTCCTTTTCCCAACAACGGTATTTTCTGGGTAGCAGAATGAGGTGTGTCAATATGCCAGTGTTCCCTCCACCCTCCTGCCCTGCTACCTCTGTGCAGTGTGACACTGGCCAGGTCACTGGAGCCCTCTGTGAAGTTCTCTATGATTCAGTTCCCCATCTGTACAATGAGAACATTATTACTATAGCTGCCAAAGAAAGGAGACCCCAAGAGGATTTCCCAAAGTCCACTCCTGCACATTTTCAAAAAAGACTTTTCATATAATGGCAGCATTGCCAAATTCTTTCAGCATCCTCCTGTTAGTCTGTAATATCCTGGAGAATTCAGTGCAGTGCGCTGATTCCCAGGCTCCTTGGCTCTTTGAAGAGCCCATAACCCAGTCAATAATCACCTCTGGCTCTGTGTGATTTAGTTTTGCCTGTTTTGAACCAAAGAAATAGGAGAAAGTCTTACAAGGTATAAAAGCCCAAGGTATAAAAGCCCAAGGTCATGCCCCTAACCTAAAGATGAGGACACAAATATAACAGTGGTTTTAAAAAGTTATTCTTAAAAATACTGTTGGGCATCTGGGTAGCTCAGTCATTAAGCATCTGCCTTTGGTCAGGTGATGATCCCGGGGTCCGGCAATCGAGCCCCACATTGGGCTCCCTGCTCAGTGGGGAGGCTGCTTCTCCCTCTGCTCCTCCCCCCAACTCGTGCACTTGTGTGAACTCTTTCTTTCTCTCTCTCTCTCAAAAATAAATAAAAAATCTCTAAAAAAAATACTGTTAACACACCAACCCACACCAACATATACACTTAGTAGCCCTTTCTTGAGGTAAGAAAGCGAGATTTTTAGAGAAAATCACTTTCAAACCTTCACAACTAAAGACCTCAACAATAACCCAGGACAGTAACATATCTGAGTATCCAAAAGTCAGAAAAGCTTCATAAATGTATGTTGTTGGTGATTTGGATAACAATACGACAGTTCAATCAATGTTAATATATTGTGTTGCATTTTTTTAAAGATTTTATTTATTTATTTGACAGAGAGAGAGAGGGAGAGAGAGAGAGAGAGAGAGCACAAGAGGGGGGAGGGTCAGAGGGAGAAGCAGACTCCCTGCTCAGCAAGGAACCCGATGTGGGACTCGATCCCAGGATCCTGGGATTATGACCTGAGCCGAAGGCAGACGCTTAACCAACTGAGCCACCCAGGAGCCCCTGTTGTGTTGCATTTAATCTTGATTTGAGTGAAAGATGTTGAGGGGAGTCACCCCAACCACAATGGGTGACCCACCCTAGCCCTGTATGTGAACTGTCTCCAGTCCACCTACACTACTTCATACATGGAAAACCTCCCCATCTGCTGGCATCTCCCTACTGCTGCATGATTGTAACGCACAGTCCTATGCTAGATTTAGGAATGCATTTCCCTGACTCCCATTCTTTGAAATTCTGAGACACTGGTTTATTTGAAAGCACCAGCAGTTTTTGAGAACTTAATGTATTCAAGTGCCGAAATTTATAAATGGACTATTTCCTAAGTCAATCAGAGAAAGACATGTATCATATGACCTCACTGATAT
>NC_138378.1:64385258-64411954 GCF_054177405.1 Leptonychotes weddellii | reverse complement strand
GAATTGTGCAAGACTGTTGAATCACAGATCTGTACCTCTGAAACAAATAATGCAATATATGTTAAGAAAAAAAAAAAGAAGATAGTAGGAGGGGAAGAATGAAGGGGGGGAAATCGGAGGGGGAGACGAACCATGAGAGAGGATGGACTCTGAAAAACAAACTGAGGGTTCTAGAGGGGAGGGAGTGGGAGGATGGGTTAGCCTGGTGATGAGTATTAAAGAGGGCACGTTCTGCATGGAGCACTGGGTGTTGCACAAACAATGAATCATGGAACACTACATCAAAAACTAATAATGTAATGTATGGTGATTAACATAAAAAAAAGAAGATTTCCAATTTTGTTTAAGTAAAAAAAAATAAATAAATGGACTATTTCCTGTTTTTTTTGACAAATATATTGGAAGAGACAAAGGAGCGAGGGAAAGGGAAACCCATACATTAAAAGGAACTTTGAGACATAGCAACAGATTACAGTGTATGAGCCTTATTTCATACTAATTTCAATAAATTCTAATTTTTAAAAATTATGAGACAAGGAAATTTAAACATCCCTGGATATTATGATATAATATCAAGGAATTGATGTTAATTTTTAGATGGAGTAATGATACTGTGCTTGTTTTTTTAAATATATTTTTATCTTTTAGACATAACATGCTAAAACATTTAAAGATTCAATAGCACATATAACATCTGAGATTTGCTTCATAATAATCCTGGGAAGGGGCGCCTGGGTGGCTCAGTTGGTTAAGAGTTTGCCTTTGACTCAGGTCATCATCCCAGGGTCCTGGGATTTATCTCTGCATCAGGCTCCCTGCTCAACAGGGAGTCAGCTTCTCTCTCTGCCCCTCCCCACTGCTCATGCTTGTGCTCTCTGTCTCTGTCTCTCTGAAATAAATAAAATCTGCAAAGTAATCCTGGGGAAGAAGAGAAATGGGTAGAGTGGTTCAGGCATAACAAGTCTGGGCATGAGTTGAAAATTGATAAAGCAAGGTGATGGTTAAGTGGGGGTTCTTTACACTATTTTCTCTCTTTCATATATGTTTGAAATTTGCCATGATAAAAGAGAAAAAGAGATTGAGGCTATCAGCTTCTATCAGTTAGAAGAGACATATGAGAAGGACCTCTTATGAAAGAGGATGCCCACACGTTCCATGCAACCTACAGCTGATTTCATATAATTAAACAATATATTCATTTTTAAAAACAAAGAAACTTTAAGGCACAGATGATCCCTTTGAGCGGTGGTCCTCTAATGCCTTACTAATACTAAGCTATAGATCTTCTTTCCAATGGCCTGTTGATGCATCTCCACCTAAAGGATGATCTGAACACAGAGCAAACTCATATCCAAAACTGAACTTATCATTTTTCCAACCAAACTCCTTCCTCATTCCTTATCTTAGTATTATTGCAAGCCCCATCGACTCAGTAGCCCAATCTATAAGCCTGAGTTATTTTCAATGTCCCCCTCTCCCTCATCCTTACATCCATCTACTTGTCATATCCAATCAATTCTAGATCAGAAAGGGTCCATCAACAATGAACTGGCATAGATTCTGAGAGTCGAAGAACTGAAAGAGGGAACATAGGGCTTGGTGGTCACCAGGTCACATGTAAATAGCCCAACCCAGGGGAGTCAGCAACAAAGACATACACCCACAGGAAGAGCAGTAGCAATGAGAAACCTGCCACCTTAAGTGAAGGCACCTCTAACTTCTCTGAGGGCCTGATACAGTAAGAAGAGGTTGGGCATAACCTTATACCCCACCTATCAGGGAGCTCAAGCACATGATGAAAGTGTGAATCACTCAGAGAGAAAGGAAAAAAAACAAACCCTATTCTGTAAGAGGACCAAACCACAACCTACAGACTACCAAAATGGGAAAATGAGAAATGCTGAGCTGTTCAAATGGCAAAAGGAGACATTAACAAAATACAAAAATAGCAGGGAGAGTAATAGTCAGAACTTAATTGCTGTCTATGAACAGCATCTGAAATCTATTGCCACAAGGCTACCATGATTCATCCCCACAAGTCAAACCTGGAGCCAAATGAACAAAAGAAAAAAAAATGGCATTTGACAAGAAAGATGCTTGCAACACATTTAATTTTGCATAAGGAATGTAAACTTCTCAAGGATCTGACCTAAAGCATTAAGCTGGTCCATATATTGTTCTAATCAATTAGGCCTTCCTGCATCAGCACTTTTGCTCTGCAAACAACCAAAGCCATCATGTTCTCTAATCAGCAGAAAAAATTCATACAGATTGGTTTATTTCCATTTGTTTCTATTAAACTTTTAGGAAAAAGAATAACTTCTAGAACAGATCGGAGGATCTCGGCAAGTGGGAAGGATGAGTTGTCTTTAAATGACACCCATCTGAAAGGGAGAAATGGCTAGATGCTACTTGGTGTTTGTCTTGGGGCTTTTCAACATTCTGACATTTAAAACTATGGACTTTCATATTGAAAGATGTCATTTAGAATTATCCAAATTCAAAAAATGGAGACTTCAACACTATTCTGGTGATTATTATCTTAAATTTATCAAAATTGGAAAAGGGTGTATTTTTCACTAGAATGAGCTTAAAAGTAATCTGTTCCATCCTTTTCAACCTCTGTATGGAAATACAGCAACCTCTGTGGTAGGCATTTTATTAATGCTGGTAATAATATCAATCAAATATTTATTGAACACTTATTATGTGGCAGGTGGTATGCAAAGCTCTCTATATACTTTATCTCATTCAATCCTCACCAAATCCTATGAGGCTGTTATAATTACTAACCCCATTTCATGGATGGTAAGACTGTGGCTACCAATCAATGAATATTCTATTGATTCCTCTGTAGATAAAAGAGTATGAGAATAATAAATAAACGCCCTAACACAAAATCTTCAGAAAACTGCTTCAGGTCTATACCTCAGTGGAATAAAAACTTTCCATTTTTTTACTTCTTAAGCCCTCAGAAAATATCTTCATAAGGAACAGAAGTTCATATCCAAGTATTTTCCTACAAAACTTCAATGATGTCACCCTGAGACTTACTCAGTATCTTCAGCACTTAGGTTACTTTGCTGCTCATTGGACTCTCCAGAATGTAAAGATATAAATTAGACCAATGCTTTAAGGGTCTACTGTGTGCCAGATAGCATACCAGTAATTTGTGAATTATTTTGTTTAATTTTCACAATGTAACTATGAGAAAATACCTTTCATAGTGTACAGGTTAAACCCAGAGCAAACAGACACGCAGCTGATAAAGGCTGAGACTGGGATATGATTTGAGGTCTTCCAATTCCAAAAGGGGGATAAGAGACTAGGACTCTGGTTAACTCACTTGCAATGGGGGTGGGGGGTGGGGGAGTGAATAGTTTATTGAAGGGCTTTAATTATTTACTCAGTTCCTGGATCTGGATGGCAACACAGAGTATGTTGTCCTGGTCCCAATTTCTTTTGAAAATTTCAACATGGACTACGTGAGTAGTGAAATGTAAAGCCTGGCAGCCCAGTGCCCTTGCCTTCTGCTACTTGGAGTCATTTGCTCCTATTTCTATCCATAACAGTGTTAGAAGATATAAAAATTTTAGCAAAGAGAAAGGGGAAATGGGAAATCACACCAACGGAAACGCTCATGATTCCAATGATTGTTTTTTGATCTGTGACTGTGCTCGATGCAATTCTCAGAAAGTTAAATTTCAACTAATGAAGTCAATAATGCTAGATGACCTACACTGTTGACATTTTGTGGCAAATGAACTCAGAATTCTGCCATCCTAACAGTAGTAGCAGCAAATACCGGCGAGTGCATAGCATGAATGTATTTGTTAGTGTATTCTTATTCTGAATCATCTCCCAGTTTCAAAAAGTATCCCTGAACCCCAAATACCAGGTGAACCATACAATGTAGATCAATAGATTTTTCAAGTGCAATAATTGTTTCTCTCCGGGAGATCCCCATTTGCCCCAGAAGGAAGAATACTTTGATTGACCTCGAGGAACACAGCAGATGTGGATAAAACCGTGTGTGCTGCTGACCTTATCAGGAGAGAGCCAGGCCTTGAAAATCACAGGGGAACACCCTGGGCCTGTGCATGTGGGCTGTGGGAAACCAAACAGCTGGTCAAGTGTGTGCTTTCTTTAAAAAACAACAACAACAACAACCAAACCCCAAACTGCATCCATGTGAGGAGAAAGAAATATTTGAATTAAGAATATCTCTCTATGTTTAAAAACAGTGTCAGGAAAGAATAATATGAATGGAAACAAGAGGAGGTATGTTGTAAGCATCTAGGAATCTTGAGCCCACCAGTGAAAAGATTTTCTACATAAAATCCTGCTTAAGCTCCTGGGGACAGATAAGAAGTTTACTATGTTACCTTTGAATGCCACTTTTCCTGCTCTGTTTAGGGGCTCTGTAGCCGAATAAGATGGGAGGAAGAGGGTGGAGAATCAGCAAAATTGATTTCTCATATAGTTCCAACCCAAAGGAACAGGTTAGAATTATGAGAGAGGGAGGAGAGAAAAAAGTGGGAGGGAGGGAGGAGAGAGGGAGAAAGAAAAAGAAGAGTTATGAAGGTAGGAAGGGGAATCTAGAAGATGCTCTGGAAAGTCTTGACTTTGGGATGGGAGGAGTTTTTACCTCCACTGAAGTCACTACCCAACATCAACCGGGCTGGATTTGCCTGGAAAAGAAGCAACCCCCCCCGCACCCCGCCCCACACCCTCTGCCATGCACTGCAACAAGAGACAGAGCACATTGCTAGTAGAGAAGAATCACGAGCCATTGAACCCTCACGCATCTGACAAAGCAGAATGTGATCCTGGGCAAAGCACAGCAATGAGAGCTCATGAGACGAGTTTTTACAATCTCAGCTTCAGTTATTCCAATTGTGCAGCATTCCTGAACAAACAGAACAGACTTAGGGACATGAAAATAAACCCTTGTCCATGTGCCAGGAGAGGACTTATAGGAAACCCAGAGATGCCTCCTAAGGACTCACAGCAGATGCGGACTAGGGAAATGTAAAATGTCAACATCCCTCATAAACTCAGAAATTGGTTAAGGACCTAGAATAATTTCCTTTCATTCATCTATCCATCCAACCATTCACCCACCGACTAGTATTTAAGGCAGCCTACTAGGTGCCAAGTACTACATTGGATGCCAGAGATACAGGGCCAAAATAAGACAGGAGCCCTCAAAGAGCTCACAGCTCAGAAGTGAAAAACAACATGAATTCCCTATATATGATACAGTGTAAGGGGTAGACCCTGGTTAAATGGTCAGGGTGATGGAAGAGGGGGCAGATGGAAAAGGAAAGCCTGGAGGTGGGAGGGGTGAGGTGGACACACTGAGAAAGCTGCGAGGAATTACCATCTATTCAACTTTCATTTGGAACACCTCTAGGCAAACCATGCACATTTCTCCAGCAATCACAGGACCCCACTCCCCTTTGCCTTACGTGGGGCCAGAGGAGCACATTCATGTTACCTTAGCCTCTGGCACCACTGGCATTTGTGTGAAAGAATCCTGAGCCAGGTCATGGCCAAAGAACATACTGCCAACTCCCACAGGTCTTCTGCAAGGTGTGAGGGTGTTTCTGGGTGTCACAGTAACTGGCAGGTGCTACTGGAAGTTGTGACCCAGGACCAAGAATGCTCCCCATCCTGCAATGCCTGGAAAAGCTGCTCATGAGGAAGACTTGTTGATCCCTGAGTGCCTGTGGCACCTCATTTGAGAAACTCTGGGCCAGACTGTGTCATGGGCCACATTTGCACTTTAACCTTAATATTTCTTTTCTGATTTAGAATACTGGCTCCATTTGAACTATTACCTTTCTCAATTACTAACCAGAGAACAAACACACAAAGAAAAGAATTCCACAGAGAATCTTTATTTGTAATTGATGCTGAGAAAGAGACAACACAGTTGTTGCTATAGTTGAAAGGAGAGCAATATTTTCTTCCCTGAAATAATAGCAGTATCTGGCTTCATAATAGAGTCCTCATAAAAACAAAATGTCCCTTCCCACGGTGGCTTCATGATTTCATACCAGTGCCTCATTAGAGACCAGAAGGACTGCTACCCAAAACCACCTTTAAAGGAGTTAGGTTGTACATGTGACATTTCTGGCACTGTCCTCCTTCTGACGGCAGTAAGTGCTGTCGAGGGGATGAGGGACTACTTATTGCACACATTAGGAACCAGGACAATGTAATGGAAACATTTGTAGTTGGCCATGCGGGACACAGACCAAAGCGGGAATGGTTCAGGGCCGCTCATGTCGGCACTCGCTATTTCTATGGTCTCCCTCCTGGGTAAGTAATTATAATGCTCTTGGCAACTTCAGAGTGTGTAGAAAATGAGGAATTACATGTTTGCTGGGATTCAAAGGCACATTGCAGGTGTCTTCTAGACTTCCTGACCGCACAGAGAGAGACGAGGGAAGGTTTGCTAGCCCAAGGATGATCCTGGGAAATGAGTGCCCAGGAGTGCCCTCGTGGTGAAATGTATGAAGATGGACAGGAACTCTGTGGTGAAACCATTATTTCAGCTTTTCAGCAGGTCATATTGTTGGGAGAATGAGACAGAGACAGGTCTCCCTGTATCATTAAAGAGCAGTGAGGGGGCATTCTTCAGTGGCAAGGGCGGAAGGCTCCTATTTTCTGACAAAAGCATGAAACCACTACTGCCGTTTAGCATTCCACTTCCCTTCCTGCCAACCTTCTTGGAAACGGAGGCTATTCTTTTTTTTTTTTTTTTTTTTTTTAAAGATTTTATTTATTTATTTGACAGAGAGAGACACAGCGAGAGAGGGAACACAAGCAGGGGGAGTGGGAGAGGGAGAAGCAGGCTCCCCGCACAGCAGGGAGCCCGATGCGGCACTCGATCCCAGGACCCTGGGATCATGACCTGAGCTGAAGGCAGCCGCTTAACCAACTGAGCCACCCAGGCGCCCAAACGGAGGCTATTCTTGACGCGCCCACTCACTTATTCTTACTCTCATCAGGCTAGCTTCTGCTCCTGAGAGAATCCTCCTCACACGCATTCACTAGGGAGTCAACCTCCAGCCCCTTCCATTCTCACTGGCCAGCTGCCTTTCCTCAAATTCATTCATTCACTCATGCAGTATTTACTGAGAAACCACTAGATCCAGGCATTATCCTAGATCTGGTGAAAACAACAGTAAACAAGAGAGCTAAGGTCCCAGTTTTCATGGAACTGAGTCTAATGGGGTGGAGGGGAAGACATAATAAGGGAGCAAAGAAAATGAACAGGACCATTTCAACTACCAAATAAGTGTATCTCATAAGGCTGTCCTGAGGTTTAAATGAATTAATAAACACTTTCAGTAAGTGCATACGACAATGGAGTGGGCATTAAGAGCTCAGTATCAGCTGCTGCTTCACTACTTCTATTACTATTATCATACTTACATTGGGTGGTAAAGAAAGGCCTATCTGAGGAAGTGGCATTTGAGATGAAACCTAAATGACGATTAGAAACCAGCTGAGGAAAGATTTGGAGGAAGATCATTCCAGACTGAAGAAAAAAAGCCAAGGTGGGAAAGAACATGAGAGGGTCCTGGGAACAGAAGAAAGGGCAGTATGGTGGGGCATCGTGGATGATGGGACGAGGGGCAAGAAATGAAGGCCAAGTGGTAAGCAGGACCAAATCAGGTAGGACCTTATAAGAATATAGAATGCCTCCCTGTTTTGTAAGTAACTAAAGAAAATTGGCCTGTGCACATGGACTTTAAGCAACCTGTTGTCTCCACGAAGGCAACCCAAGCCAGAGCAATTGCCTGCATCTGTGGGGTTTTGCATCTTACGGACAGTAATAAAACACTAGATTGGTGGTCAATAAACTTTGAAGGGGTCCTGACTGGTTATAGGGCAGAAGACAAGTGCCTTAACTTCTCTACATTTGTTTAGCAATCTGCAAAATAAAATGGATTTAATTAGATTATCTTTAAGGTCCTTTCTAGCCTGTGATTTTATATTTCTATTCCTGCATTTCTACTAGGTATGAAAACAGATCAAGGCCAGTAGAGCTATTGCATATTTAATATAAAGCCATATCTTTATTTATCCTATTAATAGGCCTGCTAATTAGAAAACAGTAATTTTCTCAAGCAATATTGACATGTAAAAGTAAAATCAACAACCCCAATCTGCCTCCTCTAAGACTGATTTTGCAAGAAAATCTTATCTTCTGGTGAATACAAGATCTAACCAGGAGGCTTTTCACTCCTTCCTGTGTGCAATTAACAGCAAACACCTTGTCATAAACATTTTTGAAAGGTCAGAGATGGCAACAATTTTGCTAAAGAGATAAACAGTCAAATAAAACACTGCCCTGGTAATTCCCAGGCTTCAAAAAACAGCATATGTCTGATCAATAATGAGACACACAAAAGGGATTGTGGGATAAAGGGCGGGTCCAATTTGAGGTATTAAAAACTTGCCTAAGTCATTTTTTTTTTCCCCAACACATATTGTGTTGCAGCAGATACTGAAACCGTTAATGGGCAATGTTAGAAAAATAAGATTCTGGCTATGAAACAAAAGACTGTTTTAGGTTGGAGAAGTAAATAATAGTAAGAATAAGGATTTTTGCAAAAGCCAAGGTAAGAACATTTTCCCTCTGTAATAAATCAACTATTGAGGTCAAATTTCAAATGTTATTTTGAATTTATTATTATTGCCTTTTACCTTTGTCCTAGCACAAACTATAAGAGCTCAAATGATGCTAGTTTGTTCCTAGAGGTGTATGTTTATACTTTAAATGTGCCTGAGAAATAGCATGTTTTATGTATATGTTCCTATCTAGTACTGTTGTCTTAAAAGTAAATTTAACTTTTTGCACATTGAAGAAATAGGTTTACTTTCTAAAATGTTCATTGTAAATTTTAATTTTTTAAAATAAGGCATTTCCAGTCCTTATGGCAGGTTTTATATTCCTGGCACAAGTATTTTATCACTTAAGCTGCATTACACATTGATTATCTATTATCTGTTCATATTAAGAAGGCTCTATCATCAGTTAATGTTCACTAAACAATCAATAAAATCTAAGTGAAACCAGAATAAACTCAAACAAATAAGTGGGATGAAATTCAGAGAAAATTGAGACCATGTCCACTTAGAAGGGCAGCCTTTATGAGAACTCATTTCTACCTAAAAGATCTAATTTATCTTTTTTAATGCCATCAAAGTTAATAATGGATGACATGTCTTATAGCTGCAGTGGTGCAGGAACTTGTCAATAACACAGAGAATTTAGAAACCAATTCATCAATTCATGATTTTTTTAAATGGACCATGGACGGTTAATTCTAAGTCATTAGACTCTCCAATAATAAAACCCTAGAAAGAGAGAGTTAATACAGAGGCGGGTACCTATCTCCTAGCTCCTCAATGAACAAGAGTTCCTATTCTGCCTCAATAACAGGTGGCACTTTTCACTTTGAGCATTTTTGGGGTGGGGTGAAGATAAGGTATGTATAATGGGAGAAAACGAAGAAAAAAAAGGGGGCCTTTAGATAATATATATACTTATATATATGTAATTATAGGCCTATGTATGATTATATACATTTGTGAGGTGTTTATATATTTACATTTGCTTTTATGTATATTTACATATATTTTTATGTGTTTATTTACATGTAAGTATATTTCTGTTTATATGTATTTTGTTATAGGTATATTTACTTCACAAATACCTCTCTCCCAGACACCCACAATGAGTCTATTATGTTCCGGGCAAATAAGAAGGAATGCAGCTTTCCCTTATTTCCTTATTCAGAGGGGAGGTAGGGTGGTTGAAGGACTTCCCCACATTTCAGTTTTGCACTTACTGGTAAGGTTTCAATGCTACTCACGTATTTGCATATTGATATTCCATTACCTATTAAATGTTCATGCTGGAAGGGACCTTAGTGATTATCTGGACCCCCTTGCCCCCTTCACAATTGGGGAACCAGAGGCTCAGGGACATTAAGAGACCTGTTCAAGGTCACACAGACCGTTAGAGACAGTCCCCACATGGACAGTTAGAGACAGTCCCACGCTCCCAGCTCCCCCACCCAGCAATCACTGCACCAAGCTTCTCTGCTCTGTCCTGCCCAAGAACACAGCTTCTGACACTCACAATGGAGAAATTAATGAGTCTGCAAGTTAAAGATTCGCCTTAAACAAATTGGTTCATTACTATTTAATTGAGGAGGCTTCAGAGCAATAAAGGCCTTGCTTACCAAAACTAGATAAGCAGCTCATGAAACACTGAGCTTGAGAAATTCAAAAAACTGTCACAAGTCAATAAGTGCTGCCTTTCTGTTTGATGAATGCCACCCAGTAGCTTCAGAAGTATCAGAAACTAATGGTGTCCCGGCACTCCGTAGGCATACATTAATGGGATCGGGAACATAAAATATAAACAATAATGTATGTATTGATTGTTCCGGACACTTGAAGCCCAACAAACATTTGAAAGGTCAGTCATTGTACTTGCATCACATTACAGATAAGTCATTTGCTTAAAGCTGGAAACTTGGCTCTCCATGTAAATTTATCTTGTGACCTATAAGCTTAATCATGCCATGCCTCTGTTGCTTCCTAAGGTTGTCTGTCATGAAAAATATACCAGAAGTGCTTAGCCCCACAAGGCGTATTCAAATAAATGACAATATACACAATATACACATTGCTAGGAAGGATACTCGGTGGGAGGAATCTATTTTATAGGCTGAATAAATGCCATGAAACAGGATTTTACCCTGACGGAACATATTCAAAGGTTTCTAGAAGTCTCTTATCACATGAGCTTACCAATGAATACGTGTGCTTCCAAGGTGTTTCAAAAATAGACAAGTTTTTTCAGCTCACGACCTGAGCTGAAAGCAGACACTTAACAGACTGAGCTACCCAGGCACCCTAGATTATTCTATTTTAAAATGTATGTAAAACCTCAAGTGGACCAAAGGAATTAATAAATACCAGTTTAACCAAAACCCAATGATTATACTTGGACAAAAGAGAAGAACACTTCAAAGAGCTTTTGCTTCTTGCTCGAAGCAGATTTACTCTGAATATAGTTCCTAAATATAAATTGTATTCCATTAAATAAAGTAAATAAACTCACATTACTATTTTCCTGATATTTAGATTTTTAAATGCTCTGAAAACCTGCGTAGCTCAAACAACTTCTGTTACAATCAAAACTTAACTGAGACAAACATATTAATATTCTGAGTGAAGAAAATTCAGGATCCTGATAGGGATTATGTTTTTTGATAAAGAAGTTGTATTCTGAAATACAGGTTGTAACTTCATTTTGTCCTTGGATGAGAGATGTCCATGCAAACGAAAGGCAGGATTTTTAAGCTGTAAACACTATCTTCTAGCATGCCAAAATGTGTCCTTTACGGAGTTAACTTTTAATTGTATTTAAAAAAGTTGTTTTCTGTATTTTCTGTGCTTTAAATTTTAAACTGAGACTTTGATGACCAATGAACAAGAAGAAAAACCTCTAACTTGAGACCAAAGAATCCTACTTCCCTACTGCTTACAATAAGATAAATACAAAAAAATGGCCAAAGTTGTCCCCATTATATCGAAAACTGTTCGCACATCCTAAGATGCAACTTACAATGACATTCAAGGACAGAGGCACCTGCACTATCAGATTGAAGGAACTGTACGATCCTTCCAAGGAGGTCTTCGAGGCAAAAATTCAAAATAAAAGTACACTTATTATATCCTCTGATCTTTCAAGGCTCAAGTCAGATTTGCAGGTGGACTACTGTTCTGTGCTCCAAACTTGGAATCTTTTCTTCCTTCTTGAAAAGGTACCAGCCAGCTCTCTGGGCAGCAACTCCACGAGGCTGAAGGCTGGGTACCTCTAGGTCATGCCCCTGGTGTCTCAAGTTTAGAAAAATGGAACTAGGCTATCACTATCACCTGAGTTTCAAAGAAACATTCTCTGCCACAGTACCTAAACTCAAAGGATTTCCCTTTGACAAGAGGCCTGTGGTGATGTGAAAAGGGAAATGAGAGTCCCTACTGGGACTATGAACATCCTTGCATTTGTGAGGCCAACTGCCACACTCCAGGCTTTTCTTATTCCCTGACAAGGCTTGTCCCAGCCCTCTCCTGGGATGCTTTTGACAGCAACTGCAAACAACAGAAGCCAGCAGGAATGTGTAAGAACAGGTGCTGGAGCCTCCCAGGGCAGGCTGCTTGCAGAGAAAGGGCGTCCTTAGAGCAGCCTTGGGACTTCCCACTTTGGAGATGCCCTCTTGCCCTCCGCCATTGCAAGATCTTGCTTCTTTTCATGCAGCAGATGTTCGGAGAGATTTGTAACAATGCATTGTGGCTTCGAAGTTGCTGCTGGCAAATTTTCTCGGTCAGCTTTCAAGGGGACTTTGGTGGGATTGCCAACAATGTAAAACAAGGATGGAAAAATTCATTCTTGGGTTTGAGTTCAGATAAGGGAAATAATAATAAAAGGCTAGGACCTTTCCATTTTACTCCGTTATTCCAGGTTACTGCTTTCCACTTCCTACCACATCTCAGGAAAAGGAACATTCCTAGGCTCAGGGGGTCTCCCGCATTCAAGAGGAAACAGATCAGAGAACACTTCCTCCACAAACAGGTCAGGAACATTCACACACCGCACACTCCAGCATGTTAGACCCCACTTCAGAAGCATCTGGCCAACTACTATTAACTCTTATTCTTTTCCACTTACTAAAATTGCTCTGTGGGCAGGGTACTCTGCACAGTGGGCATAGTCACCTGTGTGAGTGAACAACCACTCAGAGTGGCTGCTTCCGCCAGCTTCTTAAAGTGTGGTCCATGGGCCAGCAGAAGCAGCACCAGGCATTGCCTGGGAGCTTGTTAGAAATCGAAAATCTCAGGGGATCCCTGGGTGGCTCAGTCAGTTAAGCATCCGACTCGGTATCAACTCAGGTCTTGATCTCAGGGTCTGAGTTCAAGTCTCCTGCTGGGTTCCACACTGGGGGGTGGAGCCTACTTAAAAAAAAAAAAAAAGTAAAATCTCAGCCCTACCCCAGACCTTTTGAAACTGCATTTAACCAGATCCCCGAATGATTCTTCTGCAGATCCAAGTTTGAACCGCACTATATACTACAGTTTCTTAGAGCAACTCAGTGCTCAGGATTCAGAGAGCAAGATCTGCCCTATACCAATGCAGTGATTTTCACTGCTCCAAGAGCACTCTGGTGCACTATGTAAGCCTCAAACTTCCCAGGATATGTGGGCAAGAAACAATGAATCTATGTTATAGTTGAGAAGACCAAAGTCAAACAGTAGATGACTAGTGGTAGCAGAACTCAAAATTCCCAAATCTTAGATTTTTGCCCTTTCTGCTGCTTCAGCTAGTCCTAAGGAATGGCTCTTTCACATCTGAGCCATGAGAGTTTTTTTTCCCATTGGCATCATCGGTATAATGGAAAGAAGACTTCCAAGTACTGTTTCTACCATTATTCACCCTCGTGACTTTGAACAAATCACTTCTTTAAAAAATAGGTTGGAAGCCAAACAAAACAAAGGACATTTACAAAATAAAGTTATTAAACTAAAAATAAAAGAGTAGGGCCATGATTTAGTAATAAGTAGCAAATACTACAAAAATATTCAAGTTTGTTATTTAATTTGTAATTCAATTTCTGAAAATGTCTCCTAAGAAAATATTCCTAAAGAAGGAAATGTTACAGGTACTAAAATGATCATTACAGTATTATTTATAATAGAAAAAAAACTGAAAGCAACCAAAATACTCTCTGTTCAGGACATGGCTAATTAAATTATGGAATATTTGCTCTTTTAATATGATATTTGCCAAGACTTGGCAGCAGCATGAAAAATTCTGGTATAATGTCAAGAGGAAAAGCAGGTTATAAAACTGTGGCACATTACAATTCTAGCTATGGCAAGACAGATACACTTCTAGAAAACAATGGAAAACATTTGTGAAACTTATCGTGCTTTAGCAGGATACACAGGATATAGGTGACTGTTTTCTAAACTTTCAGTAGTTATTCAGTTAAATTATCTCTCTAAAATAGAATAAGTATTATGAAGAGAAAACGAAAATAAATGTAATAATGATGAGACCTAATAGAGTTATTACAAATTATCCTTAAACCTGGCCCTGAACTCCACGGATGATAACAAGAATGAACAATGACCGAGCACTCATCTGTGCTCGGTGCTGTGCTGAAAGCTTCATCAGTTGGCTCATTCAGTCCTCTGGGAACAGTAATATTATGATCCCCACTTCACAGATGAGGAAACTAGAACACACAGTGCTCAGCCTCTTTCAAACTCCACTGCACATACAATCTATGTACCTTGCAGTTTTCTTGGGAGAACGAAAATACTGTCTTGTTAACCTATATGGTTCTATAAAAAAGGCCACAGAGAGATAGAAACTATACTGGGTGGGAGTGGGGGGCAGGGCTCTCCATTTTCCTATCAAGACGGGGACAGAAACAGCTCCCTGATTGTGGTGACCCTTACAGCCTGTCACCACACTAGACTGCCTGTCTCATAGAAGGATGGGCATGGATTCAGGTGGCATCTTCAAACATGCCTGAGGCAGTATCATTTTCAGTGCACAAACACTGAACAACAGAAACCGTGTTACACTTTAAGGTGGGATAGTTAAAGGTGCCAGCAATATCTGTCCTAGAAATCAGGAGACATGGGCTTGGAGCTTGGTTGTGTCATTTCTCCGGCCTCGGTGGCCCCATCTGTGCAGTGGGGACACGTGGTTGGTACTGCTCTCCCAACAAGCAAGTCAGCCCCTTCCAGCTACGGCTCTGCTCTTGCCCAGTCAACTTTTCCCACATTGTTGCCAAAGTGGCCATCTCAAAACCCAGTCTAGTCAGATCACCACACTTCTACCCTACTTCAAACCATTTGCTTCTAGTTGCCCCTAGGATAGAGCCACATCATCCCTAGCCCAGTCCACACAATTCTGTGGGGTCCGGCCCTCCCTGTCACTCTCGACTTCGCATTCCAAGCTGCCCTCACACCAGCTTTCTCGCAGGTCCTCACACTGACTCGTGCACCCTCTGCCTGGGCATTTCTCTCCTTTCTGCCCTTTCCCAGGCTGCCTCAGCTCCATCACCACTTCCTCACGGAGACTTGCAGACCTGTCCCACAGGAAAAGCTTACCCTGTGGCACCCGCTCATCCCTTCATGTCTCTTTCCCTCATGCTAATTAATGCAGTGGTAATTTTATAATATTTGCCTGAGTCTATAATTCATGTCTCTGATGTCCCATCGTTGCCGCACTACCTGCTATAATGTAGCCTCTCTGAATGCAGAGGCTTTTCTTAGTATCCCCAATTCTCAGCACATGGCAGGTCTTGGATAAATCTTTGTTGAATGAATATTAGTCTGACTCCCCAAGATTGCCACGGAACTGTGCAACTCGCACAAGCTCAAATAAACCCAGTAGACTTGGACTACGGAAATAATAAACATGACATTTAGAGTCCGCTTTCCCACCAAAAAAAGGAAAAAAGAAAAACTATTATGCCAGATCAACTAAGAAAGTAAAGTCAATGCAAAAAAGCACTTCGTAAACTCCAGATTACAGTGTAAATATAAGGACTTGCCTCTACCCTTTTTAGAAACAGCTACAGTATAAATATATACATAAAATATAGAATACAGAGTGTAACTGTTACTGACAGACCAGAAAGCAAATTATTAAGTTAAATTCTCTGGAAGGATTTAAACAGTCAAATCACATTGAAACAGCATTTTAACCAAGGTTTGGATAAACTATAGAGTAGGTCTGTCTGTGTCTCAATTTCCTCATCTCTATAAATGTAGAGTTTCACTAAACGATCCTTAACATCCCTTGAACACTCAGACCCTGATACTATGACAATTAACTAACAGTGAGACTCCAGAAAACCTACACATGCGTGATGCCAAGCAAGGCAACTCTGTGGACACTTGAACTGGCCCCTTTTTTTTTTTTAAAGATTTTATTTATTTATTTGAGAGAGAGAGAATGAGAGAGAGCACATGAGAGAGGGGAGGGTCAGAGGGAGAAGCAGACTCCCTGCCGAGCAGGGAGCCCGATGCGGGACTCGATCCGGAGACTCCAGGATCACGACCTGAGCCGAAGGCAGTCGCTTAACCAACTGAGCCACCCAGGCGCCCGAACTGGCCCTCCTTAAGTGAAACCCTGAGGAAGCCCCACTTTGCCTCTCCTGCCTTCACCCCTTCTCCATCTGGAGGGCCTCCCCTACTGCTCTCCTCTGCTTCTTTTTGCTCTCAGAATAACTGTCAGCAAGATTAATTTAAATCCACGTGCTGTCTTTCCCTAGGGGCCTTTGCCTTTGAATTTTCTCTCAGTGTGGTAAAAGTTGTTTCCTGCCCCCAGGAGAAAGGATTTCAGGCATTAACACACTGGTGGAAGAGGTATAAGAGGTATTTACGGAGCAGGGACCCTGTCTGCCTGCAAAGGCAGCTTCCTTTCTCAGCCTCTGAAAGAGATCAGCCCCTCCAAGGAGGAAGCAGGGGAGGGAAGCTCAGAAAAGGGACCAAGTCCCAACTCAAGTATTACCTGCTCAGACTTTGTTCAAATGCATTTGTGCATATATTCATGAAAGCATGTACGGCTTAAGTGTCTTGTAAAACTGATGCACAAAAATTCAATCTGGTAATAATTAGAAATGATTTGTTATTCATTAACTAGTTTTGACATTGCAAAGTAAATCATTTCTTGGTCACTTTAAATTTAAATCTCTCTTGGTGTGAAATTTATTAAAAATATTTTACATAAAGCATTTTAAGCATTTATATGTAAGGGCTCTTAAATCTCCGCACAACACACATATGGTACATTGAGTAAAATATAAAATGTAAGAAGTACATACTTGTGTAAATATAATTAATTAAAATACTTAATTTATAATCTTCTTGACAATGTAATTATCCACTAAACAATGAATATACTTACTACAATATAGTAAATCTAGTACATATAGTGTATATAGTTTTATCACAACATACTATCTTAATTTTTTTTAGTATTTAGGAAAATTGGAGGGAAGATTAGATAAAACAAAGAATAAGTCAGAATTAAGCACAAAATTTAACTGAAAATTTAAATTTGGAATAATTCTGCTAAAAAAGACCTCACTTTCTAAAACTTTTAAATTCAAAACTTCTATTTTATGATTCTGTGTTTATGGAAACTTTCTAAATTTCTGAATGAACTGTGTATGCTAGAAATGGTATTCTAAATTTAAAGCTTGCAAATAGACACCTAAAATTACTCATATACAAAATTTTTAATGCAAGATAAATTTGTATTTCAAAAATTATGTAGCTTTTTGGTAGCACTTAAAAGCAATGCCCTTTCTGACTCCTTTATTATCAATTGATACATGTCTTCTATACAAGTGCAGCATGATTTAATTGATTTTATTATGGTTAGGCTTGTTAATTTTTTAGAGTTGATTATGCTACACAGGGGGAGATTTTATTTATGTGTTCTTTGAGATTTTATTTATGAAGCAAGAGGTTAGCTCATTAAAGTCTCCATTTTTTGGGAAAGAAGCAAATTTGTTGTTTTATATAGGTTTAATTAAACTAGACTAGGAAAAAAAAACCACAAATCCTTAGAACTGAGAACTTTCCAAGCCATCCATGATTTTAGCCACAGAGTTGGCAAAAACCATAACTAGGTGCAATTTCCTAATTTTGTAGCATGCGTTGTTTGGAGCCCAGTTAAATGGTTTCTAAAACCATGCTTTCGTCGGAGGATAACTATTAAGAAAGGACATAGCATACCTAATTCAGTTCACCCAAATTTGGTAACTGCAGAGTGCATTTCTTACCCCAACATTAGCGTTATGAGGCACGCAAGTTTAACTGTAGGTAGCAGACTTTCCATTCAGTGTTCTTTTTAGCATCTTATAGTAAAGGCGTGGATAAGAAGGGGGGAAATAAAGCTTTGACAGATGGTACTCAGCGTTTGACTCCTGCTGAGCTCAGCAGGACCTGTGGTTTCCAAGGTTAGGGCTGTCAAAATGGCTCTATCAAGTGAATAACAAAGTGTAGACTGCCTGTCCGTTTCCTATACAAAACTTAGATTTCCTGTGCCATTATTGTCCGTCTTTCTGCTGATTGAATAACTTCCAAGGAGAACTGAGGGTTCTGATATAGCGTCACTATTTGAGAAACTACCTGGAAAAGGAATCCTCAAGGGCTGAAAGAGGTAGGCCGAGATCTGATCTCTTTCACTTCAGTTTCTCTCTAAGGCTTCTTGACTTGAAAAGGATTGGAAAGCCACAAAAGGTTCGCTTTTGGTTAAAAGCTAAATGTGAACCTTTGAAAATGCACTTAATGTCTCACTCTCTCAAAAGGGAAGAAGGTTTCTATTACAAATCCTTGCAGTAGCAGGTACTTATTCAATAGAAATATTGAGACTGAAAAGGAAAATGTTTCTATCATAAAATAGTGATATGTTTAGATGTGTTTGTCAAAGTCTGTTTCTCACCTTTCACAGCTGTTAATATTAAAACCAACCCCTTTTTCCTCCCACCTATGTCTAGAGCCTTCAGATGGTCGGAATAAGTAGTGCATGCTAAAAGAATGAACCATGTCCTCAAACTGGCCTTTTGTCTGATGCTGTTACAGCTGTTTTTCTTGGTAAGTCTTATGTTTTTCTTCATGTGTATTTTGTGATTTCCAGATTGTTACTGACCTCTTTGGATTCCAATAAAGGGCCAGTTAGTAGATTCATAAACCCAGGTTTTTTATTAAGATGATGCTGAAATTAAGATTGTGGTAGTGTGCCTGAATAAGCTAATAATTGTAAGTCAGTGTACGACTTACAACATTTAAAGTGAAACTTCCCATTGTTATTCCGTAAGAACAAAGTAAAATTAAAATACGGCATTTCAAAAGTGACATAGTTGGACACGCTTTAGTGATGTCCTGTTACTAAGCATTTTCATTGCTCTTTTTGACGAGCTGTAAAAGTACCTATCTTGTCGCTTTTTTGAGCTGGCTTAAGCAGACCCATCCACTTGTGTGGTGACTTACTGGCATGTCTGAAAGAAGACGGTCTTGCTACAATGTAGTTGAAGAATTTTCCTCTGCAAATATTTAGTTTATGTAAGTCCCATGATCATAATGGAAACGTTATTTGGAAGGATGGCTGTTATTATTTCCAGTATATTCAGTTACTTCGAGTATTTTTCTTAAAGTTTTAGTTGTTTTTTTTTAACTCCAACCAGAAGTCTCTTATCTGAGACACTATATAGATGTTCAGTAAATGTTACTGAATTGAAATTAAAAGGGTATTAAAATTGAATAAAAGTAATTCATGAATTGAAATAAAAGGGATACAACTTTTACATCAGATTATGACAAGAAATTGTCAAATGCCAATTTAGCATAAACTCATTTCCGATTGTGCTTGCTTTTTATCCTGGAACTGTATGATGCTTTTCATCATCTCTGTCGACAATGATAATTAAACAGGAATTTTGAAAAGAAATCCTAAACCCAGATGGAATTTTCTTTTTCTTCTCTCGCTCTCTCTTTGCTTGCTTTGTTCAATAAGGTGATTTCTAAGCTTCTTTCTAACAGCCTATACCACGCCCCCAATTCGTTTTTATTATGGTAAACTTGCTCAATCAAGTTTGCTTTTCATGTGTCTGCATTTTTTGAAAAGTCCCTGGGGTTTCTTCATATGTCTGTGGGGGGACAGTGTGCTGCTGTAATTTCATCTGAGTCCACAAACTATAAGGCCCTGGAAATTAAGTCCATCCCTGGCAAGAAGTCAACAATCCTAGAGGAAGAAAACAGAACTAAAACAGATATGACCTGCTGTCACACACTTAACCCCCAAAACCTCCGTTCAGATCCACAGCATTGGCCCAGAGGAACCAAGAAGTCAGAATGTCTGGGGTTGACTAGTGTAACTAGTAGGCTCTAATTGCACTCGACCCTTCAGTTGTGTTTTAGAATTTTAAACTGCAGTAAGATACACATAAAATTTACCTTCTGAACCATTTTTAAATCTACAGTTCAGTAGTGTTAAGTACACTCTCATTGTGGTGCAATAAATCTCCAGAACTCTTTTCATCTTGCAGAACTGAAATTGTACTCATTAAACAACTTCCCATTATGCCCTCCTCCCCAGCCTCTGCCAACCACCAACCACTCTATCTCTTTGCATTTGACTACTCTAGCTACCTCATGTATGGGGAATCATACAGTATTTGCCTTCTTGTGACTGGCTTATTTCACTCAAGGTTCATCCATGTTACAGCACGTGCCAAAGTTTCCTTCTTTTTTAAGGCTGAAGAGTATTCCAGTATATGTATATATTACATTTGATTTATCCATTCATCCACACATGGACACTTGGGTTGCTTCTGCCTTTACTATTGTAAATAATGTTGCTATGAACATGGGGGTACAATCTCAGTTGTTTTAGAAAGTGATTACTGCATGCTACAGAGTAAATGAAGACCACAGTACATGCTGGATAAAGAATGGCAGAAAAATATAGTAATAACAATAACCAATATTTATCAAGTGCTTACTGTATGCTGGCACAGTGCCATGCCTCTCACTGGTATTAATTCTATGAGCCATGCACTATTATTAGCCTCATTTCATAGAAGTGAAACCTGAAGCACAGGGAGGTTGGTTAACTAGTCCAAAGTCACTCAGCTAGTAAGTCATTGGGAAATGGTAGGGGAAGAGTATGCGCACTGGGAGGAGGGAAGAAATCACAGAAGTCCTATTTGTGGAGCCACAGCCAAGTAGTAAAGAACTCTCTGACCACTGCATAGGGTGTGGTTTGGCCAAAAGAGCACTCAGATATGATCCAGAAAAACCACTGTGTCACCACCTCATTGCAGGACCCTCAGCAAGGCAGGTACCCTCCTTGGGCTCAGTGCTGGGGAAGGGGAGGTTGAATTGGGTGTAATCATTTCCGACAATCCCTCGTTCCAAATGAGATTTACCACGTAGTACTTCAGGACTTGGAGCATTGTTTGAGAGATGAGGATGTAATTTAAAATGTTTAAATGTATGCTTCAGTCTTCCAGTACTGATAATCAATAGTTTGCTGATTCTCATTCCACTAGGCTCAAATCATTCCTTATATCCCTTGAACGAAACGAAGACGACAATGACACGATACCAATAGGACTGTGAGGGGAAATGAGGTCTGTCATTCAGGTGTGCCTGTCCCAACAAAATCAAAGCAGAGAATTGGGAACAGTGCTAATTTCATATATATATTTACATGATTAGGGTCCTATAAGCCCCGAAAACCTGCCACTGGAGGGAATGAGAAGGGTAAGTCTGAATGAATCTACATTTTCCTCCACAGTCAAAATTTATCACTTTATCTCTAGAAACAAATACTATATGTAAATGCCCTCATCATCATAAATAGTTTATCAGCTCTTTTGGTTCTATGGTTATGAGTTTAGGCTGTAGATCTTTGTGTTCATTTTCAGAGCATAACCCTAACTCTTGCTTGTAGTGATTAAACTGGACCCAAGGAAACAAAGATATTTTTTAAATACTTAAAAAAAAAAAAAAGCCCTTTAAACATTCTAAGGTCCTGGTGGAGAGCATCTGAATGCCACTGATGTAATTTATAAATAGGTGCAGGTTTGAAAACCCATGAAGAACATTTCCAAGAAAAAGCTTTGCAAATTAGGCTCAAGAAAAAGACTTGAGTTGCAGTATTGTTTGGATTCTTCGCAAATCAAATGACAAATGCTTATTTGACCAAAGTCCAGGTATTTCAAATAGAGTTCAGACAAGCAATCAATGAGGGCTGCATTTTTTTTTCAGGGGTATCTATTTAATATTAACTTAAAAGAATGTTTTTATTTACTTTCAGCCAGCATTTACAGGGTTTATGACTTTATTTTAAACCAAATAACTACAGTGGAAACACCCTCCATATTCCAATCATGAATTTGCCATTCGACAGATAGTAACTATGTTGACCTTCAGCCAAGCTACTAATTCTGTGATACATAGCACATCTTTCATCTGTGGTTTCAGAAGATGCGAATTCTAGAAACCAGACAGAAGAGGGAGCTATCCATCTGGAAATTAACTGATTCTTTCAAAAATATGTCAAATAAATATAGAAGGAAATTCTAACATGACCAAGTCTTACCTTATTTGGTCTTGTATTTTATAGCAACACTACAAATTTTCTGGTGCATTAAAAACAAAAAAGAAAACTCCCAGGAAAGGCAAAAACATTGAGCTAAATTAATGAAGAGGCAAAATATATGAACATTAGAAGCCCAGCTAAAAATACACTCAGATTTTATGATTGGATTTCCCACTCTATAGCAAAATGCAGAACCAGAACACACCCCAAAAAGGCCAAAATAATATACTGCTGCCATACAGATCACTAATACTGTCTTCCTATAGATCCTGATCATAAAAGGGAACTCTGACTTTAAAATTGGTAACATCTGGAAATAATGGCAAAATAGAAAAACTGTTGGGCTGCATCTGTCTTGAAAATGCTATGTAATAAGATTTACTTAATATATTTGAAAGAGAAAAAAATGTTTTGTTCCCCAATTTGTTGCAACATCTGAAAGTTCATGAGGTTATGACCCCTCTTTAAGAAAGCATCTCCCACCACCTGCAAATACCCCAGGAAAAGCAGTTGGAAACAATAAAACACGTGCTAGTTAACGGTTACCAGGGAAACGGTTCTGGTTCACCAGTCTGAGCGCCTGCGCTTCCCAGTGGCTTTGTCCGAGGGAGACATGCGCCAGCTGTTAGGGAATAACCATTGTTATAGATCATCAGGAAATCACAGTCAGCCTGCAACCCAGCCCCACTGGAAGTTTATTTCTCATATTTGTTCATCACCAGGGCAATCCTCCACCTTTAAAACATCCCTTAGGCTGGGTTAACTAAATAATATCCTGCACCAGCAGGAACGTTTAGCGGGGACAAATTGCAAAAGATTTTTTTGCGCAGCAAATAGATTTCTAACTTCGATTCCAACTGTGTCACCTTCCTGCCCCCTTCACTTTCATGGCAATTACAGGCCAGCTACCTGAAGTCAGTGCCCCTTTGGGTGCCGTCCTTCCTTGCCTTGGTAGGACACTCACGCACAAATGCAACCCTCTCCTCCTAGACCTTTCAGAGATCACTGGCTTATTCCATGCCAGAGAGAGCCTTATGAATGGTAAATGAAGGACTCTGCAAGGCAGTTTGGGGCTGCCACCAGATGAGGGTCTGAGAGGACAAAACAATGGGTCCCTGCCTCACCAAACACACTCCAAACAGAACAGCCTCCACTTTTACCAATTTTATATTTTATGTTGTTATAAATTTATAAATTCATAGATTTTCTCTGAAACAAGATCATATTGCCTTTTTAATGTTTAAAAGCCAGTGAACTCCAAACCCAATTATCAGACTCAACTTGAAAAATAGATTTCTAAACTTCCATGTTCTCATTTGGCATGCACAGAGCTTAGAAGTCATTGCTCCATCCTAACAATAAAAAGCTGAATAAACTTAAAAAAATTAACAATTCTTCTTAGATTCATCAGAGAAGTGAATTCATAGCACAAACCAATGCCCCCCAAATTGGAGAGGCAGGTGAATACAGAAAAATCACAACTTACTAGAGCAGAAACCTCCACGGGAACCAGTACCAAGGTAGGAAAACCTGAACTGCTATTGAGGAATCGTTGGAGGCTCAGTGTGGATGAGTCTGAGAATTAAAACCTCCAGTAGGACTTAGTCATAGAGGGACCCCCAAACTTTTCTGAAGTTTACCTCCAGTTGCTCGCCCAGGTCCTTATGGTTTATATCGGACAAAAACCTTGTGCTTCCAATAGGGGTAGAGGAAAAGGAACCATTTTAAAATACGCCAGAGCATTCTGTTCTTTAAGGCCTGCCCTCAGGTGAAACTCTTTTACCAGAGCCTAACCTCTACTGGGTCTTTATCAGACCTGAGATAAGCCCAACTCTAGCTCCTTCTAGCCATCCTATTCCACCTAAGGTGGGGGAATAAGGGTACTGAGAAGCACTGTTGAAGTTCACAGCCCAGGAACACAGGCTCACCAAAAACTGAGACCTAATCATACGACTGTAGAATGCTTCTCCTCCCCTAACACCTTACCACCATATTATTAAAAGCCTATTTACCACAGTTCCTTTTACCCAATACATCATGCCTACCTTTCACCAAAAATATGGCAAGGCATACTAGAAGGCAAAACACAAGTTGACAACACTAAACAAACATAAGAACCACCAGAGTCAGAAATGGCAAGAATGTTGGAATTATCAGATCAGGAATTTTTTTAAAACCGTGATAAGGATTTACAGGAAAAAGTAGACAACATGCAAGAATACATTGTTATTGTAAGCAGAAAGATGAAAGTTTTAATAAAGAATCTAGAAGACACGCTAGAGTTCAAAAAACACTAACAGAAATGAATTTCTTTGATAAGTTAGTTGGTAGAGTGGACACAATAGAGGAAAGAATCTCTGAGTTTGAGGATATTACAACAGAAACTTTCAAAATGGAAAAGCAGAGAGAAAAACTAAAAAAAAAAAGTACAAACATCCAGTTATAAATAAGTCACAGGAATAAAAAGTAATATAGTCAATAATATTTTAATAACATTGTACACTTAACCATGGCAAGCATTGCATAATGTAGCCACACTTACCATGGCAAGCAGTGCATAAGGTATAGAATTGTCAAATCACTGTGTTGTACACCTGAAACTAGTATAACATTGTACATCAACTACAACAATAAAAATTTTTCTTAAAGAACAGAATATCTAAGAACTGTGGGGTAATTACAAAAAGTTTAACATGTGTAATGGAAAAATCAAATATAGAAGAATGATGGGAACACAAGCAATATTTGAGGCAATAATGATGGAGAATTTCCCTGAATTCATGTCAGACATCAAGCCACAGATCCAGGAAGCTTAGAGAACACCAAGCAGGATAAATGCCAAAACAAAACAAAGCAAAAACAAACAAAAAAACACCTACTCCTAGGCATATCATATTCAAAATTCAGAAAATCAATGATAAGAAATCTCAAAAAAGCTCAGAAGAAAAAAATCACCCATAAAGAAGCAAGACAATAATTGCGTTAGTTTTATCCTCAGAAATAATGTAAGCAGGAAAAGAGTGGAATGAAATTTGTTTAAAGTACTAAAAAAACAAAAACAAAAACCAACCAACCTAGAATTCTGTAATTTGTGAAATTATCTTTCAAAAGTTAAAAAGAAATAAGACTTTATCAGACAAACAAAAATTGAGGAAATTTGTTGGCAGAAAATCTGCCTTACAAAAGATGTTAAAATTCTTCAGAGAGGAAATTGATATAAGCTAGAACCTTGGATCTAAATAAAGAAAAGAAGAGCATTAGAAAATGGGTAAGTGAAGGTAAAATAAAAACTTTTATTTTTCCATCACCGGTATCAAGGAGGGCACATATTGCAGTGAGCAATGGGTGTTACACGCAAACAATGAATCATGGAACACTACCTCAAAAACTAATGAAGTACTTTATGGTGACTAACATAACATAATATAATAAATAAATGAATAAATAAAACTGACCAAAAAAAACCTTTTATTTTTCCTATTCTTAATTGATCTAACAATTCTTTGAAAAGATCAATAAGATCAGTAAGTCCCTAGCTAGGCCAATGAAGAAAAAGAGAGAACACAAATTACTAATACAGAAATGAAAGAGGGGCCATCAGTACAAATCCTGTGAACATTAAAAGGATAAAGGAGCATTATGAACAATTCTATGCCCACAAATTTAATAACCTGGATAAAATGGACCAATTCCTTAGAAGGTGCAATCTTCCAAAACTCAGAAAAGATGAAATTGACAATCTGAATAATCTCTGTTGATTAAAGAAATTGAATCAATAATTAATAACCTTCCAAACAGAAAGCACCAGGCCAAGATAATTTTGATGATAAATTCTACAAAACATGTAAGGAAGAAATTATGCCAATTTTTTTACAATCTCTTCCAGAAAAATAGAATATTTTCTAATTCATTCCACGAAGCCAACATTACCCTAATACCAAAAAAGGAAAAGAAGGAAAATAAAAGTATACACAGTGGGAAGTAAGAAATAAAACTGTCTTTGTTTAAGACAAAGACTTAAAAGAAAATAAAACAATGGACATGAAGAATCTCTCATGAACATAGGTGCAAAAATCCTCATGAAAATATTAGCAAATCAAATAAACAATGTTTAAAAATAATTATAAACTATGACCAAATGGGATTTATCACAGGAATGCAAGTCTGGTTCAACATCCAAAAAATCAATAAATGTCATCCTTTCTGTCAACAGACTAAAGAAAAAAATCACATGGTCATATTAATTGGTGCAGAAAAGCATTTGACAAAATCTCACACCTATTCATGATAAAAAGAACTCTCAGCAAACTAGGAATAGAGGCACTCCCTCAACTTTATTTTAAAAATCTACAAAAAATCTACAACAAATATCATACTTAATGGAGAACAATTTGAAGCTTTCCTGCTAAGATGAGAAACACAGTAAGGATATCCCCTCTTACCGCTCTTTTTAACATTGCATTAGAAG
>NC_138378.1:64361168-64385158 GCF_054177405.1 Leptonychotes weddellii | reverse complement strand
AAGTACCATATGATCTCACTGATATGAGGAATTTGAGAAACAAGACAGAGGATCATAGGGGAAGGGAGGGAAAAATGAAACAAGCCGAAACCAGAGAGGGAGACAAACCATAAGAGACTCCTTAATCTCAGGAAACAAACTGAGGGTTGCTGGAGTGGAGGGGGATGGGGGGGATGGGGTAGCTGGGTGATGGACATTGGGAAGGGTATGCACTATGGTGAGTGCTGTAAATTGTGTAAGACTGATGAATCACAGACCTGTACCCCTGAAACAAATAATACATTATATGTTAATAAAAAAAAAAAAAAGTCCTAGCTAATGCAATAAGACAAAAAAAAAAAAAAGAAAAGAAAAGTATACACAGTGGGAAGGAAGACATAAAACTGTCTTTGTTTGCATAGGACATGATTATCAATACAGAAAACCCAGAAGAGTTGACAAAATAACTCCTAGAGCTAGTTAGTAAGTAGAGCAAGGTTGAAGGATATAAGATTAATATGCAAAAGTCAATGGCTTTCCCACATACCAGCAATGAGCAAGTGGAATTTGAAATTAAAAACACATTGATATTTACATTAGCACCTCAAAAAAGTGAAATATTTAGTATAAATCAGTGCAAAAGATGTACATGATCTGTGTGAGGAAAATTACAAAGCTCTAATGAAAGATTTCAAGAAAGAACTAAATAGATGGTGAGATATCCCATGGTAATGGATAGAAAGACTCAATATTGTCAAGATGTTAGTTCTTCCTAACCTGCTTTATAGATTCAAAACAATCCTAATCAAAATCCCAGCAAGCTATTTTTTGGATATCAACAGATTCTAAAGTTTATAAGAGGCCAAAGACTCAGAAGAGCCAAGTCAACATTGAAGGAGAAGAACAAAGTCAGAAGACTGACCCTACCCAACTTAAAGACTTAATATAACGCTTAACAAAATAGTGTGGTATTGGTGAAAGAATAGACAAATTGAAAAATGGAACAAAATAGTCCAGAAGTACACCCACATAAATATAGTCAACTGATATTTGAAAAAGAAGCAAAGGCAATACAGTGGAGCAAAGATATCTTTTCCAATAATGGTGCTGGAACAACCAGACCTCCACAATCAAAAACAACAACAACAAAAACACAGACCTTATACCCTTCACAAAAATTAACTCAAAATGGATCCCACACCTAAATGTAAAATGTACAACTGTCAAAGTCTTAGAAGGTAAGAAGGGGAAGGTAACATAGGGGAAAACCTAAGTGACCTTAGGTATGGCAATGACTTTTGAGATACAAGACCAAAGGCACAATCCATGAAAGAAATAACTGATAAATTGCACTTCATTAAAATTAAAAACTTCCATTCTGCAAAAGACAATGTCAAGAGAATGAGCAGACAAGCCACAGACTAGGAGAAAATATTTGCAGAAGACACATCTAATAAAGGACCAATATCCAAACTATACAAGGAATTCTTAAAACTCAAAAGGAATAAAACAACTCAACTAAAAAATGGATAAAGGACCTAAACAGACACCTCACCAAAGATGAGCATCAGGAACTCTCATTCATTGCTGGTAGGAATGCAAAATCGTACATCCACTTTGGAAGACAGTTTGGCAGTTCCTTGGAAAACTAAATATACTCCTACCATATAATCCAGCAATCATGCTCCTTAATATTTACCAAAGTAAATAGAAAACTTCTGTTCACATAAAAATATGCACATGGATATTTATAACAGCTTTATTCATAACTGCAAAAACTTTGAAGCAACCACAAAGTATTCAGTAGGTGAATGGATAAACTGTGGGACATCCAGACAGTGGGATATTATTCAGTGACAGAAGTGAGCTCTCAAGCCATGAGAAGACATGGAGGAAATGTAAATGCATATTACTAAGTGACAGAAGCCAATCTGAAAAGGCTACATACTGTATGATTCCAACCTTATGACTTTCTGGAATAGGCAAAACTGGAGACAGTAAAAAGATCAGGGATTAGAAGGAGAGATTGATGAATAGGCAGAGCACAGAGAATTTTTAGGGCACTGCAACTATTCTGTATGATGCTACATTGGCAGATACATGTCATCATGTATTTGTCAAAAGCCAGAGAACACTAAGAATGACCCTAATTTAAACTATGGATTTTGAGTGATAATGATGTGTCAAAGCAGGTTTACTGATTGCAGTGAATGTATGTATCACTATGGTGCATGATGTCCATAATGAGGAAGTCTGTGGGTGTGTAAGAATAGGGAGCATATGAGAACTCTCTGAACTTTTCATTCAGTTTTCTGTGAACATGAGAGTTCTCTAAAAAATAAAGTTTTTTTTTTAATAGAGACTTCTCAAATTCACATCTGGGAAGTTCATGTTCAGGAGGTCTTGGTTGGGGCATAGGAATCTGTCTATTCCATAAATTCCAAGATGATACTGATGTGCAGTCAAAGTTGAGAACTACTTGGTAGACCTTGGTCTCTTGGTCTTTCAAAATGTAACTGTACTGCTTGATTTTTTTCAGACCTTTAATCTCTGGTAGGTGTGGTATTCTAAGTTCATCTGTAATATGTTGATGTCAGATAATGCTTATATGTCATATATTTGCATTTATAAAGGCATCTCTCTGTGTAAGTGTTTAAACTAATGGGAGCCCTATGTTATAGGCTGGCTGCCTCTAAAGCTCCTAGTTATGTGGTTAAAATGATGATGCTTTTCCAAAGATCTGTTCCATCCATGCCTTCTCATGGAGCAAAGAAACAAACAAGATGTCAACAATCAGGGACATGGCAACTATGATTCCATCATTCACAAGTTCAACTTTCCTTCAAAAGAACAAGTGATACTGTTAACCAGGCCCTGCAAACACATATAAAACAAAAAACAAACAAACAAAAAGGCATAAGAAACCTTATCCTCCTTCCATAATCAAGTATACTAGTCCCACCCTTTGGAGCTTACATGAACAGAATGAGGATCATGGAGTTCCTAACACTGGCCCTTTCTTTCTACATAACCCAGAATGATGTAGCTCTCTATTTTAAAAAGCAGTAAAATGGATGGAAAGGTCCTCCTTTGAAACCAGATGTTTTCTATCTTTCTAAGCTCCAATTACTTCAACACATTATTTAGCTCCACTCACATCAGATCAGGGCCACCTGTTATATCCTCTACACACTTATGAGAGATTTAAGGTTAAGTTTGTATTTATGGCTTATCTAGAAAAGTCAGAATGCAATTGATAGGATGCTTTTAAAGTCATCCTGAGGTCAAAGGATATGTATATGGCAGATTAACAGATAATCAAGACACTGTGTTGTGCAGTGTAAACAAAATCAAACCTAATTTTGTGATTCGTTACATAAATTTGGATATAATCCAGGACTAAAAACTCATCATCTAAAATAAAACTACATGCCAGAAAGGCATAATGTAACATTGGTAGACTATAAGGCAAAAAGTTTTAAAGCTCCATTATAATTTGTTTTATTATAGGAATATTCTTTGTTACCCAAGATAGATTTTTGATATTTAAATGTTGCTTTTGTCTTTTATAAAGTTAAATATGTTTACTCTGATATCAATAAAATGTGACTTGATGTATATATCTATTGCCTTTTTAATGGTAAATAAGCATTTGCAAAAAAAAACCCCACAACCTATGTAAGATTAATGTCCATTCAGTAAATAAATGTTTACCAAGTACCTGTCATGTGTCAGGAACTGTTCTCTATGCTGGGATACAGCAGGGAACAAAATACACAAAGTCCCTGTTGTGATTAAATGTTGAAATAAATTTACAGCTAACACTGGGAAAAAAGTATGTTCTGACAAATGAACAACAACAACAAAAAAACCCCAACATTATAAACTTAATGATATTACAATATTCACAGATTATTGAGCTTCTGAAGTAAATATTGCTTTTTATGTTTTATTCCAGCACTTTAAAAATTAGCAGCAGGTAAATGTCATTTATAAGACAGCTGTTCTAAGTAGAAGAGAGATGGGGAAAACAAGTGAGAAGCACACCTCCTCACTCCACTCATCTCTCTTGTGATTAGTTAGGTATGTGTGTAAATTAAGAGACTGAGAAACCCAATTGTGTAGTCTAAACTTTAGATAAAATTACTTGAAATTCGAGGATATTTACTTGGATTGACCATAAAGATTTCAGTGTGGCAAAAACACTGTTGCAAATGAGATTGGTTGTGGTTTGAGGAGGGTTCACTTTTCCCATTTTCCTTCATTCTCCATGGAACTGTGTGCCAGAATCAGAGAGTATCCATTCTTGTTTACTCTCTTATCTGAACCCCAACCATAACTCTGTTTTCCCATTCAGTTTTAATCTTGGATAAATTAGGTTTAAAATCTAGCCCTCCTGGAAAGATCACTGTAGAAAGAAGACAGCTTTTTTCCATCTTAAGTACAACTTCAAAAGTGACAGACTGGAAAATCTCTGCAGGCAAATGTGATGTCACTAAAGAAATCACACATTTACCGGTAGAGATTCTACAGTCTGACATCTTTAAGCATCGAACCATTCATCAACTATGCTTTTCCAGATGCAGTCCTTTGACTTGAAATAAATCTGGACTGGCCACATAACCAAACTGTAGATAACTTACTGAACTTCCGCTTCTTCTAAACTAAGGGACATACATGTCTCATGATGGTTGAATCCCATCGAATTAATTTGTAAGAAGGTTACATGGCTTAAAGCTGTTAAGAGCAAGATGTGACCCGCCCCCCCCAGACTCGCAGCATCAGCATCACCTGGGAGCTTATTAGAAATGTACATTCTCATGCCCAGCCCAGGCCTCCTGAGTCAGAAACTTTGAGAATGAGCCCCAGTCATACGTGTTTTAACAAGCCTTCCAGGTGATTCTGATTCACGTTCAAGTTTGAGAACCACTGGCTTACAGAAAACAAAAGATTATTGCTGAAAGACTGAACTCAGAGATCTTCTGATATTATGTAATATGAAAAAATCGGACAAAAGAATAGTATTCACAAAAATATTATTGTCTAGGATACATTTCTTTTCTAAAGTGATTATCTTAATAACAAGTGTAAGTATTAATGGAATGGAACATCTTCCTTTAACTCTTACTTTGCCAATGGAATTGCAGAGCTCTGCAATTTTCCTTAGAAATAAAGAGTTAAGAAATCTTATTTAGGAGGAGAAAACGTTTTCATGTTTGGGAGGATTAAAAGGGTACTGACATCATTCAAGTCATGAGCCATAATTCTTATTAGATTTTATTGCTACATTCTTCACACAGCTTTTGAAAGTTATTCCTAAGAGCACAAAATATGCACTTAGACTGCACACAGAGAAGGAAAATGCTCTCACAATGAAATTATTTTAGCCTGACCCAATAATATCTGAAAGACTCTAAGACTTGTTCTCTATGTACTATATCTTTTCAAAATAAGAGATGAGTTTATATGAATTTGTCTTTTTCAATATCTTTGATAATTTCCCCTCTTAACACTTAAGTTTGGCTATAAAAGATCTAATTTCTGCATACTAAAAAAAATTATTTTCCTTTCCTCTCTGATATTATAAAAATTGCATGGCTGAACGGTAAAAAAAATACAAATTAAAAATTATAATCGAACTTGGCCTTTAATGACAATGGATAAAATACACAAATTAGCTCTTATGTATCAGAATATAGTGTCTGAAATGTTGGTGTGCCTGTTAATCTGTAACTTCTGGTAGTGTGTTAAAAATTCATCTTCAGTTTCATTCATAATGAATTCACTTTTATTATTTCTGGACCACACCAATTTCCCATGATGTGATGGAAAAAATTGTAACATTCAAAAATTGAATTACATCACACACAATATGACAACTTACTCAGATTATAATAATAAGGTTGGCTTATTCATTGACAGGTGAGGGCCCAGCTATGTCCAGAATCTGGAAAGACCGTGTTGGAAAACAGCAAGATGTTTCAGACTTCAAACACCCTCAAAAAAGTACATTTACTTAGATGAGGATGAAAAGGCTCTCTAAATACCAGGTTTCTTTGCTCTTATTAGAATTAAATCAATTCAGTATTGATGGAATTGCTGAACAGGTACTCCAACTGGCAGTCTTAAATGTCTTTGATAATAAAAAAAGAAAAATTATTAACCAATATAAGCAATTTGATAGACAAAATCTTTCAAAACATGGGGTTCATTGGAGGAAACAATAAAAAGCAATGCTAGGAATTTAGCATCCTCCTAGGCAGTAAGAGAGCTAGAACTGTCTGATAGCAACAACATGAAACACCCTATACACATTTAGTCCTCACGCAAACTTGAAGAAGAAGGCATTATTAACAGTCCCATTTTGTGAGCAAAGAAACTGAAGTTAAGAAAGACATAAATGGAAAGAAAAGAACCTGCACAAATATACATCTGAGACAAAATAGTATGGAGAACAAACGGAACTACAGGTCAGCAAACCTGGGTTTGGAATATTTGACTCCCTTATCTGTGCCTCACTGCATCTAAATTTCCTCATCTTTAAAACAATGTATCCTCTTTTCCTGTTTATTTCCCATGGCTGGGAAAACACTTGCCAGTGATAAAGAACTGAAAAGATATGGGACATTGTTATCATGCTTGGGGTGAACTGGGCAAGCTTTGGGAATGGCCTGGTCCCTTGCTATTTCCCCCTACCATAAACTACTTCCGGAGCTGTGGAAATTGAAAAAGAAAGGATATTGCTAGAAATATTAATTTGCCCCCATCATCAGCCTCCCCCAAAACTCTGACCTTCTGTCTTTGATCACTTTCCCTCCCAGGCCCAGCCATGTTCCTTTGTCCCACTCCGGTGATCCCAAGGCCATTCATCTTTAAGGCAAGCAAACAGCCTCTCTTGAAGGGCTGTGCCAGACAAGTTCATGTGGTCTTTCTTCTTTTGACAGGGGAGCAAATTTTCTCCCAATTTGCTTTCAAGGGATGTCAGGATTTTCAATAAATGTATATAGTGCCCAAAGGTCTATGCAGAAGTAGAGCTTGGCTACAATGTACCACCCCATCAGCAACCTGAAATTCCTAACAGATCTAAACCTGACAGACACTTTACAAGCTCTATCATTCATAGAATCATAGTATTTTAGATCCAGAAAGGAAAATAGTGACTACTCATTCTAACTCTATTATTTATTGAGCACTGATTGTATGCTGGGCATTTCACATGCACTGTCCCATTTAATCTTTATAACAACCTCATATGAAATCAGATTATTTTGCAGATGAGCAAACTGAAGGTCCTAGAGGTTTAATAATGGCCTGGAACCACATCTGTTTGACTCCAAAGCCCATCATCCTTAACTGCCCAGTTTTAAGGCCCAGAGGTTCAGTGGCCCCAGGTCACACAACTGGTTAGTGATAAGCCTGAAACTAGACTTCAGTTTTCTTTGTACCATGTGACACTTGTTACTACCTGAACAGTCTATCTTCTTAGAAAAGTGTCCTAAAGAATTATTCAATCTGTCATATAAGCCTAGTGGCTGACTCGAAATCAAAGCTGCTAACTTATAGTCTGCCGGCTAGAGTGGGCACCAAGAAAGAAAGTTTCATGTGAATTGTGCATCTATTTATACTTTAACCCCAATGGGTAAGTGCTAAATTCATGCCTTTCCAATCCTGAGGACATGACATATCATCAAATTCACTCATCATTATGAAACAGATGCCTTTCCTAATTTCTGCTGACAACCTAAAAGCAAGACAAAACCAATCATTAAATACAGATGGTCCCTGATTTACAGTGGTTCAACTTAACGATTTTTCAACTTTAGGGTGGTGTAAAATTGATATACATTCAGTAAAAAAAATACCTTGAATTTTGAATTTTGATCTTTTCCCAGGTTAAGGATACATGGTACAATACTCTCTCATATTCAGTGACATAGGATAAACGAGGATAAACAACAGAAATACTTAAAACCATTCTGTACCCGCTCCACCATTCTGTTTTTCACTTCAGTACAGTATTCAATAGATTACAGGATATATTCAACACATCATTATAAAATAGGCCTTGTGTTAGATGACTTTGCCCAATTATAGGCTAATGTAAGTGTTCTGAGCACATTTAAAGTAGGCTAGGCTGAGCTACAATTTTCTGTAGTTTATGTGTATTAAATGCATTTTTTACTTACAGCATTCTCAACTTACAGTGAGTTTATTGGGATGTAACCCCATCAAAAATCAAGAAAGATCTATTGGTAGCACAGCAGGGATCATTTTGGGGTTTTTTTAAGACCAGGCTTGAATTTGCACTCATAAACAGGTAAATGCTACCAATTCATTACTCATCATCAAATTTCCATGTCACTTGTCAACTCTGTCTTCTGTAAAGTTTCAACTGAAGGGCCCATTAAGGATATTACAATATGTGAAGAACAGATAACCTTTCCATTTGACAAATGCCTTTTAATTTTCTGTCTTAGTGGTCACCCACTGTGGTGGCTGCCATGGATAACTTCCTTCATACCACAAATGATTACCTACCAAAATACGAGTAGCACAAAATGAAATCTGATCTAATAAAAAATGTGGAAAATTGCTATGCCAAGTTGTAACATTAATTCTTTGAAGCATAAGAAAGTACAAAGGGACCTCTCTTGAGTGGCTTTAACTTGGCTTTTGTTTTTCCCTCCTATACTTGCTCCTCACCATCTTGCCTCTTATTTTCTTTCCTTCCTGCTGTCCTCTCCCTCATCTCTGCAAAACTCAGAGCTGAGTTTTGTTGTGGGGTGGGATGGAGGTAAGAGCAAAGTCATTTCAACTGGTGTGTAAGACACATCACCACTAATTCATAGATTATTATTTTCCCTGAAGTTCCAACCCAGGGCTTCAGAAGAACTAAAAGGCATACCTCTTTGCACAGGTGATTGCTTTAAGGAAACAGGGATCACCATGTAGTTTATGAAAAAGGTAACTTACCACCATTATCATTATTGAAAAATATTTGCTGAGCACACCATATGCTTGAAACAGTGCCAAATGCTCTATGTTTTTGAAGGCTTTAGGCAAAGATGGGGTATTCCCTTCTAGTGGGGACTCCACTCTGAAACTTAATTTTCAATGCCCCAATGGTTTGGGAGGGTGCACAAAAGTATCCCTTATTTCAGGATTTAATTATACTTTATTCAGATTTTAATATCTCACTCTATGGAATTTTATGGATTTTAAGTGTTTTCCCCAATTTGTTTTTAGAACAAGCTCTCTTTTCTCACTTTATATATAAAACATCCTAACTGACCCCATTTCTCTTTAAATCTATGTTAGAAGGACACACATTCATTTAAGAAACTAAACATGTGAAAACTATGAGTAGTAAATATTTATAAAGATGGTAATGTTCTCTTTCTTGACCTGGGTGGTGGTTACATGGGTGTGTTCACTTTGTGATAATTCATCAAGCTGTACACTTAAGATTTATACATTTTTCTGTGTTTACCTCAACAAAATAATTTAGAAATACGTATGTATGAAGAATCCTGACACCCCCTCCCCAAATACATGTAAGCCCGCAACCAGAATAACTGATTTCACATGAGAGTATTTATCTTCCCTCTCCTAGAGCCCTCATTTCTTGCCTCAGGGACTTTAGCTCTTCAACTTCAATCCAAGAGATTGTGTGTAGGGCCTCTCATCAGATAGTCTCTCTTCATGCTTTTTTTTCCCTCAAGGAATTTCTCCTCTTGACTGGGCCCCTATATTCCCTAACAGGTCCCTGTATTTTCTTAATATCTCAAAAACAGTGCAAAAATTTTTCCTTCATCTTTTCCTCACAGTGGGCTCTCTGGCCACCCTTGACACAAAGCTTTAGATGTCCGTCCGCAGGTGCTGGCTCAATGGCTTTCTCAGGTTCCTTTTCAGGATGAGCTCATAGGATTAATTACTATGCCTCCTACTCTCTTCCTCTCTCTCTCTCTTTTTCATTATACCTCTGGAACTTGCATTTCCAGAAAATGAGTCCCATGTTTCTTTGCAACTCCATTGAAAAGTACTGCTATTGGACATTCTCCCATTTCAATTTAGTTTCTATAAGAACCTTCCTGGATTCTGTAAGAATCCTTCCTAGGATTGCTGTCAAAATCAAATGAAATAATCTACATAAAATACTTAGTTACACATACAATTAGGCACATGGTAATCACTCATTAAATAGCAGCTTTTCTTATTGTTAGTAATAGTATGATTAGCTAAGGATGTTTTTTGTTTGTTTGTTATGCCAGTAGGGTCAACTCAAAACTGTTCTAATGCTGAGAGAATAACAAAGTAGCAGCTACCATTTGTTAAGTGTTCTGTATCAGGCATTCTTAGGCACTTGACACAAATAGTCTTATTTAAGCCTCTAATAATAGTACAAAATAGATTTGGGATCCCATTTTAAAATGAGAAAACTGAGTTTTATAGGGGTTACACCATTTGTCTGGGTCACTTGCCAATTAAATTGACCATGGAGATGTGTTTGCTTCTGAAATAACCACCTTCTTGCAGGATGTACATCCTGCCAGATTGTGGCATGGCATTCAACCCCTCAATAAGAAGCCACTGGGTCTCAGTTACAGAAGAAATCTCAAACCTGGCCCCCACCTCTAAGGAGCAGACAATGGGTAAGTCAACCCTGTCACCACCTTGCCCAGCATTTTGTCTCTTGAGACCTAAAGCTTTGCAGGCTTCAAGGACCTAATCATCTTGTACTTCTTTGTGTTTATTGCCTTTAGCATCTCCCCCAAGGTCCCAAACCAAGCATCATCTTAGAAAACTGTAACAAACTTAGAGACTAAAGTTTCTTCTCTGTGGCAAGAATCTTCAGAGGTCTGGAATTTTAGGCACTCTCTCCTAAAAATTTCCAGAATAAACTTCCCTCCTTCTTTTACTGTAGGTGTACTCTACAAAAGGTAGGTTTAAGCTGATTCAGCCACTAAGACTACAACCCCGTTGAGTCATGATCAATGCTTCATATCACTGAAGCTAGTTCTTGCTGTCTTTGGCCTCCAGAAAGAGGACCTTCAAAATACTCTTTTTTTTTTTAAGAAATGGAAGGTGGCATACACCCAGTCTTAAGAGTTACACCCAATTATACACAGGCAGTCCTTAATGAATGTTCTAATAGCATCTAATTTATTTATTTCTCTCCAGTTACTCATGTCAATATCATTATCCAACCTGTTAAATGGCTTTCCTTGAAGAAGTTATTTATTCCTCTGCTTTGCTTCAGTTATGAAAGATACACTGTGTCCCTTAAACTAGGGCTGGCTTCTATCTAAGGCTTTCTAGAAGCTTAAACTAGAGAAGTATAAAAAGGCTTTTTTTTATGGGAACCATTCTTTGTATCAATTATACTCTGCTCTGTCATTAATTGTGACTACCTATTCAAGAATGTCTCCACCATTCAGAATGTGGAAAACATGCCAATGGGAAGCTCAGCTCAATGGCAGTTCTGGCTTTGGCTTTGGGCTGGACACCCGCTTATGCACAGTATGACTCAGACTCCCTTCTCGTAACGCCTTATCTCTAGACACCATTCTCCATGAATCCTTTTCTCTATTCGTAATCACTTCTAATCCTCATGCTCCTCTGTCTGACCTTCTCTTCCCACAAAAATCCAGAAAGTATGCACTTAATAAACAAACAAATCCATTGACAAAGATAGATGTATTCAGGGCAGCTTTACCAAAATTCAGCTTCAAACTGGTATTTAACAAAATTCCAGCCAAAATGCTCATTTGTAACTGCAGCCAACTATTTTATTGAAACCAATTCGAAGCCAAACATTTTTTGAATGCCTACAAAGCTACAAAAATAATAAATAATGTTTAGCTATCTTTCAAGCCTTGGGGGATTCAGAGTCCCAAACCCATAAAGAACAAGGAGGCAAGGTAAAAAGAAAGAAGACCTGAAAAAGGCTATTGCCTGGAGAGTGACTCTCATCCAGAAATCAGAGAGAGGAAGTTTGGGGAAACTTCAGGTGGTCCCCACAACTACTAGGAAATGGGGATATAGAATAGAGTCACATTGAAGGGGTTCTTATAAGTCCTCTCACCCATCAACACCTTTTCAGTTGGTTTTTATAGATTTTTCTGTCTTTGTTTGTAGTTCATTTCCAAAAGAGGGTTTGTAAAAGATACTCAAACGTAACAAAATTAGTACTATTCCAGCACCAATGTGAGTTTGAGGACCCAACGACCTGAGATGTTTCAGAATTCCAACTTGAAGACTAAGGGAGGACTAGATTTCTAAATAACATGTCTCAAATGATGGAGTGCTCAGATCCATAAAGAAGAGAAAACTGAATTATAAAATAGCTTATATCAACTCTAGATACCAGGGGTTCTGAGAAACCATAAACATCATGCTAACTCAGAAGCCCCTCAATATAGAAATGGAGATACCTCTTGGCCTACACCCTAGAACATCCCGGTACATCAATAATAAATCAGTAACTCGAGCAACATACAGAAGTAGATTTGAAAAACTTCTAGGAAGGAAGAAAATAACAAAGCAGATAACATAAGCATAAAAATGAGAGTGGAATTTGGGCACTTTTTCTAAAATCTAAAGGTTGGAAATTTGAAAAAAAAAAAAAAATAATTGAGTTAACCAAAGCACATCATAGTAAAAATAAAACCAGAATTTATTGAGTATCTATGTATCAGATTTTGTGCTAAGTAGACTTTTTCACAATAGCATCCCATTTAGTCATTAATAATCTCACCCACAAGTATTAAAATGCAGAAATTTGAATCTCCAAGAAATGAAATGATTCATGATTCACCTTTTAAAGCACCCAGCTAGTAAGTGATAGTACCAAGAGTCACACCGCAGTCTACCTCACTCCAAAGCTCATGTGCTTCCCAACAACTTATGCTACATTCCACAGTCAAACTTGCAGTAGGAGGAATAATCCTTCCAAGCTTTCAGAAGGTATCTATAACACCCAACTTTGAGTAAATAACATGATCCTCAGAGAAATATTAAGATTGCCACTATCTGAACAGATCCAATGACCTGACAAATTTCTGTTACATCTCAATACAAATCTATAGAGTAAGATCTAAGAATTTACGGAATTAAGATCACAAATGCATACATTGCAATACCCCCAAAGATGCCTGTAGAAATACTTTACTATGGATTTAGAGGCTCTCTTCCTATGGTAACATTCCTAATATCTTTGAATGGGATGAATGGTGTTAGAAATAGCTTATTTCTTGATACTTTGCTACTATTTTTTCCATTTATCTGGCCTATGGACCAGATAGCCACATTAGCATAGTTTTGTTACTAAAACTACTTTATATGTTTCCCTCCTTTTTCCTTTTAAGTGCCCATCACAACAACCCAGTAAGGTGGGCAAGGCAGCAAAGTATGTGTCTCTGCTTTTCCTTCAGAGCCTTCCCCACTGTGGTTGTGGGCATGACATACCCTATGTCTTAGGTTCACTGCAGCTCTTCATTTTCCTCATCAATGTACAGTATTTCCATTTATGATCTTTTCCTAATGTTTTCCAGTAGAGGGAAGAAGAACTACATCTTTATTCTTGCTGTCTCTTTACAGTCACTTTTCAGTGTTAAGCCTTCTAGGGAGAAAGGAAAATCAAATCTAAGGTTAAGAGAAAAGGAAAAGTGAACCAGCATGCATGTTGCTTTGGGGTTGGATCTGATTTATCCTAACCCCTAGAGAAAAAAAGACATGAAAAATGATAGGCCCTTGTTTTCTGCTTAGGATAAAATCTTGTATTTCTTTTTGATCCCAAGCAATGTGACTCCAGAAAATAGACTTAGAACTATATTTTAAATGTTAAATTTCAGCGAGCAGACATTTTTACTTTTCAAAAAAGTAGCCTTTTACTTAGCAGCTCATATGAAAAGCAACATTATATTCCCTTGTTCCTTCTTAATTGTTTTGAAACTTTATATCTACCTGAATTTTTTTCCATGAAAAGCCATCTTTCTAACTTAGCAAATTACCACTATCCTAATTCTGTCAAGTCTCAGTTATTTAGGGACAAGTTATGAGCTGGAATCTATAATTCTTTGCTTCAACAAACATCTCATTTAGCTCAACAAATTTTTATTGTGTACCTTTTAAGTACCAGATGCCATACTGAGAATTGTATGACTGAGACTATAAAGATGAATAAGGGTGGTCCTTACATTTAGTTGTTCATAGTCTAACAAGGGAGGTAGTATGTAAGCAAGAAAACACCATCGTGCATAACAGGTGTCAAAATAGAGAGGGTATAAGTTGAACAGGCTCACAGAGAAAGGAGAGAAAAGAGAGAAAGCAGTGTCTGATATTGGTGTTAGATTCAACGTGTGTGTCAATCACACAAGGTGCATATTGTGCATATGTGTGTGGGGGGTGCTCAAGGAGGGAAAGAGGAAGAGGAAACCATCCTAAGTAGGTACAAAGGCATAATGCAGCTCATTGGATTCTTGGAACCTCAAGCAGTTTGTCACAGCTGGAGTCCACAATGTAGGTGAAGAAATCGTTAGTATGTCACGAAAGTAGAGAAAGGCAGGGCAAATTTGTGCCAAAGTGCAAATCCCAGCCCCAAACCAGACCTACAGAATCAAAATCTGGACATAGATCCTGGGGGTCTGTGTTTGTAACAAGGGCCTCTGATGCTTCTTATGCTCCCTGAAGCTGAGAATCCCTGCAGCAGATGATGGAGCACCTCTGCAGTCTCTCCCTCCCTCCTTTCTTGATCATTATCCCTATGATTGATCAGCCCCACTCAATGAATTAAAAGGGCTGAGGTTCATGGCCCAATCTGATTTAGCTGAATAAAGCAGCATGGGCAAAGGGAAGGACACAGAAACTACCATCTAAAAAAGGTGAAGACCTGGATCCCCACTGTCACACCTGCCCCTTTGGTGAGTATATGGTCATTACTTTTTTCACTTACATAATCGCTGGGGATTTTTGGGTTTTTTTGTTGTTGTTTTGGGGGTTTTTGTTTTGTTTTGTTGTCTTTTTACCTGAGGAAGTATTTTAGGGTGTTGGCTTTGGTATTCCCAAATATTTTAGAAATCTTGCTTATAAATGGGTTTTTGAGTGATTGGTTTTACATCCACCTATACTCTTGTGTTTCTTATTATGTAAGGATTAAATAGAACAAATCCTTTCTAAATGCAAAGATAAGGGCAT
The DNA here is from genome assembly GCF_054177405.1 of Leptonychotes weddellii. Lineage (NCBI taxonomy): Eukaryota > Metazoa > Chordata > Mammalia > Carnivora > Phocidae > Leptonychotes > Leptonychotes weddellii. Next base: position 64,369,984 of record NC_138378.1, on the reverse strand, counting down.
TACATGCAATGCTGTACATACCAGAAATGTGTGAAAATAAGGTTTCTATTCCCCAAGAAAAGTAGCTTGATAATGTCTCATCAAGAAAAAAGCAGGGAGACACAAGTCTTCAGCTGATGGGCTCAGTGAACAGCACCATGCTTTTACCCAAGGCACCCATGTGCCTCTGCTCACATGATTCTCTTCTTATTGCAGGTCTACCTGGATGGCTGTGAGTTGGCTTAATCTCAGCTGGCAACTGTGAGATGTTCATACAATCCCCCACAGTGGTCTCTGGGATTATGCTAAACAGAGCAATTTCCTTGCCCTCATGGATCAAAAGCAAAGCTGCTATGGTTACCATTTCACATTCAACATCTTTTAATCTTACTAAAGTCTTTTCTGAAGTCCTGCTATACTGAAAAGGCAACAAGCCTTGGGAATTAATTTGCCTTTATTGGATTCACATTCCATTTATAGCACTCCTTCAAGGCTATACAGGTTCAGGTGTTAGAAGCTGAACCTAAAATGTTTTCCTTCTGAAAGCTCCTCCCACTTTTTTGTGGGTGCTACTCTGTCACATTCCAAGCAGTCCAAGAGAGGATGATCTGCCAGGCCCTACTCAAACTTCAGCTGCCCAGATTATCACATAGAATGGCTCTTCCTCATTCCTTCTGTGAACATTTCACATTCAACCATCCTAATTGATACTGAACTTTAGAATCAACTGTGGCTCTGGCCTCGAAGACTTTTTTGAGCTATACCTAACTCCAATTCTTGGTGACTCCTGGAAACAGGGGTAGAAGACCATATTCTGGAAAAAGACTGTGAACAAATATAATTCCTCAGGATAAAAAAAAAAATGAAGGCCATTTCTCTTTCTCATTCACCCAGTAGCACAAAACAAACTAGAATACAGAGCAAATTTATAATTAATGTAAGATTAACTTTAACAGCAGAAATTATTAAAGATGCTATTTCAAAGGTCTTGGCTGATGCATAGAACTATTCCTTGGTTATCTTCAGTAAGAAGTCTGTTACGTCTATCTCACCAAATTATACTTCTGCTATTGTGAAGTATTAGGTTTCCTTGCCAGAAATTGATGTCGGGTAGTAGAAAGTCAGTTTGAGAACTAGTTATTCCTAGACTAACAGGACAAATGCTGAACTGTAAGCCAGAAAATAACTTACCTCTGATAGGGAGAGGGCTTTATATCAATCCTCAGGGCTCATTAGGGCCCTTTCAAGCCATGAAATTCTCCAAAGGTCAACTGTATCTTCCTGCTAGTTGAAATAAACTCCCCCGCCCAAACATTATAAAATTACCAATTCCAACTCTTGGTGACAATTTTTCAAAAAAGATAAGTCCTTTTTTCAAAAGGAAAGAAAATTACCATAATTCAACAGGATAAAAGATCGTTTTTTTTTTCTTTTTTTAAAGATTTTATTTATTCATTTGAGACACAGAGATATAGAGAGAGAGAGAGCATGAGCAGTGGGAGAAGCAGAGGAAGAGGGAGAAGCAGACTCCCCGCTGAGCCAGGAGCCCGATGCGGGACTCGATCCCAGGACCCTGGGATCATGACCTGAGCCGAAGGCAGACGCTTAACCATCTGAGCCACCCAGGTGCCCCAAGAGATCGTTTTTAAATAGACAAGCCCATACTGTGTATCAGGAGCCGTGTTTGTGGTCACACTAGTGCACACAGTAAGTACTGTAGATGTTTGCAGTACTGTCCACGCATACAGGCACCGAGGGAGCCTTTAGAAATGCCACTGGCCAGGGTGTCGTCACAGCTGAATCAAATCAGAAGGACTGGGCGTGGGGCCTGGGTATCATTATTTAAGAGCTACCCAGTGGATGCTAATGTGCAGTCAGAGGTGAGGCTGTGGAGTGGAGTGAAGTAGAGTGAGAGAGAAACCGGCAGGAGCTGGAGTTGGAGTAAGGGCGGGGTGGGCCATGGTAGGGATGTGGGGTTTTACTGTGAATGACTTGTGAAACACGGGGAGAATTTTAATTAGGGGAGTAGCAGGACTTGTTTATTAGGTCACACAGATCAAATAGGATTTTCTCAGAACTTCATAATTTACAAACTCTAAGGAAAAATATCTGTTGTGGGTTCCAAATAACTTCCCCACAATTAAACTTTAGGAGTGTAGACCACAGGAAAGGCAGGTTCCTACCAAGAGGAGAGTTAGTATAAAGAACAAAAAGAAAACTGGCTCTGGAATTAGGACCCCAACTCCTTTTGGCACCTGATGAGCTCTGTTACCATTTGAAAAAAACAAATTACCTATCTTTCCAGCCACATAAAACCTGACTTTACGAAAAAAAAAAAAAAACACCTTAAAAATTCTAGTATTGTACCCTGGTGGTACTTAGCATCAAAATAAGGGAAAGCTTTGGCATCTCTGTAAATGAGACCTTCAAAATATTGTTAGATGCGGTTAGTGTGTGACCATCCAAACGGAAAGAGTACATCAGGGTTCCCAGGTTTTGTAGGGAGGCTCTGTCTTGTTCACTGTTGGAGAACTTGTTAGGGCTCCTGGGAACCAAGTCCCCACCTCAATCGCCAGCTCCTACAGTATGGCCTTTGTTATGCCTTCACTACCTATGCCGTGAAGACTACCTACGTCAAAGTGGAAGCCGCCGGCCCCTCACCCAGAGCGAGCGAGCAGGCAGAGCCTATTGCTGGTCTGCAGGCCCGCACCATAGAATTGTACTTAATCTGTGATCCTGAGCTGTTGCACTAAACCTGAATTCTGTTCCACTCAGTACAGATGACCATGATCTCTACATCCTCCAGCTTATGTATTCCTGTCTGATCACAGATCCCAACTCATGGAGGCCCAAAGCATTGCTCAGGTCAGACCTCACCTCTATACCCGGATTTGGCTTTGCCCTTAGGAGCCACAGGGACCGTGTGCCTCCTACAGGCTTAGCTATTTGGGGCCCCATGCAAAGGGCATCCCAAGACTGATTCTTTAGATCTTGCCTGATTCTTCCCTGACCAATTGTTCCAGTATGTACTGCACATCAACCTGTGGTGCCCAAAACTTGTACTGAGTGTTCTCTAAGCATCCCTGGCTTCCTCGTCGGGTATAGACTGCCAGCCCCGAGATGTCCCACCACCACCTGGCTCTGGTGTCTACCAGAGTGACAGAAGTCCGGAGGTCTAGTAGTCGACTTCCCCACCGATTTCCTGGCTTTCCATACTGCCTGTCCCCAGACGAGCGAAGGTCTCCCCCTGAGCTCATTCCCCTGGACAACTCTTGACTGAGCTTTCTTAGTGCTAGAAATCAACATTTCAGTCCCGGCTCAAAAAAGTGAGGCAAGATTACCAGCCCCATTAGACTGTTAACGATGCTGGCTCAGGAGGCTGACTGAGCGTTTCAGTTGCTGCAGGGAGCCCCATGCTGTGAGGAAGCCCAACTTGACAGCAGATTTTATTTATTCCATTATTGAGAACAAGTTAGCTAGATGAACCACCCTTCTGCCTTCAAAGGATTTTATTGTCCTCTGCATCTGAATGTATGTGGTAAGGAATGTGGGCAGGCTCAAATCAGCCAGTAAAAGTTCCATCTGCCACGAAGAAGGCTCTGAAGTCACTGACAGAGCAGCCAGAAGCATCCTAGCAGCACCCCCATGCAACCTACAGAGTGGCCCTAGTCTCACAGTGTCTGTCTTCTATGTATATCCAAATTAGAACTTTCTGTGGCTCTCCCCACGCTGTACTATTGGAGGATAAACAGTCGTTGAATGCCCAGAAAGGTCATCTTTGTCTTCCTTTGCCAAACCCTACTCCTAAATAAATGATTAATTAATTAAAAAATCAAAACTAAAACAACGAAACAAAACAAAAAAGGCTTGTGTGTCCAGTGACTATTGCAAGGTCTCAGGAAGTCTACAGCTGCCCATCCTATCCAAGCCAGAGCTGTCTTCCATTAAAGGTGGAGCAGGGTTGAAGAAACCTTTACTGGTTACAGACTCAATCCTATATCAGCTAGAACCCCTCAAGATCAGTAATCTTGCCAGGTTACTGTCTAGCCCATTCTTCCAAGTAATCTTTGAAGTCCAAAATTCTCCTTAAAAACACATTTTCTTTTGGGAGTTATGGCATTATTTAATTCACAGTCTCAAAACCTGCTGCGCTTGAATCCCACACTCCACTAGCAGTGAACATGATGTTCTGGAGGGGGTAAGGATAGAGAAAGTTCTAAGCTCAGCCAACATGCTTGACCAAGAAACCCTGGTTTCAAATTCTCCCCATAAGATACAGCTGCTTTTCATGTTTCATTCAACAAGTACTTAATGGCAGTTGAGGTACCAGGCTTTGTATTGGGAATGCAGCAGTAAACAAACCATCTCTACCTTAGTAGAGGAGTTGGTTGTTAAGCCAGTCATGTAATTATCTACACTGTAAATATAAACTGTTAATTGTTATGAGCAAAGGATGGGGAGACCTCATCTAAACAGAAGGTGAGGTCAAGATTTGAAGAATGGGGAGGAGTTGTGGGAATAGCATGGTGAAAACCTTGGCAGAAGGGAGGAGTTTGATCAACTCTAGAAACAGATAAATTCTGTCACCTGGCTGACATTCTTATCACCTGGAATTGATATACCAGGAGGATCGCTCTAGTAAAACCTCTGGGAGATCCTCTAGAAAAAAATGACCCTCTGCTTTTTAGTTCTATTATAGACTTTCTTTTATAGAGATGCCCTTGGACTATACAATGCCCCAAAGATTACTGAGTTGTCTTTCCTTATTATCATTTTGCCCTGTCTACAGGCAAACTAGCTCTATTTCCAAACTCAAGTAATCCAGAGAACTAAAGAGATTTTATTCCATGATTTTTCTGGGGTGAAAGGAAATGAAAACAGGAAGTTGCAAATATATTTCTAAAAGATCTATAGTAATATGTCTAAAGAGCAACATTCCTGAACTCTAATAATTACTAGGACTTGAACTTCTGTAGGTGCTTCATTCTGGCCCTTTTTCCTTCTAAATCATCACACTCACTTTATCACAGTCCTGGTTAAGATCATTTGTTTCCAGTAGCTCCTAAAGCCTTGGGCCAGGCTAAAGCAGTTGTTCTCAAATTATAGTCTCTGAGCTATATCACCAGGGAACTTGTTAAAAATGCCAATTCTTGGGCCCCATCCCAGATCTATTAAATTAGAAACTCTTTATCCCAGCAGTCTTTTAACAAGCCTCTAGGCAATCCTGCTGCATGCTCAAGTTTGATAACCCCTGGCCCATATAGGAGCTTTTACCACCTCCATGAATCCCTCTTTTCCCACCTAATTCCTTGTAGCAGTTTGTAATTAAAGATGATATTCCCGTAGTCAACCATCCCAGCCACCATGTCCCAGTCCCGAGGGTTTTGAAAACCATTGCAATCCTATACTGTGTACTCCAAATAGCCCACAGAAGCCTAGAATCATGACATGTAGGCAAACGGACTTCTGTTACTTTGGATAAGTGACATTACATAAAGATCACACTGCATATTGGCAACAGTCAAATCTTGAGGAACCAAGTCCTGTTCTTCACACTTATTTTTATTTCCTTATCACATTCCTTCTAGCTCACAATGCCAACTATTTTCCCAGCCAGTGCTAGAGTTGTTAACTCCCTTCTTTAATCTGTCAAATCTACCTGCAAAAACCAAACCTATACCCAGGAGGGACAATGAGAGCTACAAGGAAATATTATGATGGGTCGACTTTTCAGGTCCTTCTTCTGGGGTTTCTTCTCTAACAGAGGTCTTCAGGGTCCCCAGGACCATTCTGTTTACAAGTCCTTTGGCTTTACTGAAATACACTCTATGAAAAGCATATACACCTTAAGGAAATGTCCATTGAACAATTGAGATAACATACTTCATCATAGATAAGAACTCTAGAAAGAGAATAAATAATAAGCTGGATTATTTTAATGTTCCAAAATTTCACCATTGGTAGAATTAAAATATGGTGAAACCTTAACTCTCAGGTCTACTTGGTATTCAGATAAATGAAGACAGACAGAAATCAGTGGACTTTCCAGTCTCCATTCTGTGGTCCATTTCTATTCCACTTCCAAATCCACTACGCAGTCATTTCCTACCCTCTATGTCCAAGATAGCCCATGTAAACCAAAAGTTCCATTGGATAGAATGATAGGTTTTCTAAGTAATACTAGAGCCCTTCATTCATTCTATATTTGGGGGAATCTTAGAGGACTAATTAGAATTTTCTGATGAGATCATCAAAAACTGACCTGCAAAATGTTCAATAAGGTAGGAAACCAGTAACATTCTTGGAGTTGTGTATCTGACCACTATGTTCTTCTTGGTGTCCTATACCTCTTATATCTACTAATTCTAATTCTAACCTTATCATTTCAGTGAGCTAGAATTCTAGAATAACTTAAAAATATGATAAACCTATCTTTAACATGTACATAAAATTTATCCTAATCAGTGAATCTGAAATTAAATGCTCACCAGTTTGTCTCATTCAAATCTACCTCAAGACTTTAACATTTTAAAAATTCTCATTAAAAAATAGGAAGAAGTGGTTTAAGGAAAGCTATTTTTAAAATATCCTCTCTAAAAAATACCCACACTAGTTTGCCATGAAATACATGATTATATTACACGAGTCTTAAACACATCATGTTTGCAGTGTCTCAAAATATGGTGAAACCTTAATGCTCAGGTCTCCGTGGTATTCAGATAAATGAAGACAGACACACAGACAGCAATCAGTGAAATTTCCAGTCTCATTAGTATGGAAATTACTGGGGAAATTACTCATTAGTTTGACGTTGGATTGATTTTATCACATGACACGTTAAAAAGGATTACTTAATTGCAAATTTTGTATGTGAGAACAAAGTTGTTGCATTTGGAAATAAATACTTCATATAATTATTACAGAGTTTTTGATGTCGCAGATACTGCATCAGGAACTGATTGGATAAGAATGGGTCACCATCAGTTCCTAATGCATTGCCTTCAGCATCTAAACAAGCCTCAGTGAACACTTCATGTTAGATGTGCTGGGATGTGTTTATGGGTATACAGTAAAAGAAGCACTCTTAATTTAACCCGGAAGAGAATTGTTTCTAAGAGACATGGTCCCAAAATGCTAAAACACCTATCATTAGTGTACACTTTTACAGATTCACCACTGAAACCAAAGAAGTCAGTCTAGTCCCATGTTTGTGCCTATAACACACTGGTACTTTCCTTGTTAAATATATTACTAAACAAAGCAACCTAAAGTTGCTGATCATTTTTATAACTTAGAAAAAAATTAATAGACAATTTTTGGATTTTTCTTATCTTTGCTTTTTTTGTTTGTTTTTTAATTTAAGGCCTTATGGGGGTTAAATAGGTATTGCTATTTGAATAGGGATTATTTCCCACTATTACCACTAAAATAAATGTTATTATAAGAAAAAATTACTATAAAAGATAACCTGTTGTTAAATTCTACTTTCAACTAGCCCAAAGTCATTTGTACTTCCAGCATTTTCTAGTTGAAGGGTCCAAGCAGTTTGACAAACTAGCTCATTTTATTTCGCATACTAATTGACTTATCAAACATTTGCTGAACACCTATTGTATGGAAGCTGCTATCCTAGGCACTCGTGATATAGGAGTGAGCAAAATCAGTATCCCAATGGCACTTACATACTAGTGAAGGGAGCAGACTAAAAATTAATTTATAATATTCTGTGTGAAATCAAGGGTTTCCAGAAGAATAACAGTCTTAGATAGGTTTTAACATGGATTGAACAATATTGTATACAAGCAATAATACAACTTTTGTGGATACATACTTATTAAATAAATTTCATAAGCAATTTAATAAGTTACTTACCATATACTATATGTTATATATATAGATTTCATACACTCAGCTGAATATGTTCCCCAAAGGGAGAAAAGGCTACTATGCAGGATCTCTCAATAGTCATTCCTGTAGGTAATGTGATACATAAATTTAATGTTTATTAAATTTAAAAACAACCCAAATATGGCCACACAGCCCAGTACCAGTGGAGTGCTACATTAAAAGAAACATAGGCTAATGACCATAAGTAACTGTAAAAATAATGCCCAATTCTAGTCATATCTGACAAAGAACATTAAAGGAAAAGAAATTCATTCATAAGCTTCAGCAATACTTCTAGGAATCTCCTTTCTTGTTCTTAGTGCCCCCACAATTGCTCAGGAGCCTCTGAATCTCAATTCTCTAACAGTTGCCAACTGCAAGACCCCAGCCCTCCTGGCTTTTTGTATCTTCTTTCCTCTCCTTTCCTCCCATCTCCCCAGTTCTCCCTCTGCCTCCCTTTTTCCCCCTCCCATCTCCCACTTCCCTTTCACTCTCAAGACCCTATAGAATCAGATCCCTGGATTCTCTTCCAGTTCCTTCCATTCTTCCTTGCTTACCATACCCAGCTACTCCATTCCCCCACTGCTCGCATAGTTAGCTCTCTCACTTCAAGTCTCTTCAAGAACACTTTCCCCAACTACAGTATTCAAAATAGCACCTCCAGGGCCCTCTGGCTGGCTCAGTTGGAAGAGCATGTGACTTTTTTTAAAAATTTTATTTTGTTATGTTATGTTGATCACCATACATTACATCATTAGCCTTTGATGTAGTGTTCCATGATTCATCATTTGTGTATAACACCCAGTGCTCCATTCAATACGTGCCCTCTTTAATACCCATCACCAGGCTAACCCATCTCCCCATGCCCCTCCTCTCTAGAACCCTCAGTTTGTTTCTCAGAGTCCATAGTCTCTCATGGTTTGTTTCCCCCTCTGATTCCCCCCCTTCAT
>NC_138378.1:64320119-64361068 GCF_054177405.1 Leptonychotes weddellii | reverse complement strand
ATAGCACATACCCTCTCCAATGTCTATCACCCAGCCACCCCATCCCTCCCACCCCCCACTACTCCAGCAACCCTCAGTTTGTTTCCTGAGATTAAGAATTCCTCATATCAGTGAGATCATATGATACATGTCTTTCTCTGATTGACTTATTATACAGCCATCAAAAAAAATGAAATCTTGCCATTTGCAGCAACGTGGATGGAACTAGAGAGTATTGTGCTGAGCATGTGACTTTTGATCTTGGGGTTGTGAGTACGAGCCCCACGTTGGGTGTAGAGATTACTTAAATAAATAAATAAACTTAAAAACAATAGGATAGCACCTCTTATTTCCATCACTCTCTATCCTCATGCCCAGCTTGATTTTTTTTCATAGTGCCTATCACTACTTGACATTTGGTGTATTTTTGTTTGTTTGTTTGTTTTTTTAATTCTTCGTCTTCCTTACCAGAATGTAGGTAGCTTGAAAACGGAGACTGTGTAGTATCCACTGTGGTATCCCTAGCATCTAGAAGATTTCCTGGCATATAGTGGGCTTCTAGTAATTGTTTGAATAAATGAGTTTTTTGTACTGGAAACCATCATTTTAATTCTTCTTTTCAGAACAATAGTACATACCTAAATATGAAATTTTAGAAAGACTCTTAATTAGGTCTTCAGGCGTTTCTCTATCTCTAGTCTCTCCTGGGGTGGGAGAGGGTGGGAGGTTTTAGAATCAAGTCCTATATCTTTAAATACTATCCATATGCTAATGCATCACAAATTCATATCTCTAGCCCTAACTATTCCCTGAGCTCCAGAACAATACATCCAACTCTTGGATTGTACTGATTGGTTGGAATGAGATCCTGAAAGTTGGAATGGGGACAGATGGAAGTCTCTGTTGAAGCTGGGGATGAACCTCTAAATTCTGAGGCATTTGCTAGTAAAAGTGGCCTCTCCACCTCCTCCCCCCCCTCAACTTGAGGGGATTAACCCTGCACTGCTTGGAAAAATTGAAATGGTCTTTACTGTGGTAGTTTCCATGCAAGATAATACTGAGTATTCTCAGGAGCCCCCCATCCCCACCCTTCTTTGCTTCTAGACCTATAAGAAGACACAGTCCCAGCACTCAGCAGGCCCTTAAACGTGAGGTACAATGTGTCCTGTGAGGATGTGTCTGTACTCCAGAAGAACTACTTGAGTTCTCTAACTTATATTGACAGAAATCCAGAGAATAGGTGTGAGAATGGATAAGAGTGTGGAGTAATGTTGGAAGGAACATAAGATTGTATCAGGCCAAATTTATTGATACAAATTCACTAAGTAGAGATTTTGAATTTAATATTGCAGAATAGAGAGTTAGAAAGGGCCCTAACAATTTGGTTGGTTGGCTAAAACATGGACCAAAAAGTGGTCTACAATAAGTGAGTTAGAAATGCCAGACTTACCTTGGTTTAATGTAAAGGAAGGGTTCAAAGACAGGGAGATTGGAAAGTTAGAGTGGATTTGTCATTTAAGACCGGCTCACCTACCCTGGGAGGGTCCAGAAGACCTATAAATTCATGAGGGAACCCTAAATCCTTGAAGAGCTCTTCTCAGTAAATCAGATCTTACAGCGAGAACTGCTGTCACCACATTGAGGGAACCTAAATATGAGGGGAATAATTGGGTCCTGGGTGATGGCAGCCACCAAAGGCAAGATGGGTACAGTTCCCATAAGGGACAGCAGATTCAGAGGGACAATCAGAATAGTTTAACTCATGTAGACTGTGGCATTGGCTAGTCAATCATGGTGTTCCTGGAAACAAAATACATAGGAAACCTTCTAAATTCTTCCTTATCTGTATAAGCAGAAAAGTTCTAGGTCAAGTGAACAAAAGTCTAACCTGAATCATAAAAAGTGACCACCCTCAATCAATTCCCAGACTTGAGCCATTTTACAGAAAGTAAAGCCTTGAGTGAAGGGAGGCTGGATCCCCTTGAGGAAGGATCCAAGTACACTGTCAAAATTTTATACTGTTTATCTTTCTTCCAATCATTCCCAAAGGGACCTACAGCCTTTTAGCAGAGTAACTGTGCACTGGGGAAAGGAAATAATCAGACCTTTGGGGACTGTGGATACTGGCTCTAAACTAACACTAATTCCGTGAGAACCAAAATGTTACTGTGGTCCACAAATCAGAGTCAGGGCTTATAGAGGTCAGGTGTTTGATGGAGTTTTAGCTCAGGTCTGTCTCACAGTGGGCCCAGTGGGTACCTGGGCCCATCCTGTGGTTATTTCCCATTTTTCAGAATACAGAATTGGAATAGATATACTCAGAAACTGGCAGAATTCTCACACTGGTTCCTTGACCATAATTGGCTACTATGGTAGGAAAGGTTATGTAGAAGCCATTAGAACCATACCTAGGGAAACCTGGGTGGCTCAGCTGGTTAAGCGTCAGACTCTTGATTTCAGCTCAGGTCATGACCTCAGGGTTGTGAAATCGAGTCCTGTGTCCAGCTCCATGCTAGGCTTAGAGTCTACTTAAAATTCTCTCTCTCCCTCTCCTTCTGCCGCTCCCCACTTTAGAAAAAAATTAAAGAACCATATCTACCTAGGGAAAATGGTGAACCAAAAGCAATGCCTCACACCAGGAGGAATTGCAGAGATTAGTGCCTTCCTGAAGGATCTAATAGCAGCCAAGAGTGGTGATTTCCACCACATCCCCATTCATTCTGCTAATTTGGCCTTTGCAAAAGACAGATGGATCTAGAAGAATGACTGGATTATTGTAAACTTAATCAAGTTGTACCAGATGTGGTATCCCTCAGTACCTAGTATGCAGCTATTGATATGGCAAATGCTTTTTTCTCCATACCTGTCAATGGGGACCCCCAGAAACAGTTTTCTTTCAGTTTTCTTCACTGTCTTACCTCAGAGGTATATCAGCTGTCCAGCCCTATGACATAATTTAGTTCACAGAAATTTTGATCCCCTTTAACTCCACAAGATATCATACTGGTCCATTACATTTATGACATTATGCTGATTGATCCTAGTAAATGAGAAGTAGCAAGTATCTAGACTTACTGGTAAGACATTTGCTTGTCAGAAGGTGAAAAATAAATCTGAAAAAATTTAAGGGCCTTTTACCTCAGTGAAATTTCTAGGGATTCACTGGTATAGAGCACATCAAGAAAGCTCTTCTAAGGTGAAGGATAAGTTGTTATATCTGGGCCCTCCTACAACCATTGCAGAGGCACAATGCCTAGTGGGCCTGTTTGGATTTTGGAGGCAACATATTCCTCTTTTGGGTGTGGTACCCAAGCCCACTTACCAAGTAATTGAAAAAGCTGCTCATTTTGAGTAGGGACCAGAACGAGAGAGGGCTCTGCAATAGGACTAGGCTGCTGTGCAAGCTGCTCTTCTACCTGAGCCATATGGTTCACAGATCCAATGGTGCCTGAAGTGTCAGTGGCAGATAAGTATGTTGTTTGGAGCCTGTAGCATATCCCTATAGGTGAGTCATAGCACAGGCCCTTAGGATTTGGGTTCAAAGCCCTACTAACCTCCCCAAAAAACTATTCTCCTTTGAGTAACAGATCTTGGCCTGCTACTGGACCTTAGTAGAAACTGAATGCTCTACCATGGACCACTAAGACCTGAGATGCCTCATAAAAACTGAGTATTAATCTGATCCAGCAAGCCATAAAGTTGGGCATGCACAGTAGCACTCCATTATCAAATGGAAGAGGTATATATATATATATATATATATATATGTGTGTGTGTGTGATCTGGCCTGAGCAGGCCCTAAAGACACAAGTAAGTTATATGAAGTGGCCCAAATGCCCATGATCCCCCTTCCTACTACAGTGCCTTTTCTCTTCCACATGGCCTCATGGAGAGTTCCCTATATCCAGTTAACAGAGGACGAAAGACTCAGGTCCGGTTTACAGATTGTTCTGCATGATATGCAGGCATCACCCAAAAGTGGACTGCTGAGCGCTACAGTCTCTGGGACATTTCAAAGGATAGCAATGAAAGGAAATCCCCCCAGTGGGCAGAACTTCAAGCAATTTACCTGGTTGTTCACTTTGCTTGGAAGAAGAAATGGCCAGAAGTATAAATATATATTGATTCATCGGCTGTGGCCAGTGATTTGGCTGGATGGTCAAGGATTTGGAAGGAACATTAGAAAACTGGTGGGCAGGGAAATTTGGGGAAGAGGTATGGGAATAGACATCTCTGAATGGGCAAAAAAACCATGAAGATATTTGTGTCACATGTGAATATTCACCAACAGAGGAGGATTTTAGTAATCAAGTGGATAAGAAACCCATTCTGTGAATATCAGTCAACCTCTTTCTCCAGCCACTCTTGTTATCACCCAATGGGCTCATAAACAAAGTAGCCACGGTGTCAAGGATAGAGGGTTTGCATGGGCTCAGCAACATGGATTTCTATTCATCATGGCCAGCCTCACTACTGCTGAGTACCCAATCTGCCAGCAGTAGAGATCACCACTGAGTTCTCAATATGGCACCATTCCCTAAGGTGCCCTAAGGCACCAGCACCTGGTGACAGGTTGACTACATTGGATTATTTCCATCATGAAAGGAACAGCATTTTGTTCTTACTGGAATAGACATTTACTCTGGATATAGATTTGCCTTCCCTGTATGCATTGCTTCTGCCAAAACTACCATCTGTGTGGGCTTAGAATGCTTTATCCACCATCATGTTATCCCACACAGCATTTTTTCTGAGCAAGAGACTCATTTAACGGAAAAAGAAGTATAGCAATGGACCCATGCTCATGGAATTAAGTGGTCTTACTATGTTCCCCACCATCCCAAAGCAGTTTTCCTGACAGAATTGTGCAATGACCTTTTGAAGACTCAGTTACATCAACTGGTAATACCATGTAGGACTGGAGCAAGGTTCTCCAGAAGGCTGTATACACTCTAAATCAGCATCCATATATGGTGCTATTTCTCCATAACCAGGATTCACGGGTCCAGGAATCAAGGGGTGGAAATGGGAGTGGTACCACTCACTATCACCCCTAGCAACCCACTAGCAAAACTTGTTTCCTGTTCCCATGACCTTATGCTCTGCTGCCATAGAGGTCTTTGTTCCAAAGGGAGGAATGCTTCCACCAAGAGACACAACACTGATTCCACTGAACTGGAAGTGAAGACTGTTGCCCAGCCACTTTGAACTCCTCATGCCTCTGAATCCACAGGCGAAGAAGAGAATTACTGGGCTGGTTGAAGTGATTGATCCTGACTATCAAGGAGAAATTGGGCTGCTACTCCACAGTGAAGGAAAGGAAGAATATGTCTGGAATACAGGAGATCCCTGAATGTGTCTTTTAGTATTACCATACCCCATGATTAAAGTTAATGGAAAACTACACAACAATCTAAGCAAGACTACCAATGGCTACGACGTTTTAGGTATGAAGGTTTGGGTCACCCCACCAGGTAAAGAACCATGACCAGCTGAGGTGCTTCCTGAAGGCAGAAAGTACAGAATGGGTATTAGAGAAGGTAGTTATAAATACGAGCTTAACATAATCAGTTACAGAAATGAACACTGCAATTTTCATGAATATTTCCTCCTTATTTTCTTATGAGTATGTTTGTGTATGTGTATTCATATATACATATATGCTTTGTATATACAAAATATACATATATTTTTGTTTTCTCTCTTGTTCCTTTATCATTTAATATAAGAAGTATTGCTAAATTTTACATCATAACTCATAAGTTACAGAATATCAAGAAGAGTAAACTTTACTCAAGGGACTACTTCTTCTAGGGAAGGGGTTTGTGCATTTGGGGTTATATTGCAGGATAGCTGTATCATGTTAGGTGGAATGATAACCTTGTTATTATATTTATCTGGAGATTAAGTATGGATTAAGGAGATGCTCATGGGTGGCCACATTGACAAAGGGTGGACTGTGATAGTTTTTTGTGTCAACTTGACTGGGCTACAGAATGCCTACATATTTGATCAAACATTATTCTGAGTGTGTTTGTGAGGATATTTTTGGATGAGATCAACATTTGAATCAGGAGACTGAGTAAAACAGATTGCCCTCCCTAAAGTGGGTAGCCCTCATCCAATCAGCTGAAGGCCTGAATGGAAAAAAGAAGCTGACCTTTTCACATGTAAGAGGGAACTCCTCTTGCCTGACTACCTTGAGCTGGGACATCAGTCTTCTCCTGCCCTCATACTGGAACTTCCACCATTGGTTATTCTGGATGCTTAGCCTGCCAACTGCAGATCTAGGACTTCTCAGTCTTCATAATTATGTGGGCCAATTTCTTATAAAAATCTCTCTCTTTCTCTGTCTCTATGGATAGATAGATAAATCAATAGATCCTTTTGGTTCTATTTTTCTGGAAAACCCTAATGTAGTTAGCATCTCCATTTGGATAGACAACCTTAACATGACCAGAACATAAATTTATTTTTTAAACTCACAAATTTGCCATTTCACTCATCTTCACCATCTCAGCTAAAGGCACTGACATCTGTCTTGTTGTTCAAGTCATGATGCTGGGATTCACCTTGATTCCTTTCTATGTCATTCCCTCCAGCTCATCCCAAATATAGGCCGTATCTGACAACCCTCATCATCACCACTGCTTCCATCATAGTCCAAGTTCCCCTCTGTCCTACACTTCTGCAAAAACCTGCTATGTTTTGCATAGCAGGGAGACACTGTTTAATGGTTAAGAGTGAAGACTCTAGAGTCAGAATGCTTCACTACTTAGTGAGTGTTATTTGGCAAGTGGCTTGACTTCTTGTGCCTCAGTTTTCCCATCTGCAAAATGGAAATAATAACCTCATGAGAAGGTTATGAAGATGAGAGAAGACTATGCATTTAAGTGCTTAAGGCAGTGTGTGGGATAAAATAAGCACTCAAATGTTAGCCATTAGTATAATAATTATTCATTTATTACTTTATTACTATTGCTGAGTGTGTGTATGTGTGTGTGTGTTTCTCAAATCCATTCTCTCCCTAGATAGCTGGAGTAACTGTTAAAAAAGGGAGGGGGCATGACTTAGACTTATTGTGGTGATCATTTTGCAATATATACAAATATTGAATCATTATGTTTTAAACTTGAAACTAATATAACATTATATGTCAATTATACCTCAATTTTTAAAATGCAGAATATAATTCGAGTATAGGTAACGATGTCATTGCTCTTGGCTATCTAGAGATGAGGCTTGACCACAACTGAGAGAACCTCCATATACAGATGAACAATAGATATTCTGAAAAGGAGTGAAGGAGGAAAGCACATGACTCCCTTGCCCAAAATCCTCAACTTCCCATTAAATTTGCAATATAATAAAAGCTATTTATTGCTTCCTACCTTACTTGTTTTAATTAATGTCTACCCTTCCCAATTTTATGCCATACAATTTTCTCCCTATATTTAAGAGTCAAGGTTCCAGCAGGAACCTGATAGACACTCTAAAGGGTAATTGAAGGGACTTCACAAAGGCCTAGTGAGGGTTAAAGAACCCAGAGACTTTGAAGGACCCAAGGACTTTTAACTGTAGCAATAGTGGAAAGCCAATACCATACCTAGTCCTGAAGGGACAAAAGTGGAGTCAGTGGTCACCAGAACTGGTGCCCTAAGAAAGGAGCCACTGACAGGACATATATATATGCCTTTAGGTAGAGAGAAGAAGCCACTATCAAATCATAGATAGCATGGTGGGTATGGGAGTGTAGGAAAAAAATATTCTAACTTCTTTCCTCCTCCTGCATTTTGAGCTCCATCTAGTGTCTCCTGTTGGCTAAACTCACTTGGATGGCAAAAGAGCCCAGATAATAGTCTGAGAGGTGAGCCTACTGACACACAGAAGAGTAGAAAGTATATATGAAAAGGTAAATGCAAAATTTCCAGTATAATTCATCACTTTTGTTCCTCAACATCATCTCCTGTGCTTTATCTGCATGAAAAACTCAGGTACCTAACATAGTTGACACAAAGGTCCTATAATCATTGTATTGACGCTGGGTATGATGTTAATTCAGTTTACACCTACCTCAAACCTAAATTGTAAAGTTAGTCACCACCAATGCTCTTCAAAAGAGGTAGCAGAAAAAGGGAAGGAAAAGAAACAACTTTTGTTCAAACATAGTTCTGTTAAGCTGAGCACTGAGACTCCCTGGGGTTTTTTAAACACTACACCAACATGCACTTCCTTGTACTGTCCAAGGTGATTGGCCTCAATTACCAAGGGGAAATTGGGTTGCTTCTACACAATAGGGGCAAGGAAAACTATGTCTGGAACCCAGGTGATTCACTGGAACACATCATAGTAATCCCAAGCACAGAAATACTGGTCAGTAGAAATAGCGGTGACCCAATAAAGACAAGACTACCAAAGACCTGTGTCCTGTAGGCACAAACATTTGATTCACCCACCTGATAAAAATTCCTGACCAGCCAAGGTTCTGGCAGAGGGTGAGGAATAGAACTGATGTTAAGATTATCAACATAGGCCTATGACCATCTACAGAAGCAGGAATGGCAGCAACCTCCAATTTCACAGAATTATGACTTCAGTTCCCTGGTAGAAATGGATATGAGGAAGTGGATACTCTGTTGGATACTAGGATCTCCAAACCCACCAAGCCCAAGGCTTGAAGGAGAAGAAAAAATTCCTTAAGTGGAATATTAAGTAAAATGGTAAGAGAGGCAATTCCCATCCCCATGCCTCAAACATGAAGAGTGCAGTGCCCAATGGGTTAAACAACCTGCTCTAGAATGTTCTTTCTTCAATCTTTACACAGCTGGTTCTTATTTCCAGACTCAGCTCAAATGTGAGCTCTTCAAAAAGTCTTCCATGACCACCTGTTCTGTAAAGTAATGCATTCTCCCCACCTTTACACACACATTCGCTCTATGGTATGTTTTATTTCCTTCTTAGCTTTCACACACTCTGAAATTATTTTTATCTCCTTGTTGATTCTATTTCTTCTTCACTCTAAGAAGCCTGTGACTTTGTCTTATTTCTTCAATATCTAAAACAGCTCCTGGTATATAGAAGATGCTCCAAAAATACTTTTGGATACCGTAAAGACTGATGGCCTCTAAGAACGTAAGGCAAGAGGGAACCACATGCCAAAGTTCAAGTGTAAGCCAGATCCTGGAGAAGGAGCCCTTTCACTACAAGGAGAAACTCAAAAGTATATTTCTAGAACTGAAAAGAGCATTCTAAGACATTCTGTGATTATTTGCACTCTCTATCTTAAAGTGACAATGATGGCATATGGAATCAGAAGAGAAATATTTAAGTAATGCTTGAATTTAATTATGGGGACAAAATGAAAATATGGATTTGGGGGAGAAAGAACACTAGATGTGACCCATATTGGCTCTAGTATAGCCTCTCTTTAAAAGAGGAAAAATGCAGTTTGGAACATGTGGTGTGACAAGGACTTGCTTGCATTATAAGGACTGTGAAGAAATTTGTGAGGTCCATGAGAAGGACTGCATCCTATTCCTCTATATCATGCCATCACTTAGCAAAGCTCCTAGCAGTAAGAATGGGAGGTGGAAGAGTTTGAGAAATTTTGTGAAATGCTTTTGCATCCACATCACAGAATTGAAGTCAGGCCATACCCAGCAACTAAATGCCACCATGGAAAATGCACCATCTGAGGTACCTTTCATTTCCTTAGGAGGCAAGTGACAGACCACAATGCTGTAACTTCTCACCCGTTTGACTAAACAGTCCCAATCCTGTTCTGCTTATTTGGACCAGAGACATAGAGCGGACATGTCTGTTCCCCATTATTAACTCACTGAACTGGACTTAGGAACAATTTGAGAATGGGGACCATGGCCCATATCACATCAATCACAGATTTTAAAAAAAACAACACACAAACACACACACACACATGCAAGTACCCGAGTTTATAAATCATAGGCCCTCTGAGAACCCACATGACATCCCATGTGCTGGATGGTATTTCTGAAAGCTCTGAGAAAGCTGAAAATCATACACAGGCAAGCAAGTCCCTGCTGAATACACATCTGAGGAGCTGTGCATGCATTGTTTATTCCAGCAACTTTATGGAATAAATCACACAAAACAAATTAGTTTCAGATGGTAGGATATGAATAGCTGATGTACAGTATAAAGGAAAGTGAACTCCCACTTTTGACCCAACTACTTCCCATCTCAAGCATCTCAGAATCCAGATGCAACTCATTTTTGAAAATGCAATGGAGATCAGCAAGTTAATAATTGGTGAGGATTGGAGATTTTAAAAAGCAATTTATGAGTATTGTTAACTCATTATGTTGTCTTACGAATTTTAGTTGCTGTGTGTGAAACCATGGGTAAAATTGAGCCCATCGTTTCTCCTTCCCTTCATTATGCATAATAATAAAAAAAAATCTCTTTGTGGGGCACCTGGGTGGCTCAGTCAGTTAAGCATCCAACTCTTGATTTTGCCTCAAGTCATGATCTCAGGGTTGTGAGATCAAACCCCAAGTTGGGCTCCGTGCTGGGTGTGGAGCCTGCTTAAGATTCTCTCTCCCTCTCCCTTGGCCCCTACCCCTGCTTGCACTCACTCTTGCTCTCTCTCTCTCTCTCTCTCTAAAAACAAACAACAGATCTCTTTGTGACATTTCCTACCTGTACAGAAATTCCATAATAGATCTGACTCAACACACACTTAAATTCCTCACTGCATACCATACTGGAACAATCTTTTATATTCCTCAAAGAGACATAATATCTCCCTGCCCCCACCACTAATATCTTTTCTTTTTAATTAGCCCAGTAAAGTTGTCTTATTTTGATATATATTTCTATGAATTTTACTACATGTATAGAGACATGGAACCACCACTGCTGTTCAGGGGATAGAACAATTCTATCACCCCCCAAATTCTCTGGCACTACTAATTTATAAAGTAGTACTTTTAACCACTGGTAACCCATTGATCTGTTCTCTTTCACTATGGTTTTATCTTTTCAAGAATGTCATATAACGTTTGTCATGTAACTTGTCACTTATCAAAAATGCCTTTGAGATTCATCCAAATTGTTCCTTGTCTAAATAATTTGCTCCTTTTCGCTGCTGAGGAGTATTCCACTATATGAATGTATCACATTTTGTTTATCCATTCACCCACTGAAGGATACTTGAGTTACTCTCAGTTTGGGGCAATTATGAATACAACTGTTAGAAGCATCTGAGAAAGTTTGTTGTGAACATAAGCTTTCACTTCTCTTGGGTAAATGCCTACGAGTAGAATTACTGGGTCACATGGTACATACATGTTTGACTTATAAGAAACTGCCCAACTTTTTCCAGAGTGGCTGTACACAATGTCTTTTTCATAAGTAAAATAATAAAAACTATTAAAAGTGACCCCCTGATAGCTTGTTCATTCATGTGTAGGTGATTCCAACAATATTATTCACCATGATAAACTATTGTCCCTAAAAAATCAGAAGCATCTGACTTCTTCTCTTTTTTTTTTCATTTTTAAAACTTCAATCAAGTTTTTAATACTTTAACATGATGTTTTAAACAAAATTAGATGCTTGAAAACTGTAGAACTATAAAGCCTGAGGAATCTACTTATAAACAAGGAAATTTTAATGAGAGAGGGAGAACCGGGGAAAGTTTTCATCACAGCTAAGTTTGAGCAATTTAACCCAATGTCAGATGCATGAAGTCCAATTTTCAATTCACAAAGAAGCCTCCCCCTCCCTTCCTCCAAAAACTTCCACCCTAGGCTAATTACAAAAGAAGAAAACGGAACATGAGCTCCAGCCAGAAAAGATTCACAGCTGCCACTCTTTAGTTGCTGCTTTAATGGAAAACACATGTGCAAGATACCACCCAGGAGACAACTGTGCTCTGACAAAAAGGATTGTCACCAGAAAATGAGCCACGTGAGAGGGTTTATTCTCTTGGATAGGCTGAACCCAGAAAGAAGGTTGATAGCATTATTGTTCTTATATAAATATGTGCTGGTCCAAAGATGAGATGCTGGGATAGAAATTAATCTTTAGCAACAAAGTTGAAAGGCAATAACGTGATTTAGTCCTCAACACTTCTCATCTCATCCACATGCCCTGCAATCAGTTTATCATCAGATTTGAGGAGTTCTTAGCAAAGTTAACACAAGGAGAAATCCGGCAAAGGAACTGGAAGGAAGGGCATAATGACAACTGCAATTATTAAATAATACCATTAATACTCATTGGCTGCCTCCTATTATAGGTAGCCAGCACTGTTCCAAGTGCTGTACACACAGTATTTTATATATATATATATATATATATATCTCCCTGATTTACAGGATAGGGATTATGTCCACTGCATTAGGTTAGGCTGCCATAACAAAATACATAAAATGGCTTGAACAACAGGAATTTCTCACAGTGCTGAAGAATGAGATCCAGGTGCCAGCCATTTAGATTCTTGATGAGGGCTTGCAGATGGCCACCTTCTAGCTATGTCTTCACATGGTAGAGAAAGAGAGAGAGAGAGAGGAAGCAAGCTCTCTGGTCTCTCTTGTAAGACTAATCCCATCATGAGGTCCCCACTCTCATGACTTCACCAAAGCCTAATTATCTCCCCCAAGCCCTTTCTCCAAATACCATCACATTGGGGTTAGGGCTTCAACATATGGATTTGGGGAAATACAATTCAGACCATACCACCCACTTTACAAATAAATGATGTTTTGATAGGTTATGGAGTTTAC
This sequence comes from Leptonychotes weddellii, assembly GCF_054177405.1. NCBI lineage: Eukaryota > Metazoa > Chordata > Mammalia > Carnivora > Phocidae > Leptonychotes > Leptonychotes weddellii. The sequence continues at coordinate 64,348,319 of NC_138378.1, read as the reverse complement.
AATGGATCATTCAGTCAGCAATCAGTCAGCCCTTGAACTTGAATCCAGGGATGTCTGACTCTAGAGAATAATTTCTAGTATTTATTGACTGCCCACTAAGGGCTGGGTGAATCTACACAATATCTCTAATCTTCACAGAAAATCTTGCAAGTTAATATTCTTCCCATTTAGAGATACAGAAACTCTGACCCAACTGGAACCTTCTGAACCTAATTTACTACACATAATGTATCTTAGTCATTCTAAAAGTATAGTCCTCAGACCAGCATCATTGCCATATTTATGTGGAAACAAAATAGAAATGCAATTTCTTAGGCCAAATGGAAAACCTAGTGAATCAGAAACTCTGGGGGTGGTGTCCACAATGTGTGTTTTAACATGAGTTCTAGGTGATTCTGGGCCATGTTGAAGTTTGAGAACCATTTATTCCATAAATTTATTAAAATAGTTAATACATTCAAAACTCAATAATAAGTGGTATATCTGAGATTCAAATACAAATCTATTTGGTGCCAAAGCCTGTGGCCTTTTGCTAAACTATACTGCCCCAACCCAACATTACCAAAGGAAGATCTTGAAGGTGGAACATATTTTAAGTGTGACTACAGAGCGTAATTCTGAATTCTGCTTTGCCACTATAATGCTCATCAGTTCTCCTACCTACAATAATGTGATATAGAGAAATATCTAAAGGAGAGCTCCTGAGAATTGACAATGATGCATTCCACTGGTCAAAAAACACCTTATGGTACGAACTAGGAAACCAAGCTTTGTGAAATTTTAATTTGGGCCTGACAATTTTGTATCCCACTTAATGAAAATGAGAAATAATCTAGTATAGGGAAACAGTATAGAACAAAGTTACTTCTTTGAAAAAGCGAATTTCACCCCCCTTTGATTTATTTTTATAAGTCATGTTTAATTTATCTAATCAGCCACTGCTTTATCCACATGGAGTTACTATATAGTTACACCATTTTTCCCTCCAAGGAACAAGACCATTTTGAAAGTCTGGATAATTTACAGAAAGAGATAAAAATCTGACTATAATAGAAACGGTTAATTTTCAGAGAGTGGTGAATAAAGGTGCTTGATCTCACACCAACGGCCTTTTAAAATCATTTGCAAAGTCAGAGCATTTTGAAAAAAGTTATTTCTAATAAAAATATGATCACCTATACCTATGATTAATATCACCTCTAAAAGATGTTATTATATTAAAAATATTAATGAGCATTGCTAGTCACTGTTGTGTTTTACATGTAGTTAAGCTCATTTAATCATCACAAACATGTGAAATTCGTTCTCAGATTATTCCCATTTCAAGGTGAGGGAACTGAGATGGAGCGAGGTTTAGTAACTTGCCAGATTAAGACTATTAAAGAGCACTTGCAGGACATTCATTCAAACATGGATGCTTGACTCAGGATGGATGGGCTCAGTGTTGCTCTGCATCTGGATTAGTTCCAAAGGCCCATCTGTGAGGTGGCCTGACCCCTGGGGTGGGACAGTGTGGCCTTCATAGCCTTGGCACTCCATCTGGATAGAGTGAAGAAGAGCAGCAGTGAGATGGTGCAGCAGATTTGACAGTCCCCTTGCTCTAGTGAGAGATCAAAGTGATCAAGAGACAGAGTGGGAACTATAGTTCTAGTGGCCTGTTTTCCACTTGATTCTTGAAAACAAACCTATTAATCATTTAGTTTGTGGTTTTCATAATTTCACTGACTCTTAACACATTTGAGTCAATGAGGCAAGGATTGTGTGGACATTCCAACTTCTCATATGGAAGAAAATTGAAATCCTTTAAAAACATATCACCAGCCAGCAGAAAGATATTCGTGTTTTTCTGCTCCAGAGTTGTCGATGGATGTGACTTAAGCCCTAATTGGGAAAGACTTTATGTGATTTATAATAGTAGATATTCTTTTAAGTAAACTTCCCATACTCTTTTATTCCATCTACCAAAAACAAAAGCTGTTTTCAGCAGAGCATGTGGAGGTGAAAAGGGCTTTCCAAAGAAACTGTTGTGTGTGGTTTTTTTTATTCTGACCTGATTTGGGAAGTTCATCGAGCCTAAGATCATTGTGTGCAGCTGACAGGAAGTTTGCTTAATCGCTTTTGCCTTTCACACCCCTGCTCTCTTTATCTAAACAGACAGATTTCCCACTTTCATTCATTTCTTCCTCCATTCTTCCTTCCCTTCACAACACCTCCACTCTGCCCATCCACTCTGATTCTATTCATTGACACCAGAAGGAATACTGCTGGAAAGGAAGGTAAAAGTTCTATAATGTCCAGGGGCTTTTAGTGCAGTAATTAATTTATCATTTGTCACCACAGGTTGAGTTCAGACTCTTCAAAACTCTGTAGATGGACAGCCTCCTATTTTGAGTCCCTCTTTCTTTCTTTGTAAGCTCATTGAATATACTGGCACCTCCATATAGAGGGAAGACCCAGTCCTTGCCCTTAAGGAGCTCAAGTTTGCCTGGGGAGGGGTGGGTGGGTTTATGGGTAACAACAGCCCCCCTAGTTTATCTGAACCCAAGCAGATTCATCTAGAAGGCAATTTCTCTTAAAACCCTTTATGAAGAAGGTCAAGCCAGGCATCCAATTCACAAATCTCCCTGGGTCAAGATTGGTAAGATTTCTGATACAAAATGATGAGCTTTGGAATCAGATCCACTTAAGTCCAAATCCCAGCTCTGCCTTGGACAAGCTACTGAGTGTCATAGAGTCTCAGTTCTCGGTACTATAAAATGGGAATGAAATCCATCTCAAGAGTCTGCATGAGGATTAAATGAGAAAATGTCATACAAAACACCTGGCATAATTCCTAGTACACAGTAAAGGCTTGTTTCCCTTTTCATTTTCCTCCTCTCTTCCCAGACCTCACAGGAAGAGGGGTGTGGCCTCTTTAATAAGAGGACATAAAAGAGGTACTAATAATATTAAACACTTCGCTATCACCTGCTACATCCCAGGCACCATTCTAAGCACTTACACATTTTAACTCCTTTGATTCTTCCCCCCAAACCTTCTGAGATAAGCACTATTATTATCATCTCTATTTCATTGATAAGGAAACTAAGGCACAGAGATACCAACTAACTTGCCAAGGTCCCACACACTGATTCATACGTGAGTTATCGAGCTCGTAACCATCACACTATCAGGAGGCAGATCATGAGAAAGGAGCTAACTGCATCTGGAATCTGAGTATACAAACTGGCAGTCCTCAGATAATGGGCTCTGTTTGGTTGGCAGTATTTTAACAATCAGGAGAGTCCACATTAGAGCCTACATTTCTGACTTCTCTCAAAAACGTTTGGAAGATCTTGGGGCACCTGGGTGGCGCAGTCGGTTGAGCAGCCCACTCTTGATTCCAGCTCAGGTCATGATCTCAGGGTCATGGGATCGACCCCACAATGTGCTCCGTGCTCCGTGCTCAGAGCAAAGTCTGCTTGTCCCTCTCCCTCCCCCTGCTTGCTCTCTCTCTCTCTCAAAAAAATAAACAAAATCTTTAAAAAAAAATTGGAAGATCTGGCAATATGCAGCCCACATCCTTGTAGCAATAAAGCCACTGACTGATGACTACTGTCTGGACTAAACATGTGTTCTCCTATTCAGCATAGTCACTGGTGCTCACAGTGGTATTAAGTAGGCCCTGCTTCACTTCTGACCTGCACATGCATTTGAACTTGTGATCCAGAATGAGGCAGTGCTCTAAAGATAGCCTTGTCCATAAAGACACAGAAACTATGTTCAATAATGTACACCCAATGGTCGAAATGTTTGAATGACATGAAGGAACAAATGAATGCAGGAAAGAAGTCTGAGTAAAAAGCAATCAACAACCACGTTCAAATCACAACCACTTACATACGGTGGATCAGCTTTCAAGCCATATGTGCAAGACTTGTCAACACCTTCTGTTCCTCTCCACATTTCCACACCTAAACAAAAAGCAAAAAAATGCAGTTTTCCTTTTAGGCCATGGGGCTAACAACCATTTGCCTTCAATGTTAAAAACATCCTTCTTTGTTTGGCATAGGTAGACAAGGTAGTTTAAATTTTCATGTACTACTTAATTCAAGCAACAACTTCTAAACCATTTTTTTCTTCTTTTAGCTCTTTAGGCTTTGGTGATTGGCATGATCTTGGAGAACCAACAGATATATAGCAAAACTCTCCTAGAAACCTGGAAAATGTGGGAAGGGGAAGGCATGGAGCCTTCTCTGTATAAGCCTATGACAGAAGAGGAGTCACTTCAATTTACAAGGAAAAAACTGAGACCAAAAAGTTATCCAAGACCACACAGCCAGCTGACCCAGCGTATTCTGAACCTAGTCTATATTCTTTCTTAGACTTCATACTACCTTCCTCAGAGCCTATCAACCTAAAAATCCTGTTTAAAGAAGTGATCTATGGTATCACCATTTGTACCAAAATGATATCACACACCCTGTATTTAAAAGTCTTCCTAACAGATATATCTTTGCCCAAGAGGGAGTTCTAATATTACTCACCAATGACCCTGCCTTTGTAACATCTGAATTGTTTTTTGTTTTACCTTCCTGGTTTTATTAAACCCAGTTTTATTAAACTGAGATCAGAATAAACTCATCTTTTTACCAGTTTATAATCACTTTATTTTATTATGAACCTGCAGTAATGCTTATTGTATTTATAAATCACTAAGTGAAATTTTTAAAACCATTTTCCTCCTCTAATCTCTCCCATCCTGCTTTCTTAGAAGTACACAGAGCATTTCAACCACTCCCAAATTCCCTCTTGATACCCTTAATGATTCTGAAATATTTTGTTATTCCCCAAACACCGCCCTAAAGACAAATCATTGGACTCCAGGCTCTTTACACTGCCAAGTTGAAAAGAGTTCAAATGTTCTATCTAACCAGACTCTAACTTAACAAAGACACATATAGTAGATGATGTGTAAGATATTCCGAAAATACCAAGGCAACAGGAAAAAAAAAATCTCTGTCATCAAGAGGTCTTCCCAAAATTTCTTGTAATCTGAAATAATCATCTCTATCAGGACCCTGTAACCTGGTCATAGCACATATGTGTATATCCTTATAACTAATAACATAAGTCAACTTTGATCTTAGTAATGTTTAGCTTAAGGTTTCTCACATCCAAAACAATTAATATTTCAAAATTTATGGTGGTTTCTCTAAACATCAGAGCATGCACAAGGACTTGAGGAGGGAAAAAAACAAGGAAAATAATCTTATCCTGATAAAATAAAAATTTTAAATAAAATTATGAATCATTTAAAATACAATCTTGCTTTTTAATTAACCATTCCACAGCATGGCATAGATGTGAAAACAGGACACAGAAAAGGCATTTTCTGAAAAGATATGGGACCCATTAGAAATTCCTTCTATTTAAAAAAAAAAAAATGGCCCATGAAAGAACAGTTTTCAGAATGACCAAAGCATAACCAGGCACCTCTTCCACGAGAAGTTTCACCAAAAGGCACACTTCTCCTTACCTTGAAGTTTTGATTCCATAACCAGTTCTTGCCCAAGTTTACTGGGAGTTTTGTTAAGCTTTGAGCCAATCTCACTTAGAAGATCTTTGGAGGCATTTAAAGTTTAAAGTAGGTCCTCTTATTATTTTCAGAACCTATGAATATAAAAGCAAACTATGTAAAGATACATTAAAATGATGGAATTTATTTTTTTTCAAACAATAAGCTCCTTGAAGACAAGGATTCTCCTATTTGCCATCACTGTTGTTTTACCTAGAATAATACACAGCACATAGAAGATACTTAATAAATTCAGTACTTATATGAATAAACTGAAAAATTCTCACAAGACCAGTGGGGCAGTTCTACAAACCTCTCTGCAGCCCTGCAATTTTCAAAGGTTTCATCATACAATTTCCCCATGGCTCTTCAGTTCACTAACCATAAAGCCACTTAACCTGAAAGAAATCCCAGGGACTAAAGAGTAGTTTGCCCTGTTCATCAACTCACATATTTACAGACTATTAGAGTTAATGAGGATATTGGAAGTTGCCTTTAAACTCTTCCTTTTTATATGAGGAAACTGAGGTCAAAGCTCTCAGGTTAAGGGACTTAGCCTTGATTATCCAGCTGAGAGGTGCCAAAGCCCTTCTTGTTATTTCTTATATCTACCTCCGCAATTCCCCCAAAAAGTACTTGTAGACTTGAGGATTTCATCTTTAATAGCCTCCCAGGAATCACCCATGAGTTCCCCTTGGGGTATGGTGGAGGGGCCACAATTTGAATACAATCAACCAATAACCAGGGGTTTTGCTCAACCTAAAAATATGTGTTGACTGACTTGCAGGGTCTTGCTTTGGGGGAAAGATCTGTGGAGTCCATCTGAAAATCTGAAATGTTTTAATACTCTTATATTATTTCATGAATAGCTCAAGGGTTGGGGGGTGGGGCAGATATGGTTTCCCGCAAGTATTGAGACAGAGAGGCAAAAACCTCCAATTTGGCCACAAGAGGGCAGCTACAACATTTCTTCCTTGATCTTCACAGTTACAAACCAGGACAAACTGTACATTTCAGGGCCCAGCCTGCCATAGATCACTGATAGCACCTTTCAACCAAATCCTCAATATGTCATAGAACATTCTCTCACGGTGTTTCTTGAAACTTTTTTTGTTTTGTTTTTAAACAAATTATTTTCCGACTTCTTTCCAGATCTAGAGAGCCCTCTTTTAGAACTTTGTGCCAAGATGACCGTCTACAAAGATCTTTGGAGACCAATAAATCGTTAGACTAATTTGGAAACCCACAGAAAAGGTTTTATTTTAATTACGTTTGACCCCAGATAAAAATAAAAACAGTAATAATCATCTGGTTCCTCTACACTTAATAAGGCTTGTTCTAAGTGCTTTACAGGATTTGCCAAATATTTGCCTCATCTCATAGCCTTCATTCATCATTCTCATTTTTGTGATATCCTGACATCTTTCAAGTCAAAATTTATTGTGGAATTTTATCACTGAGCTAAACAGTGGGAGGTCTGCAAACAAAAAGCAGAGATTAGTGATAGCTAAATTCCATATCCTTATAGTTCTACAAAAACATAAAGTCAAATTTATTTCGTTTTTTAGATGAATAGAGTTGGGGGTTAATTTGAGAAGTAAATGCTAGGTTGTTTTGTGTGTGTGTGTGTGTGTGTACTCACTAACAATTACTGATAGCTAGTTTGTATGTTTACTACTTTGAATATGTACACAGATATGTATTTCTTTCAAGTTTTTTGTGGGGTTTTCCCTAATCATCCTATTTTAAATTGCAACCCCTCCTAATTCACACACATCCTGTCCCCATTCCCTGCTGTATTTTTCTCTCCATCATTTATCAACATCTGACATACTTTTTATTTTACTTGGTTTCTGTAAATTTCCTCCTCAAACACCCTCTCCGCAACTAGGGCACAGCCCAATGACAAAGAAAATTTTGTCTCTTTTGTCTCTTGCCGCGTTCTCAAAGCTTAGAATAGTATTTAGAACATCATAAGAACTCAGTAATTCAGCAGCATGGTGAAATCACAAAAAAAATGGGAACATTTTTACTAGAAACTGATCTTTTTAAATCTCTGGTAGTGCCTAATTTGCTTCAGTACATTTAAGGAGACCTCCTTTAAATAACCCTCTTAATCAGAATTAAAGCATATTTCTTAAAGCAAGTACCTTAAACAATACTTGGGCTCACAATTATTGCTGAAAGTATCCTCTTGAATACTCAGACCCAGCTGGGTCCTGTTTCCCAGAAATCAATTTTAACCTGGACTGAATTCTCAGTGAACATGGTCCTTTAAGAGATGTCACCAGCATCACCTGAGCAAAGCAGTGGCATAAGGAAAAGAGCAGTGACTTAGCAATAAGGAGCTCATAGTTCCGGTTCTGCTCCTGCCACTAGCTAACCAGGAATAAGATGATTCATTTAAACTGTCAGTGCCTTAATTTACCCATCCAAAAAATGGGTATAAGACCATCCCAGCCTATATCAAAGAATTTTAGAGTCTCATGAAATAGTGAAATATGAAAGTATTTTGGTAAGTATGGAGTATTTTTCAAGCGCAAAATGATATTAAAATCAGTATTTCTTGCCCTCTGCTATGTAGTGCCACCATTTGGTATAGCCAATCAACTATATTTGATGGTTTAATGGACAGTTATAGGCTAGATGCTGTTCTAACAGTCAAGAGACGTTTGTCAAGCCCTCCTTGGTACCCAGCCTCCAGACCTTCTTCTTGCCACAGCTGGGTATATTTGGCCCTGGAAGCTCTGCCCCATCCTGTCTCTCGGATATATTCTGATTGGAAACAGAAGGCATTTAAGGGAGCTCTAGCCCCATAACAAGGAATTCACATTTGTCACAGTAGTTAGTCCAACCCTGATCATATGCGCCAATGCTGATAACTAGGCACCTTCTTTTTTTTCCTACTGACAACCACATCAGGAATTCACCTCCTCTTGGAAGCATTTTCAAGACATATTTGTCTTAATCCATTCAGGCTGCTATAACAAAATATTTTAGACCAGGTGGCTTATAAACAAAAGAAATTCATTCCTCATAGTTTTGAAGCCTGGGAAGTCCAAGATCAAAGCACTGGCAGATTTAGTATCCGGTGACAACGTACTTCTTGATTCATAGATGGCTATCTTTTCACTGTGTCCTCACATGGGGTTTCTTTTATAAGGATGCTAATCCCATTCATGAGGGCCACCCTCATGCCATAAGCACCTCCCAAAGGCTCCCCTCCAAATACTGCCACACTGAGGATGAGGTTTCAACATTTAATTTGGGAGGACACAAATATTTAGTAAATAGTGCTGAATGAAGGATAAACGGCTTTATGCCAGTGTTCCCCTAGGTTTAGAGCTCTGCCAGGCTCTTGCCAATATTCCCTTCATATACACACCTCTTACCTGCTGACAGATTCCCTGATGCTGGCTGACCAATTAGCACTGGACACTCCTGAGGTTCACCTCTTCCTCAACTCCTCCCACCATGTTATTTAACCACCTTTGGGATTTATCACTGACTCCAACAGACTCTGTAAAGTCAACTGCTTGCTTTATATGTTCTCAGTTGCCAGACTCAGGGGATACCATGTTCTACTTGTCACCCTGTGCTCCCTCAGACCAACTAGAGTGGTTTGTATCACCAGGGCCTGCCTTGCTTTGCTCCTGATCCAGCTCATGGTTTATCCCAGACTGCACGACCCTCACTACAGTTAACTGAAAGGATGCTGTTTAGTCATGCCTATCATGGGCAGAGCCCTGAGAGTACACAAACAGGGCAAGCAATGCCCAACCTCAAAAACTGCTATGTTCCAAAAGTTTTTTTGTAAATAGGTTCTCTAGCACTTGGGAATGCATTTCCCAAGTCCTCACAAACAACTCATTTATTTAAATAGTCATTCCTTCAAAAATATTCATTATCTCCCCACTTTGCACTAGTCACTGCCCTTGGCACGGGGAGAAAAAGAGAAATGAGACTCAGTCCCCTTTTTTCCAGAAGTTCACAAAATAATAAAGGAGACAGCGGTAGAAGCCAATGACATGAATGCAGTGCAGCATGTGTAAAAATAGAGGACTGTCCATAGTACAGCAAGGACAAGAAAGAAAAGGTGATCCCTCTGCCTGGGCAGATCCGGAAGGTTCCACAAAGAGAGATTCCTGATGCGGCCTGAAGAATGAGGAAGTGTGCACCAGACAGATGAGTGGAGAAGGGTGTTCCTGGTATGTCACTGTCAGGCTGCCAGACCAACACCCCAGTGTCAATGTAACCCCTAACGGAGCTCTGCCAACACTGCAGCAGTGTCAGAGACAGGAAAGGAACAGGTTTTTGTAGGATGGTCTGGGAAAATGCATTTCTGTTGGGAAATTAGTTCTAAAACCTCCAGTAAGACAAAACTGGCCCTGGGCTCATGCCAACACCCACCACCACCACCCCTACCACCACTCATCATCTGGGGCAAGAAAGAAAAGCAACTGAGTGACAGGAGGAGTAATTCTTACACTTTCACGTTCTTGCAAAACACTAGCTGAATGCAAGGTCGTGAGTAAAGCTTGTTAGAGACTACACATAATACACAGGTCCATACCCCCAAGGAGTTCAACAACTAGCTGTATAGGCAAGACTCGTGCACATAAAGTAACTAAGAGCCCAAGGCAGTAGCTGCCAAAAGAATAACGCATGCTCTAAGCACTATACTCGTAGCCATCACTGCTTTCTTCAGAGAATAATTCAGTTGAGTTCAACAAGTGTTTTATATTAAATGCCCACTACAGGTCTGTTGATGATGTAAGGCTACATTCTGAATTTCACAAGGCAGCATCCTCCAGTTTCTGTAAATGCAAATAAGTTTTCCTCCCAAAGGTATTAGGTTAAGTCAACTCTGGAAAGACTCTGGGGGGCGCTAATTAATAGGAATTCTGTTTTACTCAATATGGGAAACACATCAACACCGAATAGGTATGAGAAAGAATTTCCCACCAGTCGGAGCTGTCCGAATTAGAATGAACCGCCTTGGGAGGTAATAAGTTTCCCATCAGGCTAGATAATTAGTTGGCAGTGATTTGTAGAGGTGACTCAAGCATTCAATGACCACTAGGCTCCCTTCCAATCCTGTGATTGTGTGAACCTCTGCAGCTCCCACTTGATAGCACAATAGACGAATCTGGAAACCCTTGCTGGGAACAGTGATAATGTTGCAGATTAGCCACGGGTTAGGCTCATTCAGGGGACCAGCACACAGACTGTATGGTGGTGAGGAAACAGACAACATGGGAATATATAACTTCTCCCAAGAGCCTGACCAAACTCTTGAGGTCAGAGTGTCTGGGAGAGCCTCAGAATGCCAAAATTCATTAGTATTTAAAGGAGATGACGGCTATCAGTCAAGGAGCACCCCCAAGACAAAGGCTAACTCAAGAACTAAAACTGCAGCCCCTTGGCGAAGACATACGTAGGATTCTAGAGTACTTTGAAAGGCTCATCTGATGCAGGCTCTCCTGGTCCCCACACTAAGGGGCCCTCCTGGACATTAAGGTATTAAAATCTTTGGGAACGTCCAAGCAAAGGTATTGCCAAAGATGTGCCCAGGAAGAAAGCTTCTCCAAAGTGAAACAAGCCGGAGATGGACAAAGCAAAGTTATAAAGGCCTCCTGGGTGAAATAGGCAGTCACGGGATGGGGCGTGTAAAAAACAGGCAATGGCACGAGGGTCCTGGAAACCAAGAAACAGCTGTTTGAAATCCTGCTGTCACGTGGCACATCAGAACAAACTTCGAAGAGTGTGATTCATTGAGCTCCAGGTTTCTGGTATCTAAACCAGGTAATTGGTACCAAAGGAGGTATCGAGTAAGAGAAAATGCCCACATTTGGATCCCTATTACCAATCCTAGGCTCTGTGACTGAGACAGTTTAACTCCTCTGAGCTTCACAAAGGAGGAGACTGAATGAGAAAACTTTCATGAAGTCCCTTCTGACTATAAGGTCTATAATCCCAGTGCACAAAGGAGAACATCTTATAGCTGAAGAAAACAGTTATCAAACAGGTCATCACAAAACATTCAAGAAGAAACTAAATAAAGCAAAACTTTATTCCTGAATTTTGATCTGTAACTTCTTCCCCCCCACCCCCCCACCTTTTGGGATTAAATGAATGGAAGTGAAACCAACACACCACACACCAGTAGCATTCTTATTTTTGTGGGGAAAGAAAGCAAATATGTGCTATTCGATTGTGTAGGAAAGATCAATCTACAATGCTTGCAGAGACAAAGCCCCATTAAATCAATAGGGGTTCTGCCCAGTGCCCAGGGAAACCTACCAAGAGGAGCCAAATTATTTTTTTTAAAAAAGCCATCAACTTAACGTTACAAATCATTTGCTATTCTCAAGAGAATCGCCTAGTATTGCAAAACTTGATAATTACTGATTCATGACTGATTTAGAAAAACATGGGCTTAAGTAATCAGGCCAGAGCACTGCTGCTGACCACAACGCTGGCAGGAAACCTTTCTTTCATCATTCCTTTCATGAATGTTTAACATTCTACAAAATTTAGCTTTCAATATATTAATAGTGGTCGGATTTTCCCAAAAGTTGGGAAGACAGAACATACCAGTTGCATGGTATCAAGCACCTATATTTTCTCTTTTATTCAAGTGTCACAAACCAGGAAAAAGTGATTTCAGAACTCAGACTTGTTAAGACATGGATTATTTTACGTCATGTATCAGATCTCAGATTCTTTGAAAGAACTCTGCAAACATATAAACCTCTCTTCCATGACCTGACACTATGACCTGTATAAACTAGCAAGAAGAATTTAATTAATGTTTTGAGCTGACCCTATGCACAATCTGCACATACCTACATTAGGATAATATATGCTTCTCTCATAAAACTTTGCTAAACAATCACTTCACTTGGCGAGCAGATAACAAGCACATCAGAAATGTTCATCTGTACATGCCTTGGGGAAGATGTTTTCTGTAAGGAGATGTGAACCCCGTATCTGCAGAGAGAAAGCTACTCCCTCTCTGTTGGAATTGCTTTTCTGCTTAAAATTAAGAAATTAAGAATATTTTCTTTTCTGCAGAGGAATTACAGAGAAATTCAAGCCAAAATACTGTCCCACAGATTCAAAGAGACTACCTCTAAAACCATATCAAATTCTCTTCTCAGATCTTTTTCTGAGATTCTGCTTTCCATGTAAACATGCTTTTGTTAGTGAAAGGCGAACCCTTGTCATCAACTTAGTTTCTACTATCAGTTCTTAAATGCATGTATCATGAAAAATATCAGAATTGTAGGTCTATTCACTGAGACACACGATCAGTGTTTTTAGAGGAAAAGAGTCAATTATTTAAAGAGCAAAAAAATTAAGTAAACATTTTCGCAGGGCTGTGGTAAAGAGGTACTTTTTACAGACCACTGGTGTGCAAGTTGGTGGAACTCTCTCACTGGCAACTGGACAATATATATTAAGATTTTAAATATTTATGCCTTGGATCCAAAAAGTCAATTTGGGGGAACTTATCATTTAAAAAAAATCTAGACTAATGTAAAGCTTTGTGCATGAAGATATTAACTACAGAATTATTTACAATAGAAAAACATAGAAACAACTTATATGTTGAACTTAACCAAATGGTTAAGGAAAAACAGATGAACAAAGGGCAAGGGAAGGAAAAATAAGATAAAAACAGAGGGAGTCAAACCATAAGAGACTTGACCATAGGGACACAAACTGAGGGTTGTTGGAGGGGATGGGGGTGAGGGGATGGGGTAGCTGGGCACAAGATGGAATGAGAATTGGGTGTTATATGCAACTGATGAATCACTAAATTCTACCCCTGAAACTAATATTACACTCTATGTTAACTAAATTGAATTTAAATAAAAAATTTTTTAAGAAGAAGAAAACACTTCTATCTTCAGGGAAAAAAAAAAAAAGAAAGAAAGTGATTGAGGAAAAATTAGCGTAACCTCTCAACAGAATAATATGCAGCCATGAAAAATATTTGTGAATATCAGTAATGACATGAAAATGCTTATATTATAATATTACACTTAAAAGCAGAAGACAAACATATATTACAGATAATACACACATACATAAAACACTTACTTTTAAATATGCTTGTAAAAATAAACAATAAATCTCAACATGTCAAAAAAATGAAAGGATTGGGTAATTTTTTTTCTCCTTTCCACCTTCTCCATATTTTCCAAATTCTCTTCTATGAGGTCCTTAAGGAAACATTTTAAGTAAAATAAGAGGGAGTCTAAACAGACACAGATTAGAGTTAATGCTCAATATTCCTGACCAAAAGATTAGGCCTGAGGGAGGTCAGATGTGGAGAAGGGATTTTGGTGGCATTAATATGTATTGAATTAACTCATAATTAATTCATTCAATGAATAGTTATATAAATGGACTGTGGGAGGGAGGAAGGGAATCACAGAAGTCCTAGTTAAACCAAAAGAATCATCTAGTCCACATTTTGCAGCAGCAGGAAGTATGAACCCTGGGGAGACCAAGATGAAATTTAAGAACTGGAATAATATAGCAGCAGAGAATTCATAAGAAGAGAAACTCCTACCAAGGCAAAAAAGATTAGAAATGTTAATGCTGCAGAGATGCAGGGAGTCAAGGAAAATGAGGAGAGGGAAAAAGGCACTGGATTTAACAAGTTAAAGGCTAATCAGGAAACTAAAGAGAGAATCAAATCCCCGAGGGGGAGTGGTGAGGAAATGGAGGCAGTGAGTGAAAAGAGAGATGAGAGGTGTGGCCGATTTGACCCAGGGTTATTTGTTCTATCCTTTACAGAATAGGGGAGACCATTGTGAATTTGGAGGCAAGAGGGAGAAGGGCTGGCCCTGAGAGACGGAAGATTAGAGACACAGAAACAGCTCAGAACAATTCTGCTCCCTGCCCGCCCACAATGGTCACACAGGTTGACCACATGCCTGCATCTGGCACAGCTGTGCCCTGCAGATTGGTTCTAAGTACCTGTGGGACCCTATCTTTAAACCATCCCTCATCACAAGTTGTCTCTTCTGATCAAAACTTGCTTGCGCTCATCCACACCTGCTTTCACGTGGCCCACTCTTCCTCCTCTGGGACCATTTCTTCTCTGCCTCTTTCATGGGTCCTCCTCCTCAGCTACCCTCAAATGTCAGGTTCCAGGGTCCATCCCTAGTCTTTGTATTAGTCTCTTTGGACTACTATAACAAAGTGCCACAAAATGAGTAGTTTAAAACAACATAAATATACTCTCTTACAATTCTGGGGGCTGGAAGTTTAAAAGCAAGGTGTCATCGGGGCCATGTCCACACTGCAGGCTCAAGGGGAGGATCCTTCCTTACCTCTTCCTAGCTTCTGGTAGTTCCTGGCAATCCTTGGCATTCCTTGGTTTACATAGGCATGACTCCAATCTCTGCTTCTGTATTCACGTGGGCTTCTCCACTGTATCTGTTTCTGTTTTTCTTCTTGAAATGACACCAATCATTGGAGTAGGGCCCACCCTAATCCAGTGTAAATTCGTCTCAACAAGTTACACCAGAAAAGACCCTGGGGTGCCTGGGTGGCTCAGTCAGTTAAGCATTGACTCTTGGTTTCAGCTCAAGTAACGATCTCAGGGTTGTGGGATCGAGCTCCACGTTGGCTTTGTGCTCAGCATGGAGTCCACTTGAGATTCTTGCTCTTCCTCTCCCTCTGCCCCTCCCCCCACTCACACGTGCTCTCTCTCTCTCTCTCTCAATAATAAATAAATAAATGAAATATTTTTTAAAAAGATAAGACCTTATTTCCAAATAAGGTTTTAGGGTATGCTACTCAACTCAAGACAATCCTGAGCCTTTCCTCACACAGTGGCCATTTCAGTGTGGTCTCATCTACTTCCAACTCATCTAATCTCTGTTCATGAAGCTATATCCCCAGCTTCAATCTCAACCCCACTTCCCAAGCCTGTATTTCCCATTGCCCACTGGATATGGTTGAGTGAGAAACCCATAAGCCCCTTAAACAAAACATGTCCACTTCCAAAAGAGAACCTACGGTGCCTTCTGTGGTTTATGTTTTTTTTTTTTTTAAAGATTTTATTTATTTATTTGACAGAGAGAGACCCAGTGAGAGAGGGAACACAAGCAGGGGGAGTGGGAGAGGGAGAAGCAGGCTTCCCGCCAAGCAGGGAGCCTGATGTGGGGCTCGATCCCAGGATGCTGAGATCATGACCTGAGCCGAAGGCAGACGCTTAATGACTGAGCCACCCAGGCTCCCCTGTGGTTTATGTTTTAATTCATGATAAATCCATCTGGTCTCCCAAGTGAAAAGTCTTGGCATTATCCTCAACTTTCTTTTCTTCCTAATCACCTCCCACCACATCTGATCAGACAATAGACCCTATGGATTCCATCTCACAAACATCACTCAAATTTGACCTCTTTTTTTTTTTAAGATTTTTTATTTATTCATTTGAGAGAGAGAGAGCACAAGCAGGGGGAGAGGCAGAGGGAGAGGGAGAAGGAGACTCCCAGCTGAGCTGGGAGCCCAATATGGGGCTTGATCCCAGGACTCCGGGATGATGACCTGAGCTGAAAGCAGACGGTTAACCATCTGAGCCATCCAGGTGCCCCTCAAATTTGACCTCTTCTTTCCACCTCTACTGCTATGGCCTGAGTCTGGACTCTCAACCTTTCCTTAGACTATTCAAGCTACCAAAAAGTTTACTCAGTGAAATATTCTAGAACACCTA
Source organism: Leptonychotes weddellii (assembly GCF_054177405.1). Lineage (NCBI taxonomy): Eukaryota > Metazoa > Chordata > Mammalia > Carnivora > Phocidae > Leptonychotes > Leptonychotes weddellii. The sequence goes on along the minus strand of NC_138378.1, from coordinate 64,332,024 downwards.
CCATGTGATAGTGCTGGGCATACCAAAGGGATAAACACAATCTTGCACTTGTGTAGCTTTCACTCTCAGCTGGTCTCCCTGCCACAGGTTTAATGCATTTCCTTATAGGAAACAAAATCGGATAATGTCAAGCTGTGATTCCCAACTCTCTTTTGACTCCCTACATCCTTTCAGTCCTCCCCTTGTTATAAAAGATGTTTCATAATATGCTTCCCCAGGTGCCACAACCCTTACCTCCAGCCTTTTGTCACCGCCAGGGTGACTTCTTTTCCTTTCCAGAATCATGCCCAGGAGTGCCTTCTTTGATCTAATGTGCCTTTCTTCCTTCTGTACCCTGGGAAGCCCCTACCTACCTTTAAAGTGTAATTCAAATGACTCCTCCTTTCTTACTTCCCTTCAGAATCTAGCAGAGTCCCTGTGGCCTCACAGGACTTTGCTCCAATCCCTATATGAGCACATTTACCACATTGTGTTGAAATTTATTTTTTACCTGTCTGTCTCCCTCACTAGACCATGAGCTCACAGAGGACTAGTACCAGTAGTGGTCATGTATCTTGGTCTAAATGAATGTGGCTATGGATGTACTCTACCCTCTGCTTATGTGAATCCTACTCAGGGTTCCAGGCTTGACTCAATCCCAGCCTTTTTGAGGACTTTTCCACCCCAGGCAGTGAGTATCTCCCTCCTCTGAATGGCCACACCACTTACCTTCTGTATCACTGGCTTGGCATTTACAACATGGTGCTCTGAGCTATTAAATGTCTCTGTTTTCCTTCCTGCTGCACTTTAAATTGTGTTTTTCAAACCTTAGTCCAATTCTTGCATTGTAGTAGGCGTTCCTTAATATTTGCTGATAGGTAAATCTTTTAAGGGATGGAATTTTAGAGGAAATGAGTGGGACACAGGATGGGTAGTGTTTTTAGCTTATGGAAAGTTAGGGTATATTTCCTCCCATGAAACTAAAAAGATGAGAAGGAAGAAATATGAGAATGATAGAGGAGAATACAAAAGTCCTGAATAACAGAGCCTCGATCTTACAAAAATAACCATGAAAAAATAATACACAAGGCTAAGTATGCCACACAAATGTTAAATGCAGCCAAATAAAAACATATCAGAACTTTCCAGGTATGGGTAGAGGAAGAGTTGGCAAGAGTATGTGTAACTTATACACAGTAAAACATATAATATACACATTTAACTTATGTAAAGTAACCTCTAGAGGCTTGATAAGAAGGAGAGAGTGAGAGAGAAAGGGCCGTAAAGGGTGGACAATTCTTCCACCTATTCCTATAAAGGAGCAAGAGATGCCGAGTCAGTCCAATGCACCTCCTGTGCACCCTGCACAGTATAAACAGCTTGTGATGCTGAGGCTGATTTTCAGATTTGAATATAAACTTGAGCCAGGTTCTTCAGTGATCTGTTTGTACAGTAAATGAAACACTACCTGAACAGAACTTTCTAAGAGAGAGCATGTGTCAGGATCCAATGTGGAACCTATTTATGACCATATATCTTGAAATCTATGGGCAATTTAAGAGACTTTCAAAAATATGGACTTCACACAGTTTTTATATTATGTATTGACTTTGGCATCTAACCCCTAAGTAAGATGTGACTCCACTGGCTAAGTCCTATGTCCTCTACTGATACTCACCCTCCATAAGAAGCACTTACAGTACTTGCTGTTTGTACTGCTTATTTTCACATGTAGACATGCATGGTCTTATGCCATTATTTAATTGCCAAGTGCTCAGATGTAAATACAACCACTTCATCCAGACTGTAAGTTGTTGACAGCAATGCAGCTTAAGCTTTTATACCCCACAATGTATGTGGCACAGTAACAAGGACAAAAGTGTTTAATCGTTGAAAGGTCATTTTATCCACATCGTTTTGGTTATTATCAAACTCAGAGTCTAAAAGAAATAACTAAATGTGTGATTTTCATATTCTCTATTGTGCCTTCTAGGTTACACTGACAGCTGTAAAATAACAGGCAGGAGGGGAAAAGCCCTTGTTTGACCCAAAATTATTCATGAAATATTAAATAATTGACTGTTATATTGAATTGAAGAAGCATGAAGAGGCCCAGGATAAAGGGTAATAAAAAAGATATTGTCATCAGCATTTTTCTAGAGAGATAGTAAAAAAAAAAAAAAAATCATTTGGGGAAAGAGGCCTGCCTTTATTAGTGGCCTGGGAGGGAACATCAAATCAAGCTAAGATCCACCCACCCCTTGCGAGAAAATAGAAAACAACTGAGCAAAATCTCTGAGGATTAATCAACAAAATATAGATATATGAAGAGATTAATCAGGATTTCTTCAGGTTTAACTCAATTATTATGTATCATTTCTAATTTAAAAACAACATTTTTAAAGTAAAATGAGCCTTTCGCTGCTGATTCCTGACATACTGTTTCCTTAAATCCTTTCATTTTATTAATATAACTCTGTCCACAAGGCAGCAGGGATCCAATGAAGATTGAGCAATTACTGAGTATCATGGGATTATAAAGATAAGCTATTTGGATAATTTAAACTAAAAAAATAACTCTCCTTTATCTCCAGGGTGGTTTTGGCGACCTGCGTTATTCAGATAATTTGGACGACCTGCACTTCATATTACCAGAGTAGATACTCTGTGCCTCTAACACTAGAAAATTATTTCAAACTGTTTTCAACATGTTCTGTGATAAAGAGATGTGAGGTTAAATATCACCCCAGTTAAAAAGTAAGTTTGCAGCTATTTTTACTGTATTGGTCTGCTAGCTCTTTTTAACTCTTGGGTCAAAGTTTTTGGACATTAAAACAAATAAATTCACTCTGTTTTTCCAAGCATAAATGATATGCAATAAGCCTCAGAGAACAGAGGTTACTCATTCTGGTTATGTTTTACTTTCTTGCAAACACATACTCATGTTCAATTGAACTGCCTCCAAGTGATTTTTAAGTATTAAAGGTGAACACAGCCCTCCTTTTTCAAGGATATTTTGGGCAACTGTTGTGAAACAAAATGCAAATCATTAAAAAAAAAAAAACTGATGTTAAATAAAAAAGCACTAGTCAAGAAATCACTCAAAGTTTAAGCTCACATAAAAACAAACTAAAATTAATGATGGGTAAGCACCTCATAACATTCAACAGGAAAAACATTCAGAACTCTTGACAACGGGTTCAAATTTCCTGACCTGCTGGACAACCTTCTCTTTCCACATCTTTCCTAGATTCCACTGGGTCCTGTTTTTCTCTCTACAATAAACTGTCGTTTACCTAGAATGCAATCAACAAGAATGTTAAAATAAACAGGGTGATGTTTTCCTATGCTCTCTTTTCAGTTAATTTACAGGTATTTATTGAATGTCTATTATGTTCTTAACACTGCTTTGGATGCTGTGTTATATGTCACAAATGTTGCTTAGAATTGCATAACTTCCCTTTTATGAGGAAAAAAAATAACAAGTAAACAAGCGACTTCTAACACATCAAAAAGTAACCCTGATTCAATTCCAAACTGCCTTGTTCATCTCTAACCACAGGCCAGTAACAGCCAATGCTCTGGCGGTAAGTGGAAATCACTATAAAATCTGGAAGCACCAAGTCTCTTCCATATACTTTTAGTTTCAAATGTATTCTTATTATTTGACTTTATGGAAAAACATGACTAACTCATATGTTCTATTAATAAAAATAGCCTATTCTCCTACATTATAAATAAATGAAGGATGAAGTCTCTTTGTACCCTACACAAAACCCAACATGAGATTTCGAAGGGTCAACAAATAATTGCTGAACGACTGAGATTATGTCCATAATGTGAGTCCCCACAGAACAGTGAATTTTTAGTTTGCATAGAAATGATTCTATAAATACAGGGAAGCTTGACTAGAAAGCACAATTTAATCTATGAAAAAGTGCCTAATATTCTTCTATAGAAGTTATCCACTCACCACTCTCAAGTTCCCATTTTCCCTTCCAAATTAATGTGTGTCTGTTTCTAATTCTCTACTAGACCACCAATCATCGTGTCACAATGGGGAAATTCAATATATGCAAGATTCTGATTTTGGAAAAACAGAATATATACATGAGGTCAGCAAAAATCTTTAGTTCCCCAGGGTTTCCTATTTTAATGCCCCATTTTATAGTACCCTGGGAATTTTTGTGAAAAAAAAGGTATCTTCCAACACTACATCAAAAACTAATGATGTAGGGCGCCTGGGTGGCTCAGCTGGTTAAGCGACTGCCTTCGGCTCAGGTCATGATCCTGGAGTCCCTGGATCGAGTCCCGCATCGGCCTCCCTGCTCGGCAGGGAGTCTGCTTCTCCCTCTGACCCTCCCCCCTCTCATGTACTCGCTCTCTCTCATTCTCTCTCTCTCAAATAAATAAATAAAGTCTTTAAAAAAAAAAACTAATGATGTAATGTATGGTGATTAATATAACATAATAATAAAAAATAAATAAAAATAAAAAAATTTAAAAAAGGTATCTTCCTCAGTAGGCACTGGTAACTAAAGCCAAGGAATAAAAGTCCATTCTCTTTGCAAGAGTACAAAGGAAATTAAGATACTTTTAAAAATACAAAAGCATTCGTTTTCATAATTGATTTTCCATACTATGCAGCTAATAAGTATGCTTATAACTTCTATTCAACACAACCCTTTTTATTGGTGATAATTACTTCAGCCTTAATTATTTCATATTTTTATATTTTGACAAATTACCTAGGTTTTGGGACAAGCTGTCTGAGAAAAAAAATAAAATTAGATTTCTACTTCTTGTGTTTCATCAAGATAAATTCTAAATAAAATATTTTAATGTTATTAAAACATGAAACCATGAAATTACAAAAAGAAAATATATGTGCATATTTGAATATTCTTGAAGTGGAGCAGGACTTCCTAATTTTAACACCAAAACCAAAACCCATTAAAGAAAATGTTGATAGATTTCACTACATCAAATATTTAAATTTCCAGATTTATAATTCCAGCAATATGGTGTACCCCAAGGAATGCTTCTGTATAGGGTACAAAAAAAATTCAGAATAAAACATTTTTAAAATCGTTTAGAAGCTTGGCTTAAATAGAAGAAAATAAGGGAATTCTTCAGAGGCAAAAATTACTTAATAGCTAGAATCCAAAAAGATAATCAAGCACTAAAGTACACAGTTTCCTGCAGCCACTTGCTGATATTTTTCTGATTTCTGGCAGTTTGAAGATTTCAATTTTAATGAGAAACAGGAAACAGGGTCAATTCAAGGCAGAAATTAAGATTAAGATACTTCCATAAAACTGAAATCATAAAAGGAGACATTCTCGGTGAAAAAGATAAACTGAGAAAACAAACAAAATAAAGCAAAATAAAAACCCCGATCCCCTGCCCCACAGAGGAAGGGCTCTCGATTCTGGATTCTGGGAAAGAAGATGAGAGTGCCTGAAAACTAATAACCTCAAGTCATCTTTCATTTTGGTTTTGTAACAAACCTCACATTATCTATGTGGACTGAAAAGAAAATTAAAGTAGACCAAAACAGCTCTCAATTTTGTAGCACCTAATTAGCTTATAGAAGCTAATGAAAACTCTCTCCGCAGAAGATACTTTTAACCCTGGCCTCCTATGCTTCCCACAGAGTTCCAATAATTGTGAGTTTACAAATAAAAATCACAAAACACATAAGGAACCAAGTCACCTCAAACAAGAGTCAGCAGGAAAAGCAAGCCATTCAATCAAACTACGGAAATTGTCAGTGTCGGAATTATAATATATTGACTAAAAAAAATGTGAGTTCAATGTGTTTTTAAAAGTACTGAAAATTATGAAGAAATAAGAGACTATAAAAAATGTATAGGCTTTTAAAAATGAAATGAAAACTATAACAATTAGGATTAGAAACCTAATTGTCAGATTAATCATCAGATTAGACAAAGCTGAAGAAAGAACCAGTAAGCCAGAACATAAGTCTGAGTACCCATTTGTAGCAAAGAGAATCAAAGACGGACCATATAAAAGAGAGGTCAAGAGACTTGGAGGAGAGAGAAGATGGAAATATGTTTAAAAGGACAGCCAAAAGAAGATAATAAAGAAAATGAGGAGATGCCAGAGAATTGCTAGAATTCTGGAAAGACATAAATCCTGTTTCAAGACTTACAACAATAACAGTATAAATAAGTCCTTATCTAGACATATCACGAGTAACTGCTGCATACCTGAATTAAAGAGGTCTTATAAGAAGTTAGAAAGAAAAGAAAGATTATGTACAAACAAACAATTAAAATGACTGCTAACATCTTGAGAGTAATCATGGAAGCCAGAAGATTATGAAAATAATACCTTCAACATGCTAAATGATAATAACTCTCCACCTAAAATTATATACATAGCAAAAGTATCTTTCAAGATGAGCATAATGACGTTTCAGACAAACCAAAAATGGAGAAAGTTTATTACTGGCAGACTTACGAAAGGAACTTCTAAAGAAACTACTCTAAGACAAAGCCCTGAAGAGAAGTCTGAAATACAGGAGGAAATACTGAGAGAAAATATAGTAAACATGTCGGCAAATTAAACAGACATTGAATGCAATGGTAACAATGTCTAATGTATAGCATTTTAAAAAGAACAAAAGTAAAAGCAAACAATAGTACAGAATATGGATATCAAAGTTAAAGTGTTCTAAAGTCCATACACTATCCAAGAAGATGAAGACAGTGCTTATCTTTAAACATTTTTAAGTTAAATAAGCATGCTAAAAATTTTAAGATAATACAAAATTAATAGAAATAATTAAAAACTAGAAGAAAAAGTAGAATAAGAAAAACCCAGCGTTATAACAAACCAGTCCCAAAGCAGCAAAAGGGAGAAAAAAGAACCTAGAAAAAGTAAGACAAAGAGAAAATGAAAGTTAAGATGGTAGAAATAAATTCAAAATCACAATAATCACTATAAATAAAAATGACAATGTTTTCTCCCTCAAAGAACAAAATTGTTAGACTAGAATTTAAAAAAATATAGTTAACCCATAAGGAAAAAAGATGGGGGAAAAAAGCAATAGGCAAATACTAACCAGAAGAAAACCAAGACTAGAGACATCACTATATATAACGAAAAGAGAGACAATTGATTTTCATCCAGAAAAGAAAAATGAAATTGAATCAGCACTTGTATCAGTTAACTAGTGTTACAGAACTATCCACCTTAAACCCAGTGGCTTATAGCAGCAATGGTTTATTATCACTGACAAGTCTCAATTATTTGGAATTCTATTGAAATCAACTGGGCTCAGCTTAGGTTGTTTGGTTGGGATAGCTCTCTTTCTCTTGGGACTAGTGGACAAGACTAGACATGTTTTTCTCATAGCAATAGAAGCAGCAGAAACACACAAGGCCTCTTAAGGCCTAGGCTTGAAACTGATGTCTCTTCTGCTCATTCCATTGGCCAAAACAAGCTAGGTGACTGATTCCAACTCAAGTGCTGGGAAAATAACATCTAACTTTGTGGGAGGAGCTTGAAGCCGCAAGTCAAAGAGGATATGAGGAGGGGTGAAGAACTGGTAGCAATAAAACAACCTACCCCAGCACATCAAACCATTCACAAAAATCAATTTCAGATGTGTAAAGGAACGTAAATATGAAAAACAAACTTGTTTTATCCCTCAGGAAAAAAAAGATGAATATCTTTATGTCCTCAGAGTAGAAAAAAATTTCAAACACAAAATCACAAAACACAAATCATGAAAGCAAAGCTTGAGGAATTAAATTATGACACCAAAAGATACTGTAAAAGTAAGTGGAAAAAATAAGTCACAAACAGAGAGAAGGCATTTTTTTCACAAATAAAGCTGACTTAAGATTAGTATCCAGAATATATAAAGAGCATGTAAGAAAGGAAAGAAAGAAAGAAAGAAAGAAAGAAAGAAAGAAAGAAAGAAAGAAAAGAAAGAAAGAAAGAAAGAAAGAAAGAAAGAAAGAGAAGAAAGGAAGGAAGAAAGAAAAGAAGAAAGGAAGAGAGAGAGAAAAGGAAAGCAAAAACAGCTCAACAGAAAAATGCCAAAAGACAAAAAAGCTTTCCTCAAAAGAGCATCTGCAAATGATGGATAAACATGAAAAAGATGCTCCCTTCATCAGTAATTGGAGAAATGCAAAAATCACAATGAGAAACCATTTTAAAGTCACTAGTGATTTTAGGGCGCCTGGGTGGCTCAGTCGTTAAGCGTCTGCCTTCGGCTCAGGTCATGATCCCCGGGTCCTGGGATTGAGCCTCGCATCGGGCTCCCTGCTCAGCGAGAATCCTGCTTCTCCCTCTCCCACCTCCCCTGCTTGTGTTCCCTCTCTCACTGTGTCTCTCTCTGTCAAATAAATAAATAAAATATTTTTTAAAAATTTTTAAAAATTAAAAAAATAATGAAGTCACTAGTGATTTTAAAGTCTGATAATATCAAGTGTTAAGAACAATGTAGAACAGTAGAAACAAACACTGCTAGTGCGAAGACAAAATGGTACAAACCCTTTGGAAGACAATTTTCTTTTTTAAAGCAGAAAATATGTCTACCCTACAACCCAACAATTCCAATACTAAAAATACATTTTTTTGCACATAAGCACCAGGAGATATGTACAAAAGGTTTATGGTAGCATTTTTTATTTTACAATAACAAAAAAACTAGAAGTAACAGAATGAATCAATAAATTGTGATATGGCCACAATGGAATACCTTACATGCATTAAAAAGGATGCCTCCATGTGGGTGATTCTCAGTGGGTCATGTTTAGTCGAAAAAAATAAATAAAGGTTATCACAAAAGAATTCATAAAGTGTGATTCTAGTTGTATCTATTCAAAAATATACCAAATTAAGTAATATATTATTTAGGAATTATCCATATGTGATAAAACTACGAAGAAAAGAAGTCAAAATTAAGGAAATTGTTTGCCTCTGAAAGAAAGGGAAATGTAATATGATAGGTATTTTGGAAATGTACTATCCTTAAACTGGGATGTGAGTACAGGGTTACTTGTTTTATTATTGTTGTTGTTCAAATACTATGTGTATGGTATTTACATGTTCTGTTGTACAAATGTTTAATTTTTAAAATAAAACTTAAAGATTTAAACTGTAAGTCAAAAATATTACAAACATTAAAAGGCAAATGACAAAATGTTTTAAATCTTGTGTCAGATCTAATAAGCAGAGTTATTGCATTTTTTAAATCCTACAAATAGATTTAATAGAAAAATAGGCTGAGCACTGAAACAGACAATCCTTTTTAAGAAATCATAGCTGTACAAGTAAATATATAAAAAGGTATTCAACCTCACTAGTAATCAATGAAATAGAAATCAGAACAACCATGGATGTCACTTTCAACAGTGAGAACACCAGATTAAGAAGAAAGGGATAGTATGGGATAAAAGATCACCGATATTCAACAGGAAGGACTACATACATATTGATGTAATATTTCTGGGAAACAATTTGGCAAAGATATCAAAAACTTTAAAATGTGCTTACTTTGTGACCAAGGAATAATGCTTCTAAAAATTCATCCTAAGAAAATAATCAATCAAATGCACAAGTGTTATGTATAAGGACACTGGTTGGAAAACTCTTTATGACAATATAAAGTTGGAAGTAATATAAATGTCCAATAATTAGGAATTAGCTAAATAAACTACAGCAATCTACAACACATTAAACAACCACTGCATGATAGCATAAATACCTAATTGTGGACAGGGAAATGTGTCTATATTAATATTAGATGGGAAAAACCAGTTGTGCTGTAAGTAGGCATAGTATGACCCCATTATATATACTTATCTATGTCTGTGTATAAATGGAAAGATATTGAAGGATACAAAGCACATCCAAACAAAAAATATTAGCACCTGTTACCTCTGAGTGGTAGGATTTGAGGTGATTTCAATTTATGTCTCTTTGCCTGTCATTATTTTATTTTGTACAATAGTCATGTATAATGAATAACTTCAAAAGAAAGAAATTTTAAATGTAGTATTTAGAAAAATAATATGGTGTGTAAACAGCACCAGAGATAATACCATTGCCACTTTTTAAAACTTCACCTTTGGGCGCCTGGGTGGCTCAGTTGGTTAAGCGACTGCCTTCGGCTCAGGTCATGATCCTGGAGTCCCTGGATCGAGTCCCGCATCGGGCTCCCTGCTCGGCAGGGAGTCTACTTCTCCCTCTGACCCTCCTCCCTCTCATGCTCTCTGTCTCTCATTCTGTCTCAAATAAATAAATAAAATCTTTAAAAAAAAAAAAAACTTCACCTTTTCCTTTATGGTGAACCCAACGCTTTCCAAAGGGAACATGCCGAGGCTCAAGAAGTACTGTGAAGTCCAATACAAGACTATACAACTATGGAACATAGTGGAAGTCACAGGTGAAATTATTTTTAAATGCCATATTTGATGTGGCCACAAATTTAATATAAAGAAGTGTAAAGAAGTCATAAAAATTAAAATCCAATATCAGGGGGAAAATGAAAAAGTCTGCAGAAACTTAACAACGAAAAATTATCTAGAGTTCAATAATGGTATGTATACATTAAATATGAGAACCCTACATCTAAAATGAAGAATTTCCTAAATTATAAATTGTTTATACTTTATGCTTCCATTATGGACATTTGATGTTTCCCCTGACATTATACAGTTAATAACGTAATGAGAAGAAAAACAAAAGGAACCTAAGAAGCCATGGGGATTCATAATAGGACCTAGGGACTTTCACCTCTAGTTCATTGTTTGGAATTTGGCCTACATCAACAAATAACTAAGAATTGCAACCTACACTTCATTCCCAGTGGTTATATGGTCCCCCTTGTCTGAAGAAAATGTATTCAATCCAAAAAGCTACCTACTGAGGTGGCATTTCTATGAGGACCTGGCAAATGCTTTAGAAATTAAAGATCAATCCTGATTTTTACCCGTTCTCTAAATAACTGTGTATGTATGAAAGAGGAAATGAGAGAGTAAAAAATTCAGGGAAACAGGTGGCTTAAATTCCACCTAAAATCATCCAGCTCTAACTTTCCACAAGTGTTCGTAGCTTTTTGTTAAACATACTAAACCATGCTATAATTAGAAGACAAACTTGATCAGTACAAAAATATCTTAAATTTCATTTCGAATTTGCTTCCCTAGCATCAAAATTCCAAGATTTCTGTTACATTTAAAGCATGATTTAAACCTCCCAATGATTACCTCCCAAAAAGTACCCCCAACTCATATATTTTCTATTTTCATAGGAAAACATCTTCTCCAATAAAGAGTTTTCTATCAGATAATGAACAGTTATGCCACAACTTTCTAAGAAATGTTCTTTATGGTGAAGACCCACTTAGTTGTGTCTGTTTAACTCATGCTGGCTTTCATTCAGAGACTAAATTTATGTGGTGAGACCTGTTCTTTCCTAGAGATATGACTCTGGTGATTGAATAATGCTAAGTATACATGGCTAAGATCCCAAAATCTGACAAATTGGATTATTGCTTGTAGAAATTTAAATTCCAGTTGAGAGCATCTCACAGTTCCCAAGGGCCATCACATACTGTAATCATAAATGTTATTTATTCATGACTAAATAAGACAAAATTAGTAGGTAGGGGGTTAGAAGGGCAGGAGTGGGAGGTTATTGAAAGGATAAATCTGTCAGCTATTCAGGTTAAATGTAACATTCAGAAGCAGCTCTTTCAGATATAAAATGATTTGGTAAATTTTTAACAGATTTTTTTGTTGTAATTTACCAGATACAGAGACCCTAAAAATGTTACTAAAACTAGTAGATTCTGCCCGATCTCAGCTATTTGTTTGTTCGTTTTTTCTAAAAATCAGATTTCAGATTTGAAACGTAAGAATAAACTATGCTTGGAGTACCAGGT
>NC_138378.1:64246262-64319619 GCF_054177405.1 Leptonychotes weddellii | reverse complement strand
GGTGAATTGTGCAAGACTGTTGACTCTCAGATCTGTACCTCTGAAACAAATAATGCAATATATGTTAAGAAAAAAAAGAAGAAGAAGAAGAAGAAGATAGCAGGAGGGGAAGAATGAAGGGGGGGACATCGGAGGGGTAGACGAACCATGAGAGACGATGGACTCTGAAAAACAAACTAAGGGTTCTAGACAGGAGAGGGGTGGGAGGATGGGTTAGCCTGGTGATGGGTATTGAGGAGGGCACGTTCTGCATGGAGCACGGGGTGTTATGCACAAACAATGAATCATGGAACACTACATCTAAAATTAATGATGTAATGTATGGGGATTAACATAACAATAAAAATAATAATAATAAATATCCCATAAACTACAAATAGTTACAAACAAAAATAAGAAGACAATTTTTAACCTTAGTAACTTCTTTCATCTTACTGTACAGTGAATCTGATTTACTAAGCTCACAGCACAGACCCATGAGTGATAGGCCCCTGGTATTAATAATAACAACAGCAGCAGCAATAACTATGTGCAAGGGACTGTACTAAGGGCTTTCTGTGCATTCTCTTATTTAATACTCATAAAAATTCTACAAGATAGGAATCATCACTATCCCCACTTTCCATAAGAGGAAACTGAGGCCCAGAGAGGTTAAGTAACTTTCCCAGGTTCACACAACCAGTGAGTTGCAGTCAGGACTTGAACCCAGACTCCCTGGAATCCTAGTCTTATGCCACACTGACCCTTCAGTGGGGGTTATCTTAGGGTGTGTTCATCATTTCTGACCCAATCACTGTGGATATAGGAGATCTGATGTTACAACTGGCAGAGCCTGGGTCATGTGTTCACCCATAGAGTCAGAGGAAAAATAAGCTTCATGCAAATCATACGGATTGGAAATGCTCTGGATCAAACCATGGTGTCTGGATTCAGGGATAGAAAGAATCAGCCAGCAAAGGATATAATGAAATAAGGGCTCAGGATGTATGCCCCAGCTCTCTGCCTGCCTTGTAGCTCACAGAGGCAGGCCTAAAGCCTAGAAGCCTTGACAGCCCATGTGGAATGGGCTCCTTCCAGTCAGAGGGGCATGGAATTATGGGCCCTGTGTTCTTTGTATCCTCATTCTTATCAGCACATGGAAACAACTTAAGAAGACAATAATTCTGCTGCATCACTAGGCCTAATAACCAGGTTCTGGCCTTGACATTCTTGTTGTACTAGCACTGGGCCATTTCCCCTTATTTTTAGGGCCTATGAGTTTTCCCTTTGCGTATACTTAGTGGCATTCTATGGGCAGGACTGGTCATGGCCTATCACTATAAGGGTTGGTTTCCAAAGGAAAATCAGGATATTATTACCTTCCAGAAGAAGATGGAATAGATGAGGAACCAGCAAAAACAAGGTGACAAATACAGGTAAGTATAAAATAAAAACTACAGTTATAAATGTTGTTACCCTTTGTGCAGAACTGATTCAAAGAAGCTGAGTGACTGCCATGGTTACCCAGCTAGAGCATAGCAAAGTCCAGGCAAGAACTCCTGGCTACTTGTCCTATTTTCTTTCCACTACACAAACCTTTAAATTTGTCTAGAACTGGGGACTTTTCCAAGACACAGAACTGTCAGTGCAAAAACTGGAAAGGTCCTGGGTAAACTGGGGTGAATTGACCACCCTGCCATTAATCCCTATGTAATTGTTTCATCTTTACTGCCTTTTTGTTTAATTCATTTTGGTTTTTTTTATGGATTTCACTCTCCCATTGTCCACACATCAGTGAATATTCTTAATCAGGTTGTAACCACAGGATTTGTTGACTCCATGACTCAATTAATTAAAGAGCCTGTGGGTCCTTGAGACTTCTAATTATTTTCAGGGAATTTTTAAAAAGGGAAATATTAAAGAAAATATAATATAAATTTTTCTTTGTAATACATATAGTGTAATAGTTGGTAAACTAGGAAGCAGAGGGCCCCCTTATAAAAGTTAGTTCCTGGTTACCTTTCAGATCACATGAGGAGAAGCCAGAGTCACCTTCTTGAATTAAAGGGAGAGTTCAAGTCTTAAATCTTTAAAATCACACACACACACACACACACACGCACACACACACAAATATGCCAGGGGGTGGTGGGAAGGAACTCAGAAGCTGATCCAAGCAGAGGTGGCTGGAACACTCAGCTTGCCCAAGGACAGAAAGCCTGGGAATCTCTCCCAACAGCCTCTCCCAAGAAACACAGCCTGCCACTCAAGAGTGCAGGACGCAAACATAGCATATCACAAAGGCCAGAGCTTCCAGAGTAGGAGACCTCCTCACGCTAGCAGTGAGTACATTTTCTGCTGCAAGTGACTAAACACCTAACTCAGACTGGCTTGAATCATAAGAAAATATATTACCTCACAAAACTGGAGTGCCGAGGTAGAACAGAGTCCACATTTTCCTGATTTGGAAGTGCAACAATCAGGGCCATATTATGAATTTCGTGGTCCCTGGGCACTTTTGCCTTCATGGACCCCTTCCTCCACTAAAATAAATAAATAAATAAATAAAAATTAAAAAAAAATAAAATAAATTGTATTCCATGACTGCAATGGTATTAAGACATTTTATCAGGCTGGATGATATTTATTTCTTCCTCTGAATTTATAAGAAAATAAAACATTGTGGAGAACCCTTAAAAGTATCGTGGGTCCTAGGATCAGTCAGCCCTATGAACAATCTATCCAGGATCCAGGTTCCGTCCACGTGTTGGCCACCCACAGCATGTACCACCTTCACGATCAGGCTGGCTTACCTCCAGGTGGTAATATGGCTGCCAGTGGCAGCTGAGGCCAAGGGCTCCATTGTTCCCCTCCACTGTGAGCTTGGAAGGCCTTTCCCCTAACTATGGAAAAGAAGTACTTCCTTTTAGTTCTGATTAATTTGAAGTGGGACAATAAGCCTACTCCTGAATCAGTAACCCAAGAATGCCATTGCCAATTTCACTATTCTTCAACTAGTAAAGAGATACACTATCATTAGAAATAGGAAGGATGGGGTGCCTGAGTGGCTCATTCAGGTAAGTATCAAACTCTTGATTTTGGCTCAGGTCATGATCTCAGGGTCGTGAGATTGAGCCCCATGTCAGGCTCTGTACTGGGCATGGAGCCTGCTTGAGATTCTCTCTCTCCCTCTCCCCCTGCTCCCCACTCTCCCTCTTTTAAAAAATGATTTTAATGGGATTTTCACAAAGAATATATATTGGTGGACAATAAAGAAATAAAAAATGCTCAACATCATTAGAAATGAGATCACCAATGAGATGCCACTTATATACCCACCAAAACAGCTAACACTACAAATGACTGACAATACCAGGTACTGGCAAGGATGTGGAACAAATGGGATCTCACATGTTGCTTGTAGGAATGTAAAATGGTACAGTCACTTTGGGAAACAATTTGGTGTTTGCTTTTAAAGTTAAACATATCCTTACCATATAAACCAGCAGTTCCTCTCCTATTTGCCTAAAAGAAAGGAAAACATACATCCACACAAAAATTTCTACATGAATGCCCATGACAGCTTTATTCATAAACAGTCCAAATATTTATCAACAAGTGAACAGATAAACAAGTTAGGGTATATCCATACATTGGAATACTACTCAGCAATAAAAAGGAATGAACAAGAATGCATCTCAGAAGCATGCTAAGTGAGGGAAGCCAGACACAAAAGAATACCTACTCTAGGATCCATCTATAGGAACTTCTGCTGAGAAAAAAACTGCAGGAGGCTATCGTAATAATCCAGGTGGAAGATGCTGATTGCTCAGACCAGGGGTTAACAAAAGAAGTGATGAACAGTGGTCTGATTCTGGATATATTTTGAAGATGGAGCCAAGAGAATTTTCTGAAGAATTGAATATAAGGTGTGTGAGAAAAAGAGAAATCAAGGTTGACTCATGATTTTGGAGCTGAACAAACTGGAAAGATGAAATTGCTATTAATCAAGATGGTGAAGCAGGTGGATAGAGTAGGCTGGGAGAAAGGGTGAGACTCAGCAGACCTGGTAAGTTTGAAATGCCCATTAGGTGTACAGATGAAGATAACAATGTCAGCAGTTGGATATTCAGGCAGGAAGAGTTCCCAGCTGGAGATAGAAATTTGGGAGTTTCAACCCACTTTTTCTGGGCAGAGGGCTGGAGATAGAATTAAAAAAAGAAGAAGAAGAAAATGTCTGGACAGATCTTTTTACCATACAAAAGGTAAGTTTCCTTTTTTTTTTTTTTTTTAAGTTTGGGGGTCATTAAGACTGGGAAAACAAACTTATTTGAATTTTAGTAGTAAAAATCTTCAATACTACTAGCAAAATCCCACATACTTATGTAAGCTTCAGGGCCAGGAAGCTCTTTTGATCTTGCCCAATATTGTGTGGCTTGCAACCAATCTGGCAAGGTCTAGACAACCCACTGCATACCCCAGAGATAAGGAGAGAGGCCTCCACCCAACAGCCTCTCTCTCTTGCACTGTCTACCACCTTCTCCGCCATTGGCCAGCAGAAGAGGGGAAGGAGCTGATCCTCTCTCTCCCAGCCTCTGTCTCCTGCTTGGGGTCAAAGTCCTTTAGTACCTTCAGTTGGCACATTGTCTCATTCATGAAGTTGTATTTGGCTGTTTGCTTCTTAAAAGACATGACTGCCTTAGAAGCAAACTATTAATCTGACTGTAGAGTTGGAGCCTTCGGAGATAACAGCAATCTGTGTGGTATGATTTGAAGAAGCCAGAAAAAAAATTTTTTTGCTCTCCAGATTCCCGAAATTCCACCATTAGTATGAAAGGTGAAAATGAAATGCCCAACTCTGAATGACCAGTAGTGGGGACTCCTGCAAGTGAACCAGTGGAGAGAAGAGAAGCAGTAGGTAAAAAAAAGGGCCCATAAATAGGGGAGGTTTTGAGACCAAAAACAAACGTGACCTCACAATTTTGTTAACATGAGCTATACCTGGCCCATTGCCAACCCTGGCACATAGTAGGTCAAAAATATTTGTTGAATGAATTCTCTTTTTTCTACATTTGAGGAAGCAGACCCTCCCCCACACAAAAATAAATAAATAAATAAATAAATAAATCATCTTAAAGAAAGGGCAAAAAGAACCAGTCCAATGAATGGGGTTAATTAACTGTCCTAGGATTCACTTATTGGAAAAAAATGTTTAAGCAATTTCTCAGGACCCTGAGCAGCTCTCTGGGAGAGATGTTTTCCTTCTACGGGGCACGAGATACCGTCCTGAAGCCTGGAGCATCACCAAGGCTGATTCAAACCCAAGACCTCACATGCCAAGCATGCCATCTTCGGCCTGGGGTTCCGGCGTGTCTGGGAACTGGGGTGAAGGGCTGGCAGAGGAGGGCAGGCGCCGCGGCAGCGAGGGCCCTCGGAGGAGGGGGCGCAGACTCCGCTGCGCAGAACGCTCTCCCGCCCGGCCTGCAGCTCCTGGCTCAGCCTTTGCGCCTCCCTCAGCTTTCTCCTCCGCCCCCCCTTCGCCCTCCCCCTTTCCCTCCCTTTCTCCTCCTCCTCCTCCTGCCGCCGCGGCCGCTGCCAGACCTCGCCAGTTCAGACCCACCGGGCTGCTCTCCCCTGCACTCTCCCCTTGCTGTCCAGGCCCGGAGAGCAGCGCAGTCGCGCAGGTAGGAGCCCCTGGCGCGCCCAGTGCCCGCCGGGCCGCGCGCAGGGAAGTAAGTGGGGTAACCTCAGGGGTGCAGGGTACCCGAGAACTGCCCCAGACTGTGCAGGATCTCTCAGGCAGAGAGGGAGGTGGAGGTGTGCGGTCTCGGAATGCGATCTGTCAGCATGTGCGCGTACCAGGGTGACATCTGTTTGGATGGGCAAGTGTGTGCGCGCCGACAATCAGCCGACTGGGCTTTGCCCTTAAACGAAGTTTTGAAAGTTTCAGGGGGCTAATGTACGAGACTTAAGCCGCAACTGGATTCCACAGGAGCTGGCTAAAAGCGGGAGCGCAGAGCAGCTCCCGAGGCTGCAGCCTGTTAACTTAAAAAAGGGAACCTCACCTCCCCGGGGGAGCCAGGCCGGCCGCCTGGAAACTAGTACCTCGGGCTGCGGTGTGGTCCCCGGGTTCTGGCTCTAGGCAGCCCGATCCTCAAGGTAGCGTGTCGGGTACTAAGGGACTGATAAGGTACAGAAAATCAGACGCTTTGGGTTGCTCCTTCACACAACCTGGGGCTTTCACACAAAACGGCGCGCAGAGAACGGCATGGAAATGCCACTTTGAGGGTTTGTTCTGGGGGATATGAGATGGAACTCTGAAGGGCAGGTATTCTACTAGGGGAGGAGATTGCTCTTTGAGTTTTGTTTTGGTGTTTAGTTAAAAAAAAAAAAAGTTTGAGGCCAAGGTAATTCATATTAATTCACAGGTATTTCTGCTGAGCTGTGCGAGGAACTTCACTAGCCGGAGGTGAGCATATAGGCAAAGCCTTAATGTTCAAGGAATATGAGATTTGCTAAACCCCACCTCCCCTCTGTGTGTGTGTGTGTGTGTGTCTGTATGTCTGTTTCTCTCTCTCATACACACACACGCACATACACACAAATGCACCATCTCCTTTGAAATTAATCACCCTCTATTCTTTCCCTTCCACCCCTTTCTGGAGCCTGTTGTGTAGATGCAGTATAAAATGCTGGCTGAATATCCTTTGTATATGTTCAGCGCAGCTGGATGGAGTAAAGTGAAATGTAATTCTGCAGCCCTTTTACAGTTTTTGGTGCCTCGTTTGGCCCAGGGTAGGTTGAGGAGGGGGAGGGGGAATGAGCAAGTAGATTGGAAATTGGGTATGATGGAACCTCAGCCTCTCCCTCCTGCCCTTCCCTGCTTATTACGGCACAGCTAAAGTTTTGTTATTGCCCTGCCCCCCGCAGCAATTACTAAGCATCCGTTTGTCCTGTGTTTTCTTTGAGATTCACGATGTTGAAAGCCCTTTTCCTAACTATGCTGACTCTGGCGCTGGTCGAGTCACAGGACACCGAAGAAACCATCACGTACACGGTAAGGGGTGATGGAATTTGAGATAAGTGCGTTCAGCGGGATTCTGTGACACAAGGGAGACTTTATCCACTCCTGCCAGTGTATGTGGGCTGTAGGCTGTGGAGGGTAATAAATTAAACAACGCTTTAGTACGGTTCACATTTAAGATTTGTTTAAATTGCCCGTGGTCTCTCCAAAAGTTCATTTAGATCACCAGTTGAGATAGGGACCAAAATGTAATGATTTTTGCAAGACCGAAAAAGGAGACCCCTTTAAAACAAAAACCAAAGTAAGCTCCATGTTTCCAACACATCCAATACATTAATAAGGGTAAGGAATTGGAAAGCCTGGATTCCTATATATGTGCAGCTAAAACCAAAATTTGCAGAGTAAGACAAGTCAAATAAGATCAAACATCACAAAAGTACATACATCATTTGTATATGTGACTTATGTTCTCATGAAGTGGCCTTTATTGAATTTATAAAGGCTATATATTCATTTATAGTATAACTGATAATTCATATAAATGCCCTTCAGGTAGAATATTTGTGCTACCAGGATGCAGTATTGGCTAAAGTGGTCCTAAAATGCATTGTGTGAAATTTGATTTTGCATTTTCTAATTAATTGCATCTGATTATTTCCAAGTAATATCTGATTAATTAGTTGATTGCATGGATATAACCAATGTATAATAAAATATTGAAAACATCATCTGACCCATCCCACTATCAGGAATGGATATGGTGAGAACAGAGGGCAGTACTTACTTCACTTCCAGTGAGTTTGTTTGCACCTCGTTTTCTGTTTTCTTTTTTTATTTGTTTGATTTTGTTTTGTGTTTTCTAGTCTTTAACCGGTGTCATGAGGCAAGTGACATTTGTCCTGGATCACAATATGAAAAACATATTTTTCTACTTGCTCCCAATTTAAAATGAAGTAATCCTACTCAAAAGAATGTGAAAAATTTTTGAAAATAAAACTCCTAAAAGTGAGCTAATGTCAATTACTGATAATAAACATTATCTCACTTTTTGGTATCCTATTATCCCCAGAATGTTAGTATTCATCTGGAAAATGTTCCTTGTTGTTGTTCAGATCAACTATAAATCAAATAGGGTTTCACATAAATATTTTGTTAAATTAATGATAAATGTAGTTGCTTCCTCTGCTGAAGATAAATAAAGCATGAGAAATGAATACATGTGTTGTTTATCTTCAAATGAGAATGTTTTGTTGTTCAGGCTAAACTTACTACCTTCTTAGGGAGCTAAAGTTAAATTAACTACCCATTTTTATAGTCATCCAATAAAATATTTTATTGCTTTTACAATTGCTTGTTTATACCCCCTTCTCCTTGGTTCATCAACTAAATCACATTCATCTTTAGCAGAGAAAGATCCCTGTGGATTAAACACTAGAGTTTTAAACCACTAACTAGGGATCATTATTATTATAGCAGATTTTCCAGATATGACATCCTTTTTGTTCTAAAATTAGGCCTATTCTCTCTTGAACTGTGTATGCCTAATAATTCATGGTTAAAGAATAAGATGTAACTACTTTGTGAGTACCCCATTGTGGGGACACTATCTCCTTTCATTTTCACAGCAAAGGTTTAGGTAAGTGGTATCATCTTCCTTTCACCAATAGTAGAACTGAAGATCAGAGAGAGTATCTAACTTGCTGAAGGCCACACAGCCAGCAAGTGGTGAAGCTAAACTCAGTCTAGGCTTGTTTAATAGTAGATCCATGTTAAATGTACTGGAACTAAATACCCAAACCAATCTGCATGTCTTCTCTAGTTAGCATACAGATTATTCAGTGAACTGTCATTGCGCCTGGCTTGAAAGATGCTTTTTGGAAGGTTGAGCTCATATTCACAAGACAGCCTCATATACCCCTTCCATTTTATTTTTTTTAAAGATTTTATTTATTTATTTGACAGAGAGAGACACAGCAAGAGAAGGAACACAAGCAAGGGGAGTGAGAGAGGGAGAAGCATGTTTCCCGCTAAGCAGGGATCCCAGGATGTGGGGCTCGTTCCCAGGACCCTGGGATCATGACCTAAGCTGAAGGCAGACGCTTAACGACTGAGCCACCCAGGCGCCCCTACTCCTTCCATTTTAAAGTTAGGGTCCATTCAGCCATTTATTTGCCAAGTAGCTACCATGTGCATAAGCTGTTCTTACCACCAGCAAAAGAATTCAAGGTTATTTGTTTACTAAGAAAATTCAGACCTTCACCTCAGGGAATTTACCCAGGGAAAATACTGTTGAGAACTACAAAGTTTATAAGCAAGTACAAATATTATAATTATGCTGATTATACAAGTTGCTAAAGATACAGAAAAGCAAGGAAGGAATGTCAGTACTGGCATATTGGAAGAGGTCGAGTTCTGTGCTGAATCTTGAAAGAAGTAATGATGTCAGATTAATCTAGAAAGGCTGAAGAGGCACCTGAGTCAGAGAAAGTGACATGATCAAAGTCTAGAGATAAAAACAACCAAGACAAGTTGAGGAGATGACAAGCTTAGATGGGCTGGTGCTGGGTAGTGGGGGGAACCTGGAGATGGCAGAATTGGGAGTTGAGAGGTCTGCAAGTCAGTGTGAGCTCTTAAATGTAGGAGTAACATAATCAAGAGAGCAAGAAGGATTGTCATGGAGGCTGTGTGCAGCACACAGTGATATGGAGGACAGCCAAACAGCCTTGCCTATTCATGAAGTCAGGAAAGCTTATACCAATGTGGTAGATACAGAAATGGACACGAAGTCAGGAGAGCTTGAAAGAAAATAAGTGGAAAAGTCAGTGTGGATGTTACAGTTATAATCCGAGGTCCTAAGAAAGGTGGTGGTGCCTTGGACAGGTTGGAGAAACTAGAAAGAATTAGCTTAGGAGATAAAGTGAGTTTAGTTTTCGCCCTGTGAAGTTTCAGATATCGCTAAAATATTTAAACTGAGCTCTCTGTCTCCATTCAGCTATTTACTTGCCAAGCATCTGTTGTGTGCATAAGCAACTCTCAGCTCTATTAAAAAAATTCAAGTGTATTTGTTTGTTCACTCTACTTTTGCTCAATCTTTCCTGCAGCATCTTCCTCAAATCTGCATCTGGTCACATATTTTCCTGAGCTTAAAAATGCTTCAGGGAAAAAAATAAATAAATAAAATTCTTCAGGGGCCTCTTATCACATATAGTGGCATTTCTCAAGAAGTAGCTTATAGGCAACCTGTGTCAGAATCACCTGGGATGCTTGTTAGGAATTCAGATTCCAAGCCTCCTACCCAGACCTCCAGAATCCGATCCTTTGGGTCAGCATTTTAACAAGCACCCTGGGTGACTCTTAGGCTTGATCATAAAGCTTGAGATTCACTGACATTCAAGGTAGGAATTGGTTCCTGCCTGTCCCTCTAACTGCATCCCCCCCACTCAGACTACTTGCAGCTCTTTCTCTCTTTAACAGTGTTGCACCTTTGCTCACGTGGTCCCTCATCCTAGGATTCCCACATTCCCCTGGAAAGAGCCTCTAAGGCCCAATTCACTTGTAGCCTCCCCCATAAAGCCTTCTCTTCCACCCTGTCATGCCCACACACAGCCCTGGGCAGAGTCCATCACTCTTTGCACATACATGCTTGTGTCACAGCACCTGACATCTTGCTCCAACTTGTCTACCTGTCTGTCTCCTCTTGTGATCTGTGAGCCACTTGAGGACAAGGACAAGGTCTTCATGACCTTTTGCATGCCCAGGGACTAGAATGGTGCCCAGTAGGAGAAGGTACTCAGCAGATGGTTTATTTAGTAAGTGAACTAGAGAGGACTGGTAGGAGTTAAAGCTAGGAGGCAGGCCAGGGTGTGAGTGGGAGGCTTGGGACTCAGCTGAACAGGAATAAGGAAAGGCAGGTGCTGGAATGCTCCAAGAGAATTGAGAGAGGAGGGGAAGAGTCAAGGGCTGAAAAAAGGAACTTGTTTTTGTTGTTGGTGGTGGTGGTGGTGGTAAAATTTATAATGTGGAAGAAGGGCAAATAAAGCAAAAGCGGTCATTCAGAGAGATTAGAGAAGATCAGTATTGAGACCAAGAAAAGAATTCCGAGATGGTGATGTGCACCTGTACCAAATACAACACAAGAGTTGAGGCAGCTGGTGATTGAGAAGGGAGCCCTGAAGTGGTCCAATGCACAGATTTGTAGGAAGGAAGGAGGGAAGGAAGGAAGGGAGGGAAGGAAGGGAGGGAAGGAGGGAGGGAGGAAGGAAGGAAGGAAGGAAGGAAGGAAGGAAGGAAGGAAGGAAGGAAGGAAGGAAGGAAGGAAGGAAGGAGAAAATCTAGGGAATGTTAAACTACCCATCTCATCATCTATCTAGGACTCTAGAGCAAGGATTGTTGCCATAGGAATGAAGCTTTTAGAGTGACTTCTTAGGAAGTGGATACACCAATTAACTGTCTCCTGGTCACATCTTTGATGTTTTCTTCACAGCAATGCACAGATGGATATGAGTGGGATCCTGTAAGACAGCAGTGCAAAGGTGAGCCAACTTCAAAGACTTCCCTTCTGAACATAGCTTTCTGTCTCCATCTCATGTCACTCTTGCTGTCCTGTTTGTATCTATCAAAAAGGCATGAGCATATATTTACATGTTCAGAGTTCCCTCTAAGATCCCTGATTTATTTTATTGTCGACCGCAGATATTGATGAATGTGACATTGTTCCAGACGCTTGCAAAGGTGGAATGAAATGTGTCAACCACTATGGAGGATACCTCTGCCTTCCTAAAACAGCCCAGATTATTGTCAATAATGAACAACCTCAGCAAGAAACACCCGCCGCGGAAGGCGTGGGTGCAGCGGCCAATGCAGCTGCCACGTCGGGGACAGGCGCCGGGGGCGTGGCGGCCACCGGCATGGCAGCCAGTGGAGTGATGCCCGGGGGCGGCTTCGTTGCCAGTGCAGCTGCGGTGGCAGGCCCGGAAGTGCAGACTGGCCGAAATAACTTTGTCATCCGTAGGAACCCAGCGGACGCTCAGCGCATCCCTGCCAACCCTTCTCACCGGATCCAGTGTGCAACAGGCTACGAACAGAGTGAGCATAACGTGTGCCAAGGTAAGCAGGACTTACTATGCTAATGAGAATGTTCTTGTCCAAGTGCACCTCGTGGTGATGATGGTAACAGCTCACGTTTACCGAGAGCTTCCCACACGCCACACACTGTGCTGAGGGCTTTGACTGAATTATCATTTAATCATGGCAAAAACCCTAAAAGGGGGTTGCTGCCTGTATGGTCCTCATTTTGCAAATGAGGAAGCCGCGGCACAGTGGTTCTCAATCGTAGTGGCACCTATCTACAGTCACTTGGGAGCTTTTAAAACTTCTCCATATCGGGGCACCTGGGTGGCTCAGTCGTTGAGCGTCTGCCTTCGGCTCGGGTCATGATCCCAGGGTCCTGGGATCGAGCCCCGCGTCGGGCTCCCTGCTCCGCGGGGAGCCTGCTTCTCCCTCTCCCACTCCCCCTGCTTGTGTTCCCTTTCTCGCTGTGTCTCTCTCTGTCAAATAAATAAATAAAAATCTTAATTAAAAAAAAAAAAAACTTCTCCATATCCAAGCCACACCCCAGCCCAATTAAGTAAGTCTGGGGGGGCGGGGGTGGGTGGGTGGTTCTGGGCATCCATATTTTTTAAAGCTCCCCACGTGGTTCCAGGGTGCAGCCAACTTTGGGAACCAGGGGTCACACAGGTGCTGAGAGTAGAACTCGCTTTCAAACCCAGGCAGGCAGAGCCAGGGTCACAGCTCTCAGAAGGAACAGCCAGATTATTCATTTGGACTTTGAAATTGTACTGTCAAGCTACTCCCTAAATGTCCTCGTTTGGGTTCTCAAGCTTTCTTTTCATTGAACTTGCCACTGATTTATTTTTCTTACTGAGGAATAAAGAAATGGGACTTCTGTTTCTTGTTACCTTTGGGGGCATCTCCCCCACTCACATTTATGTCTTTTTAAGTTCTCATCTGAGTACGTTTTGCTTATATCTCTTGCACCATGGCACCATCTGCTTGGGTTTTTCTGTTTATTTTCACAAGGAGTACACACATCATTGTGTGTTCTAGAAACAGTAGACTCATGCTAGCAAAATGATAAGAATCTTGGGCTTTGAAGATGTGTAGGATATTAGCTAACTGGACTGTGCTAAGAGATTTTGTTTCCATTTTCCTACTTAGCAAACCCTTTCAGATCTGCCTGGTGTGGAGCTCGTTACTGAGCTGGGCCATAGGAGCCCCAGACTCCTTTTGCACTGCCAGGGGCTGACAGAGTAGATCCCATATTACACCACAGGTGCCTGGTACACATTGGCCAGTGGAAAGGGTCCAGGAGTTTCTAACCTTCTACCTGCTCATGAGTGAGGACAACAGCATCTGCCTCCCTCAACACTGAGGGGTTCAATCAGGACCACCTAACTGCTGCATTAAGTGAAAGAAGCATCTTCTGTTGCCCTGAGATGCTGCCCTTTATGTGCCAGTTTTGAGTTTTATTTTCTGTATGAGATAGAGTTCAAATGGCTTATATATGAAGGACACCCATCATGCCCTGACTTTTATTATTTTATATTTTGTGTTCAAATTTTTAAGTACCCCACATCAAGAGCTAACCCATGCCGTGATGGTGTCACTTTTCAGAGGGCGCATCATATTAGCATCTGTTTCGTGTTACTGTCATGAGTCAGAATTCCAATAATGATGATGAATGCTTCAGCATCTGCTTGATATTCCGATATTTAATTTAAGGATTATGTCAAAGAGATAGGCTCATGAAGTTACTTTATGTATATGTGAGTGAATATTGATAAAAAGTATCGTGAGTTTATTTAAGATAGCAACTTTTAATTGTGTTATTTAAATATATAGTTGGATTGGAAGGTTTGGTGGTATTTTTCCTGAAACTGGAAAGTTATGCTGGAATTTTTTTAAGTATTGACTTTTATATACTGAATTATTTTTCATGCTTCAGATGTATATTTTAATGGTACTGAGGAGAAAAAAAAACAGATAAATGAATGGGTCATTTCCCAAAGTGGCTTATAGTCTATCATTGATGATTGTGGTTGAATTCAAGAACAATGCCTAGAACTGAATGAAGAAGTTCTAGGATAGAGCATATTCAAGACTTACAACATTCATTGGTTATAGTAGAAACTGTATAATAAAATGTGAATAATAAAAATGAAATCCTATTTAATTTTTCTTAAAAAGATTTAGAACTACCTTACAAAATTACTTTTCACAGATTAAAACATTTGTAATTCTTCTGTGAGAACTTTTTTCTTTAGTTATAAGCTAAAACTATTAAATGCCTTGCTTACGATAGATGCTAAAAACATACTTAACTGATTGTGTGCACACAGGGTATTTCTAACCCAACTGTTCTACATAATTCAACCAATTTCTAAAACTTGGGATTGGGGTCTGTATCATTGAAAGCAGGGTTAAAAGTTTTTTGGATGACTTAAGGCTTAAGTTGGATTTCTTCCCACCTCACAATTTTGCAAAGTGCCCATAAATGTGGATTTACTTAATTGTTGATAAAAGGGGGTTATTTCATATGATAACAACAGGATAATCTGTCTAGGGAATCTGACTAACATAAGTGGAGTCACACTTATGCCCGTTTATTATTGAGCTAATCAAACATGCAGTCCAGCTTCTTCTAATTGCCTGCAGATGCATGACATTCTCATTCCAGGCCAGCAGCACAAAATAATGTTTTATAACCAATGTGAAAGTGCGGGGACCTCTGCTTAAAACAATAATGTGCTCCAAGGACTTATATTTCTGACATCATTGTGGAGTTTGAAGAGCCTTCTGTTTTAAAAGAGATCTCCACTCCCTTTTAAATGTTTCATACTATGCCCAGTAATCCAAACACATTTACCATGGTTGCTGGATCAGAATAAATGAATGCCTGCAGATGAGTCATATCTGTATTAAAATTATTTCTTTTTTCCACATATATTTTTCAACAGGTACAGTTTATCATTACATAACCTAAAGCTGAGGACATTTTTTATGTAATGGCTGAAATCTGTACTGTGCTTCATTGTTAAAGTCAATTGTACCTTTGAACACACTATTACCAGTTACAGATGGCGCCTAATAATTTAAATACCAGTAGATATTTTAAGTGTATTCTATTTTATAAATATATTTTTAAAGATTTCATTTATTTTTAGAGAGAGAGATAAAGAGAGCAGGGGTGGGGGAGGGCAGAGAGAGAATCAAGCAAACTCCCCCTGAGCATGGAGCCCCACTCAGGGCTCGATATCATAACCCTGAGATCACAACCTGAGCCAAAATCAAGAGTCAGATGCTTAACTGAATGAGCCACCCAGGCACCCCTATTTTATAAATATACTTTTAACCAACTGTCTGTGTTTTAACATTCAGTGAAAACATGATTTTTTTTTTACTCCTTTTCATGTATTTGTCCAGAATTTTTCAATTTTGTTCAAAAGGAAGAAGTTTAAAAAGCAACATTACATCCAAATATCAATTCACACTGAGGAAGTTTTTTCAGACAATTTTTGCCAACCATGGCTGATACTAGGGGAGCAATTTGCACTGAGAATTTCAAATGACAGGCGCCATCCTTGGCAGCTATAAAAATTACATGAATATCATTTTATTGTCCCATACCTGGAGTCATGTATAAATAAAGGTTTAGAAATCATTTCTCTATGAGCTATCATCTATGTAAAAGACAACAGATATTCATCTGCTCCAAAAGGGAGGTGACTGAATGGGAAATATATTATAACCCATTAATGGATCACTTTATTTTTCTACAACTTTATTGCATAGTCTCTGTGTATCTTCCTCAAAGGCAATGGATTTCAAAATCACTAGTTCAAGTTAAGAAAGGATTTTTTAAAATCATATATAACTTTCTAAAAACCTCATTCTTGTAGAAAAAAAAATCATTTGGGAACTGGCAAGTAAGAAGAGAAAGCATCAATTGCCCAATTTGAAGGAATTTGTTTACTTAATTGAACTTACAAAAAAATTAAACATAAAGTATTTTGTATAGCTGATAATTAAGCCATTACTAAAACCAGTCAGGATTTACAGGTATCATTACTACATGTTGCCAAAGAAACTGCAACATGAAAAAATCAACTTGATGCAAATGCCTAATGAAGATGATTATGGAGCCAAGCCAAGTGCAGCACCTGGCTTGTATTATATAAGGTATAACTGAGAGATGTGAAAACACAAACTAGGGTTTCCAACTGTCTCTGTTTACCCAAGACTATCCTGGTTCGAAAACTGAAAGCCCCGCATTCCCAGAAATGCCTCAGTCCTGAGCAAATGGGTTGGTTGATCACCCTAGCACACCCCCAATAATGGAATCTCTTGCACCTCACAGCCAAGAGTGAGAAAGTCTCAACGTTAAAGCCATTTTTTCAGGTTAGGGCATTGTTTGTCCAGTGAAATTTGTTCTTTTAATTTGTTTTGAACTTTCAAAAACGAATCTTCACTGATTTTTAAGTACCTGGACATAGCCTTTCTTTGCCGTTGTCAGGATCCCACTTGCCAGTTTGTCAATAAGCTGGTTTCCACATTGTTCTAGACTTTGCACGTACAGAATACCTAGACATTAGCACCTACATACTTAGATACATGTCATAACATAGATAGCTCATTTTTCCACATTTCTGCTAGGAAAAAATGTACCACACAGCCAAATTAAATATCATGCTTCAACTATAAAGTTTTGTTTGTCAAATTTTTTTTAAAATTAGCTGTATTTTAAATGATTTCATTTTTATCACTATTATCTGTGATTCAGGAGCAACTAAAAAAGCTAAAGAAAAAAAATTGCTTTTTTATACAGCCTAAAGGAACAAAAAAAAATTATGTTCAGGGTTTAAAAAGCTCTATGCTGTTGGGTATCACCTATTATCTTTTGCACATTTCTTTATAAACATAAGGATAACTAAAATACTATTTTGAAAAGGAAAGAAGTTATTATCTATACATCTACTTTTAAAAAGAAACTTGAACTAACATGTACAGATTCTCAGATGCTAGGGACGTCTTTCTTTGACTTCTTTCATTTGAAATTTAAATGATCTCATATCCAAAAGAGGATTTATAAATTATAGTTTAATCAAGTGGCTTAACATACCTGGCATTGTCATAACAAAAGAGCTTTCAAACACTACCCTTTTTTTTTTTTTTTGATCCTCACTAATGTCATTAGGGTTTCTCATTGCTTTGGTTAGTTTTGTGAGGAAATGCCTAATTTTTGTTATGTATAATTATACAACCCAGTGAAGAACTCTGATCTCAGAAAATAGATATTTTGCAAAAGGAAGACTATAATTGAGTAAATTATGATATTAACAGAAATGAATACTTCAAGCAGAAAGGAAAATGGGTATTTAGCCTGCTTACTGCTTTTCATTGTTTTTAGTTGTTAATTGCCTTTGAGTATCTAAAAATTCTCTAAAGTCATGTAAATAAATGGGGGTCCAGTTTATAGGGATAACTTAATTACTTTTTAAATAAGCTGATGCAGTGCAATAGAAGTAATTGATTTTCTCCTGAAAAATCTAGCACAGTTTCGTAATTTACTTTCCCAAATACTATAGTCACTGAATGCCTAGTTAAGACATTTCTAATACAGGCGCCTGGGTGGCTCAGTCGGGGACTCTTGGTTTCAGCTCAGGTCATGATCTCAGGGTCATGAGATCAAGCCCCAGTTCAGGCTCCGAGCTCAGTGGGGAATCTGCTTGAGATTTTCTTCCTCTCCCTCAGCTCCTCCCCCTTCCTCACGCACAAGTGCTGTCTTGTTCTCTCTCAAATAAATAAATAAATCTTAAAAAAAAAAAGACTTATTTCTAATATACATTTGTGAACAGTATGTATATGTATCTGATTCATGCACACTCAAGAAGTGTCCTTAAAATTGCTTCATAAAAATTGAATGGCACCTATTTGAGGTGAAAGGATGAAAGAGGTCAGTATGATCACACTTCTGCAACAAAAGACTATGCTGTATAACCACGTAACTCTATGATGTCATAGAGTGTGGTCCCTAGACTAGAAGCATTAGCATTATCCAGTAATTTATTAGAAATGCTAATTCCTGGGTCCCGTCAGACCTACTGAATCAGAAACTCTGGGGATGACACCCAACAATCTATGTTTTAACAATCCTATGATTTTGATGGGTGTTCAAGTTTGAGAACCAATGACCCAACTTAACCTTAACATCAGAAAATTGCATTCAGCTACAAAAATCAGAGGGTAGGGTCATAATACTTTACATGGAAAATGTGAAGTAGGAAAAAGAAACCATCAAAAATATATATATTCTGTTTCTAGGATAGAATATTCTATTTTACTTCTCTCACCTTTCTTATTGTCATCACCAGTACTCTGATTCTTAAACATGAGCGGTCATGAGTCCTAGTTAGCAGGGTATGATATGTGCAGTCTAGAGGAAAAGGAAGCATCTAAAGAAGGAAACAAGAGACCTTGCATCTCTCTATAAACCTGCAAATGTGAAATACCATAGCAGTCCTTAAATTGTCAGTTGGTGAAACTCTAAGTTCTGCTCTGGCTATGGTAATGGTTGGTGCTAAGAGATACTCATACCTTCTATAGGCATCCTCCTTACGCTCACAGCACAAACTGGTGAGATGAGATAATACTGTCTGGAGGTTTAGTTCATGCAGAGTCACAAATGAGGACCTTGGCCTTAAAGCATCTTTCATTTACCAAAGTGATAGGAGACCCTTCCACTACCAGATGCCCAGCTAACATCTCATTCTATTTAGAGTCTGTGAATATCATCAGATATTAGAAGAGTGTTCCCATAGTGTCTTCTGTTCAATTTAAACTTGATCAAGGATTTACTTCTCATCAAAGACAAGATTCTCGTTAACACTAATTAACACTTAATCTGTGGAATGAATTTCCCTCTCCCTGTAGCAGCAAAAAGAAGCAGATGACAGTAGCATTGCAAGCCTGGGTAACTTCAGGAATGTGCACTGGTTACTGGCTCATTATTTCTTTCTCCAGCAGAAAGTCTCAAACCGTACTCTTTGAAATCAACAAGTTGCCTCATTTGTAAGGATTGCCTTTACACTTGCTGAATTACTGGCACAATTCTATTCTTTGAAACCAAAGAGTAAACAAAATTTGTCCCAAATGTGTTTGATTTTGCACGAATGTACAAATAAGTAATTCATGCCACATCTGAAATCCATTAGCATGCTTCTTTTTCCAGGAGGTAACTGTAAATTGCACACTAAAAAACAAAACTGATCAAGAAAACTGCATTCAAATATTGGCAGAAAACCACAGCTGTCATTGCAAGCATTTAGCCACAATTTCAGGCTTGTAGCTTGAACCTAACTGATTTGTAAACATTTAATAAAGATGAAGTGAAGAAATGACATGAAAGGAAGACTGAGTGGCAAGATACCAGCAGCAGCATGGACAGCTTATTGCTGTCAATTTCATATGACAACAGATTCAAAGGAGGGAGAGACAGTGAATCAATGTTATGTAAATGTGTACTAAATAGACTGAAAAACTTAAGATTTGGGCAAAATCAATTTTTAAACCTTGAACTACTTTTCAAATAATTTTGCATCTGTCCTAGTCAAGGGTACCAAGCAATACCACAAGTGAAATTGATCAAACAGAACACAAACGCATTTAGTTAGTGCTCAACAAACTCAATCAAGTTTGAGAACTACTTTCTGTTGTGAGGCATTTTGATAAAATCAAAGTGGAAGGAAGGAGTGGTCATTGTCCTTAGGGAGCTTGGCATCATTGACCCCTCAGTTATCAAAAAGCAATAAAAGAAACCAACAACAGTCCAGCAAAGTAACACACGGGACATCACAAGAAGTGCATAACCGAACTGCCAAAACTATCACCAATGTGTGATACAGGTATCCTTCCAATTTACTGAAATCTATATTTGGACAGAAAAAACAAAAACAAAAAACATGTCCCCAGAAATGTGGTCAAGAACAAAAGTTTGGTTCCTCCCTGGAATGGACCATTTTTTAAAAAAAGATTTCATTTATTTATTTGACGGAGAGAGAGAGAGCTCAAGCACAAGCTGCCGAAGCTGCAGGTAGAGGGAGAGGGAGAAGCAGGCTTCCCACCGAGCAGGGAGCCTGACTCAGGGCTCAATCCCAGGACCCCAGGATCATGACCTGAGCTGAAGGCAGACATTTAACCACTAAGCCAGCCAGGTGCCCCTGGAATGGACCATTTAGAAGAGAATGATGAGGGGAAGTTGAGAGGTGTCATGAGAAAATTAAAATCCAAACAGTGGAGGAAGTAATCATAGTGTAGCCAGGCAGAATAGGTGAAAATCAGCATTGTGTTCCTTCTACCCTAGAATGGTTTCCCAGGAGAGTCCCCAGAAACAGTGTGCTGCTGATAGGATTGCTAAAGAGGAAAGGCACAGGTGGAGGTGGAGGAAAACCTAATCAGAAAGTACACATAACGCTGAGCCACTACAGAGCAAACATCTATGACTGGTTCCACCCTCAGTAACTCTCCCTAGCAAAATACTAATATGTTCCTCCAGCTCTGTCTAAATTTCTTCCTGAACGGTGTCCTGTTTTATTTATTATTGAATAGACACTAAGCAAATGCATTTTTTTGTGTGCATGTGTGTGTGTTTAATTGAATAAATGAATGGCTTTTAAGCATCAGCTCAGGCTTAAGGTTTACTCTGAGTTCTAAATCCATCCTTGTAAATGAGCTATTAAGTACCAAATATACAGATATAAGGTATATTTCCCAACTATATGTTATAGCCGGCGTTGGTGGTATAGTGGTGAGCATAGCTGCCTTCCAACTATATGTTATCAAATTTCTCATTAATAATTGGGGTCTTAGATACCTTGTTCCCATTTTAAGCTTAAGCAGCTTGAAAAGAGCTATAAAGTCTATTCTTTATATCCTAGATTATTAGGTTTTTAATAAACACTGGTGAATAAACAGGTTTCTATTATCCCTAGAGCAAAACTAGTAACTGGAAATACTAGATTTTTTTTGTTGTTGTTACTTTCTGACAAGTCATTTAACTAGTGAATGCCTCTTTGTATCAAATATATAATTCCTCAGAAATCTAATGGTGAGTAATGAAAATACAGTTGTTTGGGGGAAATGTTAATATTTATGATATTTGAAGTGACATAATCATAAGGCTGGAAAATATTTATGTAAACCCTCTGATATTGTGAACAAGCTCAAGGCACTTGATAAAGCTCTCAAAAATAAGAGTAAGAAAGGAAGAAAGGATCAGAGCAATCCATCTTGTTCATTTTCCTCAACTACCAGCCAGAAATTATCCTTTTTAAGTCAACTTTGTTCAAATGCTGAAGGGTAGAATCCAGGAAAGTCACTTAGGTGGGTGTAGGTGACTTAAAGAAGTACAGTTCTGATCTGGTCCCAAGGTAGGAAGAGCTGAGTTGCTTGGGAGGTGAGAAGAAAATCCGTGGATCCCAGGGGCCCAGGAAGAAAGAACCCAGCTTACTGAGGTGAGGGCCCCTGGGGAGCTAATAACTAGCTTATACTTGAACTGTAGATGAAATAAGAGTGTCAAGTAGGGAATGGAACCAGAGACATCTGCAAAAGCTGTTTGTATAGCTTTTATGTATGTCCAGCTAAAATAAGAATCATGAGGAATTGAAACTGCCATTGTGCATATAGTTAAATCCCAAAAAGTTCCAGCAACTGTAATGAAACAAATTTTGCACCCTAAACAGCTATGTGTGCTGTAAGGAATCTACTCCTGCTCCCTTGAGTGGAGGTGTAGAACATGATCCAAAATGGGAAACAACTCATGGAGTTCTATTCAGTGTCCTCCCTGGAAACCAGGTCTATCACAATCAAGATCTTTTGTTCAATGGTGATTAGTTAGATTTTACTTGCGAAATATTTTGCAGCAGAGTTCTCCTGTCATACATACATTCACAAATGAGCATGCCATTAAATCATGGTTGACATTTTTACTATCTGGTAAAAAACTTAAATATCTCAGTATTTTGGTAAAAAGTAATTTTTTACCAAAAATTACCAAATTTTTACCCAGTATTAATTATGAAGAGCAGTATGTCTGTTTTTCAGAGTCTGCTGTTGAATCCCTTAAACTATTGTTGAAGAGGCTTCTTAGAGAATTAGTTCAACTCTAATTATTCTCCCAAAATACAGGAGCAATTGAGGTATCTGGCATCAATTTAACTTTACTAAACCCACTAATGAATTTTTTTCTAATCACTGTGTTTCATAATTTGAGGCCTGAAGAGAGATTATTATGTAAGACGGTTTTCTGTCCTTATCCATGCTCTTTCCTGAGCAGTTTGTGATATCAGAAGACACCTCATCTAAAAGAGAAAAGGACATTCTAAAAGAGGTTGTTAAAAGAAACCTCAGAAATCTACCTCTGACAGCTTGACGCCCCCTTTCTTGCCTAGCTTGCATTTACTCCCACTCATACATGTGTATGCACACATACACCTACTCAGGTTCATACCTATATACAGACATATGCACAGACATGTATGAGGAACCATCATTTTTGGTAGGAAAGTAACATGTATCCAAATCAAACCAATCAAAGCTGATAAAGTTTCTAAAATGATTTCATTACTCTCTCATTATTTCTGTAAAATCAACACTGGAAACTGCTTTCTAAATTCATGTGTTTACCTATCACAAGAGAATAGGACACCTTGGACAGCTACTGAATTATTTAATCAACAAGTAATTTTGTTAGTTGGAGTAGAGTAGAGACAGGGTCAACAAAACAGAAGCAAAAGTCTTAGGGGGTGACCTCTAAAGCCCTGTTGTCTTACACTTCTACAGCACCCTGGTTATTTCTTTACTAATCCTTCTTAGAGATTTACTTGGATTCTATCCTGACCCACCTCTGTATTCTACAATGAGAAACGGAATTTTTAACAAAATAAACTTTTTAGGTAGACCCTCGTAGAATGGATTAAAAAATAGCTTATTTGGGCCTGACACTAAATTCCCATGCTCTTTCATTCTTCAGACTTTGGTAAATTATATAGTCTGGAGGTAGCCCAGAATAAAAGTCCACTCAACAAGCAAGGCAGAAAATTCCAGTCACTCATGATTAATTAAACTTCCCAGTAAAAGCTGTGGGTCCTTTTTGTAAAAATAGTTCATGACCTGGCATATCAAAAGTACCCTAATCCAGGGAGGTAGCCAGAGGGGGAAAGAAAATCCTCCCATACAAGCTGGTAAAGATACAGGGCTTTGTTCTGCACTTCAATTGCATGACCTTCCTTCTTTAGTGGTTGAAAAATAAATAAATAAATAAGCTAATGATAAAAAAAAAGAAGCTAAATGAAAGAAGAAAACTTAATCATGGTGCAATTTAAGCAGCTAATGATAGTTCTGAAATACCAGGAAAAATTATTTGGTGAATAGCTCATTCAAAAAAAAAATGTTAAATAACAAAACCATTGTAAATTAGAATTCAACTCTAAGTAAACTAAAAAATCTTCTCATTGATTTTTCAATTTAAGCGGAAAAATGGATTGTGTAAGCATGCCAGAGCCATAGTTTTCAATAAACCAAGCTGTCACAGATGGTTAATACCCCAAATAGACCATCAGAATATCACTCTATCAGAAGATCTTGGGCTTGTAAAAACCCAGCCACACACAGTATTAGGGTTCTGATAGAAAGTTTTAAAGAATTGTTGGAAAATCTGCTTATAATATCAAAGTCAGGAGTAGGCAGAATTACACATTACGAAAAGTGTTACAGAGAGTCATAACATGGTTTTTCTTGGTAAAATACAGTTTCTGGTCTCATATTAAGGGAACAGTTTATAGTGACAAGAAAAAATAAGGAACACCTCAACAAGGAAGATTGCATGAATTATTTGATTAAATATGAGTAGTGTTTTGAATTTTCTCAAGAGCTTAAAAAAATCAAATAAAGGTCCTGAGAAGAGGGTAAAACTACCTGCAAGTTACTCAGTGTAGTTCTCAGGTTAGGAAAAGAAAAATCAATGCAGATTCAAGTTCAGACCATGTCTTTGCACTGAATTTGGAGAGCTACATTTACAAATTGTTCTAAAAAATGACACATCACTGGTATGTCAATTCTACTACTCAGCAGAAAGAAAACACCACTTTCCCTTAAAGGAGAAGAAATAATTTCTCTTCGCTGTGACAGTTAAGTGAACCTCTTATCCACAAAGTTCACAACTGAGTAACTGCAGTTGCTGAAAATTCATGACTTAAGTGTTGCTTGCTCATTGACTGATTGTAAATATGTATACCAAATATTATTAGGATGAAATGGTGAAGCCTATTATGGGACTTCCCTGGCTCCTCTGCTGAGAGACTCAAGTAACAGTGACACTCTCCCCCCAACACTACCTGCCATCACCACATACCACTTGGTATGAAAATCAGTCATCTAGGGAAAAAGCAAAAAAAAAAAATGCAGTGAACACCTGTTAGGGTAGAGGCCAGGACCATATTCACACATTTGTGGAGAAAAAAAGCAAGATAGGGCAAACAGCTGAGCCATAACCTTCTCTTCCAGGAATCTCCTCTTACCCTGGGAGTCAGGAGCAGCTGTAAGAAGAATGAGGGTCAGAAAAAAAGAGATGTAG
Organism: Leptonychotes weddellii; assembly: GCF_054177405.1. Lineage (NCBI taxonomy): Eukaryota > Metazoa > Chordata > Mammalia > Carnivora > Phocidae > Leptonychotes > Leptonychotes weddellii. Next base: position 64,294,930 of record NC_138378.1, on the reverse strand, counting down.
AATGGAACTGAAAGAGAGAGAAAAGGAGAGCAAGATAGGAGCTTTAAGGACAATGAGCAAGTGTAGACTACACTAATCGAAAATAGGTTCTACTGAAGTATCTCATAAAATGGTATTACAATTACCAATTTTCCACTTATGTTCATACATATAAATGGATATTTTCCTCAAAAAAAAATGATGAAGAAAAGGAAGGGTGACTGAATAAATCAGTTTTACTGTTTTTATAAAATTGGCTAATGGAGTCTTTAAATTTGCAATTCAATTGTCTAATATGTTTTTTAGAATCTTCTATATATTATATGTGATAGACCAGTGCTTCTCAAATTTTAATGCAAAACGAATTACCTGGGGATCCTATTAAAATGAAGATTCTCATTCAGTAGGCCTGGGATGAGACCTGAGATTTCACATTTCTACAAAGCCCCTAGATTTTGTGGATATATACAGAGCCTGTCTTCCAATAGTTGAAAGTTTGTGCTTCCCACCAAGAAGCTGATATGTCTAGTAATTCTTCATCCTCTATTTTCTGCCTTTAGCAAAATGTGTTATAATCTGGATAATTTGCTGTGGTGAGGTTTTATTTGTTCATTTGTTTTTTCAAAAAGATATTTTTCTCCTCTGGTTAGTACTCAGTTTCTCCCATGTAAATTCCATTGTTACAGCTACAGCTGTAATAAATACATAGATATTTCCTTTGCTTACTAATTAATAGAATTATCTCCTGTAGTGGAATGTTTTTATGGTTGAATGCTCAGGAGGATCCCAGAAAGTAGTCTTTGGCAGCAAAGAGTGGCAAAACCCCCGGGAAACTCAGCAAGAGACAAAAGTTCCCATCTGGGTCTTCTCCTAAGTGATTCTGACTGTATTAAGCCAGTTAGCCTCTCTGGGCCTCAGTTTTCTCAGCTGTTAAAATGAAGAAGTTGTCCTTCCCAGCTCTTATTCAAAACAATTGTAAAAGAATAAGAGAGAAATTGAGAGAGAGGTAAAGTAAAGAGAGTGCACTTTGCCTAGGTTATAAAGTTTCCAAGTGTGGTAGCTATTTGGCTCTTGATTGATACATGCCTGGCCTTTAAACTGCTTATATTGATAGGAGTTCTTCTTTGCCTTTCATATGGTATTTTGTCAGGGAAACATACCAGAACAAGTTAAAATCTGCCCTGGGAAGAATGCAGGTGCATTCTGTGATTATAATAACATTAATGACTCAGAAACAAAAAAACAGACAGTTCTAATGACGTGAAGCTTTATTGACAAAACAGTTCACACCTAGTATGGTTGTTTGTTAAGTCTGGACCAAATCACTGAAGCTTTAAAGCTAGATCACTGCAGTCTTTTCCCCAGGCACTGACACGGGTAATTATTGTGGTTCATGTCATAGCCCAGGACTCCATTTCAATCCTAGCAGAGAAAGGAGTTATTTTTATTTTGGTGCACAGAAAATATACTTTTTTGCATGTATTAATATAAGCTGCTTTAATATGAAAGGTGCCAACACTAAATGTTAAAGGCTCTGTATTATTTTCTTGATTCTGAATTAAGATTTCCTGCCTTCCTAAGTACCTTTCAGCAAAGAACAATCTGTTTAAGTTCTATAAGTCTGTTCATTTCACATTTTGGGATATTTTCAGCCTCAGACTCAAACCAGGTTTACAACCAAAGTAACCAGTCTTTCCTGAGTGTATGCGTTATTACACATCACATAGAAACCATAAGGAAGTCTACACACTAGTTATCTGTTGCCACATAACAAATTACCCTAAAACTTAGCGGCTTAAAACAACAAACCCTTATTATCTCACATTTCTTCTGGGTCAGGAATTGAGATGTGGCTTAGCTGGGTCCTCTGGCCTTGGGTCTTTCACAAGACTGAAGTCATCTCTAGGCTTCACTGGGTAAGATCCACTTCCTAGCTCCCTCACTAGTGGTTGTTGGCAGGATTTACTTCCTGCCTCTGTTGGTCATGAGTTCGTCCTCCTTCAACTCCTTGCCACATACACCTCTCCATAGGCCATCTCACAATATGGTACTTCATCAGAGTAAGCAAGTGAGGGGGCAAGAGAGAGAGAATGCTACTAAGACTGAAGTCACAGTCTTTTGTGACATAATCATGGAAGCGACAACCCATCACTTTTGCCATATTCTGTTCATTAGAAACAAGTCACAAGATCCAGTCCACATTCAATGGTATGAATGCCAGGAGTCTGGAATCATGTGGGAGCCATGCCTACCACAATCTATAATGAAAATTCCCCTCCATTGATTCCAAACCAAACCTTTAGAGTAAAATCTAGAATTTTGAATGGTTTCAAAAAGCAAAATATGAGTTAAAAAGCAAAATGCACCCACCTCCCCAGCAGTGCAGGAGACTGGATGACTCATTCAGATACACAGCCTAATGGGTGTGGTTGAAATAGGCAGAGTACTGTCTGTAAGAAGAACCTCGCTCTTCTAACAGTTCATTCTGAATGAATGTACCCTTCTCTCCTTCATGGACTTGGAACTTCTAAAATGCTACCAATCCTCTCCAAAACCATGCCTAAATAATTGTGACTATATCCTTTGATTCTGAAACTTTGTATTTAAAAACCCCTTTAATCTACTCTATAAATAAACAATATCCATGAAACAAAAACTTTATGAGCAAACAGAACTACCTTTATTCTTGCAGATCAGCATATACCTACATGCCTGTTACATAAAATAAATTTAATAAGCATTCTTCTTGCTCTCCATGTTAACTTTCATCCTAGACATCTGTGATATTTGTGTGTTTGTTAGGGAATCATGGAAAATGTTCTCCATCTCTCCCATAGAAACCTCTGTTCTGTTTTGGTCACATTTTTCTTCCTTCAGCCTAGTCAAAAGCCTGTGCCTAGAACTGTCATTTTTATGTTTACACTTGTTTACATCTTTTCTTTTGCCTCAAAAGTCTACTAAGAGACATGTACTGAGCATAACCTAAGATTACAATAAATAGGTTATGTAAGACTTAAAAATTCAGAAGCCATAAAATCCAACATGTATTTTCTTGGGATTCTAAGGAGTAGATATGTTGATTAGGAGGCAGGATAGTGGCTTGTTTTTCAACAAGAAGACAATAACAGAGGGAAAGAAAAAAGAGAAAAGATATATGAGTAAAAACAGAAAAATCAGTGAAGATGGAAACCAAAAAATTGAACAACGTATAGGAGAACCTATAAAATCAAATGGCGGCAGGTAGGGAAAGCCACCAGCCACATCCAATCTCTCCTAAAAGAATATTCTAGTAGCTAAATTGTAAATTAACCAGATGGAAAGAATAGATAAAAGGCTAATGCAGCTATTAAAAGGAGTAATTAAAATCCAAAGGAAGTGTTTTTTTTCTTAAAATGAAAAGGTACCAAATGTTGTTAAATTGCCTTTTAAAGTGCATGATACAGCTCTGAGTGGAATGTAGTACAGTTTCTCTTTGGTTCACTCTCCCCAAATTAGTTCCCAGATTTGCCCAGGTGTCTCTGATACCAATAATAAAAACCTCTGTGGGCCTGTTGAGTAGGCTAGGATAAATGGGTGCTTCAGCTTTCAGGTAGAGGCCAGCCTCTGGCCTCAGGCCTGGAGCATCCTGGGGAGGTGGGTCTGGCCCACGGAACAGGCAGTGAGAGCTGGGGAAGCCTTCAAGGGGGCTGCTAGTCAGATCTGGTTCCCCTTACCATGAAGTCCAGAGAGGAAAAAAAAAAGTATTACGCTCATAAAATTTCTTCATATTCAACCATCCATTTGCTAATACATTCTCTTGACATAAGTAGTCCCACTAAATTCCTCTTTCCTCATCACTAACTCTAAAATGACAGCTTAAGGATTATCCTTTCTGCCATTTACCATGAAACACAGCTCCAAACCAGTTTGTTGTAGGTTTCTGAGCTTAACCACATAGCTCACACTGAGTGGATAATCAATCATTCTATGACTAAATCCATCTGGAACAAATTTGAAGATGTGGCCATGTAGGTTTTTTTTGTTTTGTTTTGTTTTGTTTTTTTGGAAAAAAAAAATTAAACTGAAACCAGAGTTGATCTCTTTTTTCAAAGGTTTAAAAGAAAAAAATATTATAAAACTCAGCAATGACTTCCCCCACCGCCAGAACTCATGCACGCTCTCTGAGTAAGATGGGTTCTGTCCTGCCCCATTTTGCATTTCATTTAATTTTTCAGTGAGATGATCCTTGAATGCTTTGGAGGAGAGTCCCCTTCCCGGAGAATGAGGTCATGATTCCTCCTTGGGTAGAAGGAAAGGGGGACATTGTGTGGCCAGGTTGTCACCATAACTTCATGCTGATCTTAAATTCCCAAACGTGCAGGACTCAAGTGAGGGATTATGGAACTAAAAAGCCTATTGCTGGCCATTCTTGCTAGATACACTACTTTTTGCCCTGTAAGCATTAAAAGATCATTTAAATATCATGAGCCTTGGCTTTAAAGAACTCCACCTTTCCCTCACCAGACCCCAAATTGGTCATGTAAATTTAGGATGTATTTTCTCATGTATACACTGATATCTACATGATTCATGCATTCATTTGTTCAATTTTAGTCATTTATTCATCAATTCATGCATCTATATATTCAGCTAATATGTATCCAAACTGTACTAGATGCCTAGACATAGCACCTTTCTTGCAAGGACTTTTCAGGCTATCTGAAGTGGTAAGGTAAGGTCGGATTTTAAAAAAATTAAATGATACAAATAATTCAGCTTAACAATTCAAGTCAACAAAACTTTAGTCAAGAGCCTCAGTCCCCATGGAGTCAATCATAAAAGCAGTGGTGGGAGTGCAGAGGAGGGATTGCTTGCTACAATCACGGGCCATAACGGGTTTTTCCAGAGGCAGTGGATGTAATCTGGGTCATGAAGGATGAACTGGATATAAATAATCCTGAGAAGAGAAAAGGCAGGCTTTGCTGGGTAGATGCCCTATATGCAGAATAATGGTGACAATATCCTGTTGCTGTTTGGAGTGAGGGAAAGGGGGGCTATTGTGGGGACCACAGGAAACAAGATAAGAAAAGTCATTGGAGGACAGTTTGTATGAATCCTGAATTCTTGGTTAAGCCATTTAGATTTAGTCATGTCATAACTTGTGAAAGATTTTGAGCAAAGAGTGACATAATGAAAACGCTACCTCCAAACAGTTGTAGGATGAGAGGGAAAAATAAGTATACACATATGGTTAAACGTGTTAAATCATCTTAATAGGACTGGGATGGGAGATGGGGGCAGATCTGACTTCTTGTAAAGTCAGTGAGTTCCTCAAAAAAAGTTACATTAATTTTCAAGTACTGTACATACAATAACAATGCTAATAAGCATAAAAAAAAGTTTGATCCACAAGGACTATTTTCAGGATCATAATAATTTGTTTAAAATCATTTCTAACAGACACATTCATTATTTTTGCAAATAAGTGATGAGTCAAATCCTGAGTCAAAGACGATTCTAAACAAGTTCCACTCTAAGTAGGATAAACGGTTTATAATATTGTTTAGCAATATATTTATTCATAGGTATTATAAAGGTAAACATCAAATAGTAAATTAATAATATTTTGGTGTAGTTTCAGCTCCTATGCCCCATGAAATAACCAATTCGGAGCTAAACAAGCCCTTATATGATCTTCTGAACAGTCAGCATTTCTGCCTCGTGCTCACATCCATTAAACTGTAGAATGTTCATTAGTCATAATATATGGCTGAAGGAATACAGAGTAAGTTTCTAACCATAAATTACATCTGAGGATAGACCTTTAACAGCAGTTGCTCTTATTTCTAATATGGTTAAGGCTGTGATGCTGCAAAATGCAATGAACATAACCTAAGCAGAGTCATGCCCTGATTATAACAAGGTTTTTTGCAATTACAGGAAATATGGCAAGAGGTAACTACCCATAGGCTCACTCTCCCCAATAAGTCCCCTACCATCCATTTTGCATATAAGTATGAACGAAGGAATAATCTGGTTATAAATAGAGGAGAGCAAAAAGTTCTCCCAGTACAGGGCACCTGGGTGGCTCAGTTGGTTAAGCAACTGCCTTCGGCTCAGGTCATGATTCTGGAGTCCCGGGATCGAGTCCCACATCGGGCTCCCTGCTCAGCGGGGGGTCTGCTTCTCCCTCTAACCTTTCCCCTCTCATGCTCTCTGTCTCCCATTCTCTCTCTCAGATAAATAAATAAAATCTTTAAAAAAAAAAAAAGTTCTCCCAGTATGGCTAGGGGAAATGTATTTCCTAGTTAACAGTTACCTTAATTAAAAATGAGAATTTAGGGCGCCTGGGTGGCTCAGTTGGTTGGGCGGCTGCCTTCGGCTCAGGTCATGATCCTGGAGTCCCTGGATCTAGTCCCGCATTGGGCTCCCTGCTCGGCAGGGAGTCTGCTTCTCCCTCTGACCCTCCCCCCTCTCATGTGCTCTCTCTCATTCTCTCTCTCTCAAATAAATAAATAAAATCTTTAAAAAAAAATGAGAATTTAAATGGAGTACAAAAAGGGGAGGAGAGGTTTGGAAGGGCTGTTTGGGAGTGGGGGTAAGGCTGGACTGCTAAGCTGATAAAGCAAGAACTTAAAAACATAAGAATATATAGTTTATGAAATAATCCCAAAGAATTTTAACTGGATTTAGATCTCACTTCACTAAGTCATGATACTATGTGTGTGTGTGTGTGTTTGTCTATGTGTTTAAGACTTACGCAACAGCTAGAATTTTGCAAAGGTAAAACAACTGTTCTGTTTATTGATCTATTTAAGTTTCAATTCTAAAACACTTCATAGGCAATAGTCATACCTGTACTTCTCCTTAAAAGTGGGGTCTTCTAGAGATGATGTGTTAGTTGCCTAGATTTACTTTATTCTTTTATACTGGATTTGGGAATAAGATGGGGAAAGAAAATTTTAACATTTGCTTTGTTAATTACAGTTTGGGAGATAGCACAAGACCACTAAATATCATATAACTGTAAGATTATTCAAGAAGCCTTGAGTTGAGTAACTATTGTGTGCAAAGCACAGTAGGTGCTGAGAATACAAAGATAAAAAAGCTTATAATGCCCGCCCTCAAAAGCTCACAGTCTAAGAGGGAGTGGACATTAGTTACAATGTGGCATTTTAAGTCTCATTTTAAAGACTTCCTAGAGAAGGTGACACCAGTCTTCAGTCTAAGGAAGTTGTGGGAATTAGCCTTTAACAAATTGGGGGAAGGGAAGGACGGAAGGAGAATGTTCCATGCAGAGAGAACAGCACTTGCTAAGGTCCTAAGTAAAAGACAGAAGGGAACAAGTGTTCTGTATGATTCAGTGTGTAGTACATGATGGTAAGCAAGGATCAAATCATGAAGGGCCTTGCACATCACATTAAAAAGTATGAATTTCATCACTGGAAAGTGACATAATGAGTTTTCATCTGCACCAAGTGAAAGATGTCCTATATAAATATGAAACTTCTGCAAATCCAAATGAAGTCCACTCTCTTTGCTCACAGAGGAGGGAAACACATCATTTACTTTCAAAACATTTCTGAATCCTAACTTTGTTAGCCCAATTAGATAGTTTCATTGTAAGTAATTAGGATAGGTTTTATTTTCCACTTATAACAGTGCAAATTAATAGAGGCAATTAATTAATAAAGGCAAATTAAGTATGAATTTCATTCTAAAAATAGCACAGCTCACATTTTTAACCAAATAAAGTGCATTGAGGAAAATATCTTAGCTCAAAGAAAAGTTTAAAACATCAGCATTAAAAATCCACTCGGCATTTAGTGCATTGTTCTAGGCTATTATGATTTTATTCACCCAGAATATAAGTGTAATTCTTAAAATATTTTTACTACTTGGGGTTTGTTCCATCTTAAAGCTTGTACTAAAATTTATTGGAAGACTAATTTGAAAGTAAAATTTCACTCTGCCTTTGCAGAAGCTACAAGATGTTCTACACACTCACCTTATTTGGCATAGCATTCCTTAGTCTTGTTAAAAAAAAAACCATAATAACAATTATATAAATACTATGGAAGCATTGAATGTTATTTATTATGTTTTGCCATGTTGTAATATAACGGTGCCAGAATTTATGCATCATATCCAATGAAGAGCTCAGTTGGTACCTTCAACAAATTGGGGCCATAAAATTTATATAGGCCATTGATGTGTACCTAGGGTTATTCAGCAGCTGGTTTCCTAACGAAGAATGCCAGAAATCGGTAGTTGGAGCAAAACTTGTTTAGGACCCTGAACCAGATAAAGTGCCAGGGGCACACCTTTACCCTTAAGATGGCTCTAGTTAAGGAGGTGATTGGGAGCAGCTAGCTATTCAAGACCTATCCAAGGCAGTTGACTTTCTAGAGATGAAAAATTTGCTGCTACTGTTCTTTCTTAACAAGGATACAGCTGTCACAAAGTCAGCTGGACAAGCTGCTTTCTGTAGTGATCTTACATTAACCAAAGAAACCTGGGGAAAGAAGCATAAAGAAGGTGGGCCTGAGCTGAACCTTGAAAGGGAATCTATCCTGTTAAAGTAGAGAGGCTGGGGAGAGGCTCACGGGCAAAATCAGACAGGTGGAAACAGGTGTCTTACACATGGCAATACGTAGCCTGGCTGATGTGGAAGATTATGTAACAATGCATCGAAAAGGGGCACCTGGACTGTGCAATCGGCTGAGCAACAGACTCTTGGTTTCCGCTCAGGTCTTGATCACGGTGATCACAGGTCAAGGGACCAAGCCCCGCATCAGGCTCCGTGCTCAGAGTGGATTCTGCTATGGATTCTCTGCCTCTGCCCCTCCCCCCACATGAACTCACTCTCTCTCTCTCAAATAAATAAATAAAATCTTAAAATCTTCCAAAAATTGGAATCTAAGGAAAAGACTAGTTTTTGTATTAAACCACCTGTTATGTTGCAGTGAGGCTCAAACTAATCATATAGGACCTTCTGCATTTTATCAACATCTGTGTGAGTAGCGATGAGACTAGCTGCAGGTGTTGGAGTTCTGGGGGCCTGGACAGCAGTCCACCTTCACTGAGAAGATAAAGATGGCAGGGGCACCTTGCTGAGCTGCCAGAGGGTGCACTGGAGGGTCACAGCACTGGGCCATAGCACTCACAAACCACTGCTGAAGTAGCAGCACCCAAGACCTACAAACCAGTGGGAGACGTCCTAACACTACTTCGGATGTAACGGCAGTCAGAGCTCTCAAGTTAGAAGAATGGTTTGTCTGATCGGGGTGAAATTGAGAAAGGGCAAATGTAAAATTGAACATTTAAATAGGAAGAAGGAGTCAGAAATGCAGGATAGGGAAAGATAGAATAAATAAAAAGATGACAGAGGGAAGTCAGCCTAGCCACCTGCTGGTTTGTCACACTGTCACCATAGGCATAGGGTTTTTCCTCATGCTTTAAATTCTTTCACTATTTTTGTTGATTTTCTCTGTTAAACCCTTAATATGGAAACAAGAGTCTGTCATATCCACATACATAATTTGCCTGTAACTATAATGAAATCATTGGGAGGAGGTCATTTAGTGTTTGAAGAAAACCAAAATTAATATACCTAAAGAATATTTTTTAATATGCCATGGTTTTGCCATATTACTAGCATAGCATTTACAAAACAAAAACTGGCTCCAAATCAAACTCTCCTGTATGATATGATTAAATGGATGCTTCATCAACCACAAGTGATTATGTAGATCACCATGATGTTTTGTGGAGACTCCCGCTCATTTGAAAAGTCAGACATCGATGTTTTCATCTTATGTATTCATCCTTATGAATAAACAACCAGAAATACTTGCCCTAACTTTACATGTGGTTATTTCCACTACATTTGAAAATACTCCCCATCTGTTCTTTAGTTCTTATTATTTCATCACTGCCTTGAAAGATGATGACCATAATGTCCTTAACATAGCCATTATAATAAAAATTGCTGCTGAAATTTATCTCTTCATAGCTTTTTCATAGTTGGAACTTGTTCACACAAAAGTTCTTAGAGTTACATATAGATTCTAATTAGAGCTCCAATTAAAGCTATGTTTGCTAAGTAGTCTTTATAAACGTTAACACTCCATTGCCATGAAGGGGGTCCTACAGCCATTAACTGTTCTTTCATATCACAAAATATTACGAAATGCAAAAGATGCTAGATTTTTTTTGCTTTCCCATATCTCTTTTGTTTGAATGTTTGCAATTTCCCTAATAAGAAATAGCTTTTTTTTTAAGATTTTATTTATTTATTTAATTGACAGAGAGAGAGAGACAGCATGAGAGGGAACACAAGCAGGGTGAGTGGGAGAGGGAGAAGCAGGCTTTCGGCCGAGCAGGGAGCCCGACGCGGGGCTCAATCCCAGAACCCTGGGATCATGAACTGAGCTGAAGGCAGTCGCTTAACCAACTGAGCCACCGAGGCGCCCTTCCCTAATAAGAAATAGCTTTAAGAAAGAAAGGCTGATTTCGCCTATTCTCCTATCTGTTCACCTGGAATATGCCAAAGGAAAGGAAGTCATTCAAAGCTGTGATTTGGATTTCAGTCATAACAGACCACATTCAAAATATGACACTGTGCAAGGAAGCAAAGATAGGATATATAATTATATACAAGTGCATAACAAATTATATTAAAAGCCCTGACTTTCTGCAGTTTTTTGCTTCCTTTGGTCTGTAGACAACAATAGTACCAACCTGATGTACACCGACTTACAGCCATTTCACCATGTTAAGTACAATTTATTGATCACGTAGTGTCAACCAGTTTGAGGGGTGTGTTATTTCAGTTAGTACTCACAATAACATTATGAAATGGATATTATCTCTACTTGACAGACTTTGTCAGTGAAACTTGGAAAGGCTAAAGAACTTGCCCTGAACACATACCTAAAATGTGGTGTTGCTTGGATTTAAACTGAGACCTCTTTGATGCTAAAACCTGTGATCTTACCTACTCTTCTGTCTCAATTATAGTTCATATCATTCTCAGTGAGTTGCATAAAAAAAATTTCATTCTGTGGTTCTCAGACTTTCTAAAAGGATTGACAAGTCCTCCCATCAACTCTAATTCTTGGTATAATAAACTCTTGGTGTAATAAGGTTAGAAAAAAGCTAGCACAAGCAACTAAAGAAATGATCTCAAATAAAATAATTTAAAATTTAAAAATCGTGTGCAGTGAGAAAATAGTGTGATCGTTGTAGTTCTGAAAGAGATCCCTACACCTCTCTGGCAGCCTCACATTCATCCACATTAACCACATACATGCCTGAAGCCAAAGATTTTCATTTAAAGGTTTCCATAAACAAATTATTACATTTCTAAGGAAAAATAATTCCAGGCTAATTTTAAAATTAACAATATGAATTGCTCAATTTTTCCATTTTCTTCCAAAATGAAAACTTGGAATATGATAGACTCTATGGATGTGCTCCATGCAGTAACCATTTTAAGTATATATATACTTATAGGCACCCTACATATGTGTGTGTGTGTGTATCAGATCTAAGAACATAGTCTTTTTTTTCGTCTGTGTTTATGCATGCCAAGAAATTCCCTTAAAGACTGACTTAGTTTGGCGTCTACCTTTAACATATCAACTGTGTAACTGGCAGAGGTCCATCTCCCTTTGTACTCTACAGACATAGAAACCGTGTACGGGGTGTGTTTCCCCATGAGATTTTTTTCAGAGTTTATGCTGCCAAACAGGCTTTAAGCAACTCTAAATTCCTGAAAGTATGTAACTTTACAGGTACACAGTAGTGCATTTAAACATTGAAGAGAACTTTCTATTCATCCCGCTCTGCTAACACAGCCGTTTAATCCTGAAAGATGAGTCCATTTTTAGACCCTCCTTTGACTCTACAGATCAGAAGCCACTGCTGAAAAATGAAAAAGAAGGGAAGAAGAAATAGAGATCTATGATCATGGTCCCCAGAAAGCAAGAGCATGTTGTTCAGGTTTCCCGGGATCCAATATTTTAAGGTAGAGAGGGCAGAAGAGGTAAGAGCTGGAAAATGAATATGTTTTACAATAGCATTCAGGAATTCAGTAAAGTGAGCTTTAATTTCAGATTTTTAAAACTGAAAGAGATCTCAGAGAACATACAGTCCACGACTTAGCAAGTCATCCTTGCACAGGGGCCATGCTAATCTTCTCTGTGTCATTCCAGTTTTAGTATATGTGCTGCCAAAGCGAGCACAGGGAATGTGTAGTCCAAACATAATTTTGTCTCTGATGGAAATGTGAGGTAAAATGCCCCAAATTCACTTAAAAGTCAAAGACTATTTTATATGCTAGCTTGAGAAGTCTTTAGGATTGAAACACTCACAGGGTCAACAGTTTCACTGAACAGTATTTTCTTTAGTTCCCTATTGCATTTAGGTACTCCTTGAACTCATAGGAGTTATTTGAATGCTATTACCTCACAACACTGAAAGTGTTTTAACATAGACGGGGGGGGATATCCCATAGCCTACATATGTCAAACACAATTTATCAACAAATTAAATTCAGATGTGCATGATAATTCATGAATAACTTGGGGAAAATGGCAACCATAGTATCCATTTGAAACAAAACCAAAAAGTCAAATCTCACTTGGTTTAAGGGTATATGAAGGATTTGGACACAAGCTGATAGTTGTTCAAATTCAACATTTTAGTCACTGAATAACCTTATGCCTTAATATGATGAAAGCTGCAGAGCCTTACTCCTGAAAAATCATTCATACAGAACAAGGAATAAGTCTAGGTTTTGACTGTCACATTGCTCAAGGAAGAGGGATAAAATAAAAAACCACTTAAGATAAGATCTTTCCTTGTTATACTTTATCATAGAGCAAGGTTTTCAGATGTTAGAGGATAAATTATGAAAAAAAAAAAGAAGAAGATAGTAGGAGGGGAAGAATGAAGGGGAGGACATCGGAGGGGGAGATGAACCATGAGAGATGATGGACTCTGAAAAACAAACTGAGGGTTCTAGAGTGGAGGGGTGTGGGAGGATGGGTTAGCCTGGTGATGGGTATTAAAGAGGGCTCGTTCTGCATGGAGCGCTGGGTGTTATGCACAAACAATGAATCATGGAACACTACATCAAAAACTAATGATGTAATGTATGGTGATTAACATAACAATAAAAAAGTAAAAAAAAGTAAACATCACAACTGTACAAAGATATATGTATGTGCATCGTGTGTCAAATGAGAGAACATATAGACATTCATTCACTTTGTTAAATCCTTACAACTCTCTATATTCAGGTGGATGCAGCATCTGTTTTTCAATTTTTTTTAAAGATTTTATTTATTTATTTGAGAGAGAGAGAGAACACAGAGGGAGAGTGAGAGGAAGAAGCAGACTTTCTGCTGAGCAGAGAGCCCAATGAAGGGCTCGATCCCAGGACCCTAAGATCATGACCTGAGCCAAAGGCAGACACTTAACTGACTGAGCCATCCAGGTGCCCCTATTTTTCAATTTTTTTAAAGAGACTTTGTTTATTTATTCAACAGAGAGAGAGCTGTGGGAGGGGCAGAAGGAGAGGGACAAGGAGACTCCCAGCTGAGCATGATGCGGGGCTTGATCTCAAGATCCTGAGATCATGACATGAGCAAAAACCAAGAGTCAGACGCTTAACCAACTGAGCCACCCAGGCGCCATGTTTTTCAGTTTTTTAATTAACATTTTCTTTCTTTTTTTTAAGACTTTATTTATTTATTCATGAGAGAGAGATTCAGAGGCAAAAGGAGGAGCAGGGAGCCTGATGTGGGATTCAATCCCAGAATCCTAGGATCATGACCTCAGCCAAAGGCAGATGCTTAACCAACTGAGCTACCCAGGCACCCTTAGTTAACATTTTCAAACTCAGTGTTGAATGTACAATACAATGAATATTGAACACCCACCATCCAGATTCAAAAATTGTTAACATTCTGCCATATTTGCATGCAGTGCCTTAACATCATTTTTCAACACAGATGACTGGTCAAATCCCCACCTGCTACTGAGATCCACATTGCACCGTTTGTATATTTCTGGTGATAAGAACCTCACTACTTCCTAACATATTAAAGTGTCCAATGACCATACTCTTCTCTTACCCTGAACTAAAATCTGCCTTCCTTAAATTTCTACCCATTTATTCTAGTTCTGCCTTTGGAAAGACACGGTCAAGACTTTTTCCTTCTTCTCAAAACCCTGAAGTTCACTTTCATAACAGACTATCTCAGATACAAATCTCATTTGTATTTTCTTCTCTCATAAATTGAGTAGAGTGGGGGCAAAGAGAAGGAGATGTAAGGAGAGAAGGAGGGGCTATCAGGCTTTTTAAGAGTTGGCATTTTTTCCCTACGAGGTTTCATATGTGATATTTTCATCTTCATTCAGTTTGACGTAGTCTCAAATTTCAATTTTATCTTCCTTAAACCATGAGTTGTTTGGAAGTGTATGTCTTCTTTTCTGAAAGAAGGGGATTTTTCTAATTTCATTGTGGTCATTGTCATTTCCATTATATATGAAGTGTAGTGAGGGAACAAAAATCTGTATATTGTAATTTTTGAAATGTATTTAGACTTTCCTTAAGGGTGGCATTTAATCATTTTCTTTTAACATTCTCTCAATGCTTGAATAGGTTATGTATTCTATACAGTGTTCTATATTATGTCAAGTAGTTCAAAGTTTGTTATGTTATTCATATTTTCTATTCATTTCTGAAAAATATATGTTTGTTCATTTAGTTACTAAGAGAGGTATGTTAAAATCTCTTAGTGTAATTGTGTGTATTCATTTTCCCTTTAGTTCTGCCTATCTGTGCTTTGTCTATATGGAGGCTGTGGGATTAAATGCAGTTAAATTCTGATTTTCTGCATTTTCCTGGTAAATCAAGATTAACTTTTATTATTACATAGTATTTTTTATTCTCTAGTAATCCCTTTTCCCTTAAAGTCAACTTTGTCTGATATTAATATTGCTAGCCAATTCTCTTTTGATTAGTGTTGGCATAGTACATTTTTCATCTTTTTTCTTTAACATATTTTTCTTTCCATCCTTACATTTAAATCGTTTCTCTTGAAACAGCATATTTGGGTTTTGTTTTTGTAATCAACCTGAGAACTTTGGTTTTTAGTAAGACCATTTAATCTGTTTACATTAATGCAACTATTGCTGTGATTAGGTTTAAACTGCCATTTTACTATTTGCCTTCTATTTGTTCTGCACATTTTAGTTTCCTTTTCTTTCCTCTCTTCCCTTCTCTCTAAAATAATGGACCATTTTGTATTGTTCCATTTCTCGCCTGTATTAGATTTGTATTTTTCTGCTTTTACTATTCCTTTAGTTTTTTCCCTAGGGGCTACTTAACATGCATCCTTGATTTATCAAAGTCTAAAATAAATTAGTAGTTTTACCTCTCCCCTGACAATGCAAGGACCTTCAAGTACTTAAACTCTATTTACTTTCCTGCCAACTTATTATTCTCATGTATTCTCATGTATTTTAATTATAAATATTTTATAAATCCCAAATATTTTATAAATCCCAAAAGACCTTCCTATTGTTTTATACAGTCAGTATTCATTTAGATTTACTCACGTATTTATCCCTTCATTGCTTTTCATTGTGCTGGAATTTTGAATCAAAAAGAGAAAGGAATTTAGTGCATATCTGGTGAGTTCCACCCCTCCTTCATCCTACCTCTCAGCTTCATTTGGAATTCAGAAAAACATAAGGGCCCTGAGGTATATGGGGAAACATTGTGCAGAAACATCATAAGTAAGATGTAATGAAATGGGTAGGAAAATATACACAAGAAGGTAACATGCTCTGAAGGCAAGAAGCACAAAGATATGCTTTATTTAAAAAGCCTTAAGCAGTTAATGATTTGGAGAAGTACTGCCAAATTACACTCAGCAAATTTAGTAGTATGCCCCAATTTAGTGGGCACAAAACCTGTTTATTGTTGAATGAACAACAAGTATAATGTAATTGGTTTCATACAATTAGGAGGTCACCAAGCCATGCTTATTATAATTGGCAT
The DNA here is from genome assembly GCF_054177405.1 of Leptonychotes weddellii. Lineage (NCBI taxonomy): Eukaryota > Metazoa > Chordata > Mammalia > Carnivora > Phocidae > Leptonychotes > Leptonychotes weddellii. The sequence continues at coordinate 64,278,894 of NC_138378.1, read as the reverse complement.
TGCCATAGCCAGGGGCTTGTGCGACCTCAAGCAATGATTGGCCTGAAGGAGTAAGCCAAGAATGTGTGTGCTTTGGGCTAGGGAGACTGACTAATCTGGCTGCAAGGCTCAGGGAGGGGGCCAGAAATCAAGTCACAGTGCTTAGTGGACTCAGCTGAATGTGGTGTCCATTCAGTTCATCGCTCTCCAGGGGTTTGATCTGGAGCTGGGGATGGAAGGTGGTTGGGAGGAATGAGGTAAAGAGGAAGGCACCAGAAAACTACAATTGAAATGTCAGTTCAGAGGCATCCCACAATAAGATGGGATCATAATTCCTCTGAAAGCCATGCAGCTGGAAGCTGGTTCCCAGCTTGTAGGGACTGGGCTTTAACTTTCACACAGACCATCTTTAATTCAATCTTTAAGCAAAGATTAACGGCGCTACTTGTTTCAAAAATACAGTTTTACCTCCACAAGGTTGTGGACTGATGACTGGCTGTAATATCACTCCAAATACCAGGGTCATCTTTTCCCAAACATGTTTTTAATGGATAATTAAGTTTAAGAAGTAAAAAAGGAAGTTTAGCTGGGAATGACATATTCACAGAGATGCCAGAGAACACTCCTGATGATGAGCAATCATTTATCATTAGAAAATGTTTTTCCTTAAGATTCTGAAAGCAATAAGCTTCACTTTGCCAGTGTGCAAAAAGAGCTGAAGAATAATTAAGGCCTTTGTTTCCTTGCTGGTTCTGTTTTAGCTTATGAGCGATGGGTGCATTTGGTCTGTGTGTAGTACCGATGAGTCACAAGTTGAACTGGCCAGGTGTGCCACTTGGTTTTCTCCCCCATGTTCATGAACTGCATGACTAACCTCATCCCATCATCTTGCAAATGAAGACCACTAGCCACAAAGAAGACTGGGTGAGAAAAGGTCAGTTTGCAGGGCAAATCAGTCATCGTTGCTGGAAAAGCAACTCCCAGTATATATAGCTTGATCTTTCCATATGAGAGCAGCATATTTCAAAGGTTCTGATAGAACACAGTGCAATGACAGGGACTTCCAGGACACTTGATTCACCACTCTATAAAACAAAGAAATGAATTATCAGGGAGGCTGATGTTTATTGATTTTGGTGATATTTTTGTTTATCATTTAAAGCACACCAAGTTATTAACAATCTGTTTTGCCAGAACAGATAAGAATCTAGAACTATAAATCTACTGCTGGCTATAGATGAAGACAGTTCTCTTTTGTTACTTAATATCAGTATTTATTTTCTCCACTAGAACTGCTTAGCTGGGGTGAATTCTAGCTGATAATTTCAGAAGGGTGAAAAGCTAACTAGAACTGGGCATTTAGCCCAGATAAATCTGATTCCAGTACTATGAAAGAAGCAGCAAGGGAAATAGAAAGTCTTTGACAAAAATTGTTGATAATTGGCTAAGGACTGGGGAGGGAAACAGAAGACTTGGAGAGCTATGAATGTTATTCTAATGTAGAAGAAAGACACAAGGGAGGAATCAAGGCACTACAGATGAACGATCCTCTCTTTACTTCTAAGAAAAATTAAATATATATACATATATATGTAAAACTACAATTCAAGGTCTGCTATCCAGAGCTCTTAGGAAATAAGTCTTTCTGGAAACCTAAATTGCAGGGGCAAAATGGAAATCTGGGGTTTGAATTTCTACTCTGTGTGATGTTGGGCAGGTGACCTCACTTATCTGCATTTCAATGGCATCCTCCTGCCTCTTCCATAAATTGTGCATGATGTGACCACTTATTCCACAGAGCTGTTATCAGGATTAAATCAGAGGCTCGCAGATCCATTTTTCTAATCAAATAATGAGTATTTAAATATTGGTAAGCACTTACCTATTTTTACACCCGTTAATTTTATAATTTTAACAAATTTATATATGAAGTTACATAAAATATCACACACCTCCTTCCTAATCAAAATTGAAGCAACATAATTTAATGTCTTGAATACTCAGATTGTCATTATTAAGAGCCATGAATGGATGAGGCAGTAGTAAAACAGCAATGCTCTCAGCATTGTTGAGCTAGCTCCTACTTTCCAGGATTATACTGAAAAATAAGGTGAAGACCCAAAATAACAATGAGATCCTTACCCAATGAGTCCTTTTTATTTAAAAAGTTTTATAGAGTAAATAGAGTGCTGGGAACTAATTTATTGTCCTGTCACTGGAAAGGATTAGGACCAATCATTCTGAGCAGATGGGTATTATCTAGATTGTTAAGAATGTGAGAAAGAAAGAAAGAAGAAAGAAAGAAAGAAAGAAAGAAAGAAAGAGAAGAAAGGAAGGAAGGTGGGGAGAGGGAAGGGAAGGGAAGGAGAGCGGAAGGGAGGGGAAGGGAAGGAGAGGGGAACGGAGGGGAGGGAAGGGAAGGGAAGGCGCTAGGAATAAAGTAGCTCCTTCTCACAGCAAACATGAATCCCTGACCTCTTTTTTTTCTACTTTACTCCATTTATGAGATTAAATTAGTATGGTTGCAGAAGATATAAGATTGTAAATTCACCCAGACGAAGAAATAGCAACTTGAATTTAACCGCTGCCTTTGCTTTAACCACAGGAGTTCAAAGGACAGTGCCATCAAGTAATATTCACAAAGCATGCACAGTGCTCCCTACAGAACTCATAAAGATGTGGCTATTTTACTCTAAGGGTTCAGTCTGGAAACAAAAAGATATATTTTGAAGATTCTGAACTCTTAAAAAAAAAATCCATGCATTATTAAGGGTGGGCAGTCTATTTTATAGATGGAGAAACAGAGAAAAAGAATTGATTCCATGGTCCTAGATCACCTGGGCAGTGACAGATGCAAAATCACTTCAGTCTCTTCCTCCTATTTCAGTGTGTACTCACATCACTGGGCAGTGGTGGATTATTCCAAAGTAGTTATGAATTATTCCTTAAACCTAAAGCACAAAGTTTAAATGGTAATCTAAAGCATTTAAGGTACAGAAAATGTTTGCCCATGAAAACACACTCAATGTCCATGTCGTGGTAAGTTATCAAATTATGAAGAGAACATTGCAGAGATTAAAATGTTGCATAAGAGAGAAAGCAGCATGAGTCAGGGGTTTGGGAAATATGAGTCAGAATGACAGGAAGGAGCCAAAAACATAGAGAATGCGGGCCTAAGCAGGGACTTAATGGACACCACAGAGATGTGGACACAGTTGCCTCCATTAACTTTTGAGAGGAAACCAAGTATGCAGTCCCATAGACTGGGGGTCCGCATGATGAAGAGCCTAGGAGTAAGAGCCGAGCAAAGATCAGACTGCATTATTTGAAGCAATAATGGTGCCAAAGTCAGCAAGAAAGGGACCTACAACAGTATAAATCACTAGGAGGGAGAGTGTGGGCACATTTTTGAAAAATGAGGGAATCACCAAATACTGCCCTTAGCTATTCTTGATGCATTAGAATGATGAAATGTGAGTTGATTTACGTGTTGTGATATTTTAGGAAGCACACTCTATTATTTTGTTCTCTGGCTATGTTTACATTAGGCTGTGTCTACATAGTTCAGAGCTGCTCCCCGTGATGTCCAATTCAAATTCCAATCCCACTTTGAGGCCCTGAATTTTTGCTTAGGATTTGCGCTACCACTTTATGAGCCTCTTCAAGCAGGCACCGCAGCGGGCTCCTCACACACAGCCCCTCCAGCCATGCTGACTCCAACTGCCTTGCAGACCACTTGTTTCATTGGAGGTTTTCTAATGCGAGCCTGCCTCCTGCCTAGAAATAGCCTCCTCACCTTCTTCAAAACGCAGCTCAAAACTCCCCTGGCCCAGCAAACCTTCTACAGCCACCCACCTCCGATGCTGCCTTATGCCTCCTAGTTTCTGCACTTCTCAACAACTTTGCTTTCCTACAGTTTCCGTGTGCTGACATCTTGCTGGTTTTGCTGTTTCTCACATCTTGCCTGTCACCCTTCCAGTGATTAGTTCCATAAGATAAAACACTGATCCTACGTCCTTCAAACTCTAGGCATCGGTTCCAGCAAACGATTATCATTCATTCATCCATTTATTGAACAAACAGAAACCCACGATGTTTCATGCACTCTGCGAGGCATTAGGAATACAGAAAAAAGTAAGATGTAGACCCCACCCTCAAAGAGTTTGGGGCCAGGGCCCAGGGAATGTGTTAACTGATTGCTTAAGAACTGTGAGCTTCACTGTCAAGGATAAATTATAGATAGTTTAAAAGCAAAACAAAAACTCCTCTCCCAGAGTACTTTTTCCTAGATTACCAAGAAAATCATGGCTGACCTGAGTCGTTTCCCTTATGAATAAAGCAGTGCTTTTGCCATTTGAGATACTTCCACCACAGAGGCCTTTCATAAATGAAAAGTCTGGGAAACCAGGTCTTCTGATATACCAGCATAGGAATGGATATTCTTCGCGTCTCTGACATAGATGTATGTTTTAGTGACTTACCACGTTAACTTTCTGATGTTTAAGACAAATAGAAATGCATACAAGTAGAAAAGGAAAGCGTAGAGGCAGCTGGCTGGCTCAGTCAGTAGGGCGAGCGACTCTTGATCTCAGGGTTGTGGGTTTGAGCCCCCCATGTTGGGTGTAGAGATTACTTAAAAAATAAAACCTTTAGAAAAAAGTGTAAGAGACTTTAACAATGCATAACAATTCTTACATGACTTTCTCATATGACATATGCTTTGTGATTAGATAATAACAGGGTCTCAAAGTACAACTTTTAAAATAATAAAATTGTGTTATTTAAATAATGGTATGAATTGACAGTATAATCGAAGATAGTTCAAAGAGATCCTATCTGTCTATGTGTTCTTCAGCATTAGATAAACTGCTAAGAGCGAAGGAGAGGATAAATTGTCTCAGCTTGAGTTGGAGAAGCTGTAAATGAAAATGTAGTCAGTTCATTTCCTAGCAGATCCAGCTCTAGGTATATGACAGAGCACGCATTCAACTCCTTTGGAATAATTTCTTGAAGGGGATTTCATGCAGTTGTGTTTTACTGAATTTCAGGAAGTTTCCCATCTGAAAGAATTAAAAATTAAAGTGAGTCCAAGTATGTACAAAGTGTGTTAAAAATATCACCAGTGTTAGGTGCGGTGAGTCCTATTGCAGTTTTGTTTGTTTGTTTGTTTGTTTATTTGTTTTGATAGAGAAAGGAAAAGAATACAGTGGCATGGGGGCAGTGGCATTTTTTTATTATTAAATTATTTTAACTCACCTAATATTTTTACTCAGTAATCTTTCTCAGAGGGTCAGCGGACCTGGTTCTTAAGAAGGGGTAGGTCCAGGTAGCACAATTTTTACATTTAAAACCTATTTAATGATATATTAAGTCCACTAGAAATATTAGCCTACTTATCAAAGAGCCTTAGAAGTGAACAAGAAAGTAGGAAGGAAATTGTAGGGCATTGGGAATGCGATGGGGTGGAGGCGGTTTGCAGAGAGGTCTCAGAAAGAAAAGCCGCAGTCACTGGTGAGGCCTCCCTTAGAACATGCAGCAGCCGGCCCCAGTCCTTGATCTTCTGCCCACATGTACTGAGGAAACTTGCCACATCTGAGTCTCACATTTCGGTATCTCTCAGGGCTGTTATCACTGCAAATGTTGGCAGATGCTCTTGACATAAAACAATAGGAATTCTGCTGTCATTTCTGCATTAGCGAGTCATAAAGCTCTGAAAGAAACCCCAGTAGAAATGTTTTCATCAAGTGCATATGAGAATATAATAAAAGACACAAAAAAGAGCAGATAATTTCAAAGCAAGACTGTGGCACCTCTGCATAGTACCTTAAAAGGACAGAGTCGAAATCACTGATTTGAAAATAATGATGATGACAATGGATGTCAAAACAAAAATAAAAAACAATAACGCAAAAAGTTCACCACAACTTTAAAACCAGGTTCAAAGAATTATGTTAAGTAGATGCTTTTATAGGGTATTAACCAATAAATGGCCATACATCCCTCGAGTATTTCTCATCTCCCCTTCTTCTTTCTTTTGGAAAAAATCTCTGTTATCGTTCAAAGCCGATATCTGAGGACAACTCTCTTACAACAGGAACCTCCTACATTCTTATATTGGTAGAGTGAGTGCATCAGCTTTCCCTGGAAATAGAGAGAGTTGAAAGGCAACACAGCAGGAACCACTCTCTGAGCGTCTTTAGGAGAAGGCAGGAATTGAGGAATACATTCTAATTACTGATGGCTCATCGTTTGTATTGAATTTTAGCCCACTGTTTGTTCCAAAGCACCACCCTGGGTTTACCACAGTGATGATCTAAGGCTCTCAGTTTCTGTGCAAAATTTGTCATCTAGGAATTCCAAGTTTGATAAAATTTTTTAACAAAGCTTAGACTCTTCAGTTGTTGAAGAATGCCAAAATCACATAATCTTCTTAACTCACCTATTTAACTTCATAATGGGAGAGAGTTAATTGAATGCGAAGGTAATGTTGAAAAGGCAAAATTAAATTTCACTTATAAATTACTGTAATATGAATGCACATGCACAAATTCACATCACACTTTGATCCCAAAGAAATTCATTATAACAGATTCATTATATTATGAGCATTTTTTACTTTTCTGAAACTATAATCTACCTACTCCTTAGGGCACATTTAGTAAATTATAGAACTGCTTTGGGGAAATACCTTTTTTAAACTGAAATGAAATGCTTTGGGAAAATAGGTATTTTAAACTACACCAGTTTTCTCTCTCCTAGAGGAATATGAACAAGTTGAATCCTTTGCATTTTGAAATTTGCAATGAAAGAGGTTTTTTTTTTAAGATTTTATTTATTTATTTGAGTGAGAAAGAGAGCACAAGCAGGGGGGTGGAGGGGCAGAGGGAGAGGGAGAAGCAGGCTCCCAGCTAAGGGAACCCGATATAGCTGTATCCCAGGACCCGGGGATCATGACCTGAGCTGAAGGCAGATGCTTAACTGACTGAGCCACCCAGGGGCCCCAAAAAGGGTTTTTTTAAAAAGATTTACTTATTTGAGAAAGAGAGAGGGCATGCTGGGGGGAGGGGCAAAAGGAGAGAGCAAGAGAATCTCAAGCAGACTCCACACTGAACGCGGAGCCTGACACAGGGCTCCATCCCACGACCCTGAGATCATGACATGAGCCCAAATCAAGAGTCAGATGCTCAACCAACTGAGCCACACAGGCATCGCTGCAATTAAAGTTAAAAAAAAAAAAGGCAACAGGAAATGTACAGTATTAAAGTTTGATTTATATCTGGTTACTGAACAGATCTTTAGAGACTTGTCAACATAAATGATCTCAAATACAATATGTTGGGTAGAAGTATTATACAATTTATTTACACTAAAACACACAAAATAGCACTGTATATTCTAACAGATGCACTGTTTAGTCTAATGGATGGATGTATAATAAAAGTATAAAACCATTTCAGGGAAAGAATCACACCTACCAGCATAGTGGTAGGTGGGTGGGTAAAGAGATGAGAATACAGTAAGGCTTTAGCTATGTCTCAAATGTTTCATTTCTGGAAATAAAGTGAGCCGAGACAAGCATCGGTTAATGTTAGCATGTGTTAAATCTGAGTGGTATATACCGGCACCTATGAAATTATTTTCTGAACACTTGAAATCATTTATCATTTTAAACATTTCTAATATAATAATATTACAGAGTATTGTTTTAAGAATAAAGTAAAAAACTTTATTTCTTAAAAAAAAGTATGATGACAATTCAACATAGGGAATGTAGTTCATGGTACTGCAATAGTATCATTGTATGGTGACAGATGGTAGCTAGACTTGCGGTGAGTATAACGTAACGTATAGAGTTGTTGAACCACTATGTTGTACATCTGAATGTCACTTATGTGTCAACTATACTTCTTCGGGTTTTTTTTTAAATGGAGGAAATAGTAACATCTGCACAACCAACTCAAACTCTGTGCTGGATGTCTTTACCAGACATAGACGAGTGTACTGCAGGGACTCACAACTGTAGAGCCGACCAAGTGTGCATCAATTTACGAGGCTCCTTCGCCTGTCAGTGCCCTCCAGGGTATCAGAAGCGAGGAGAGCAGTGTGTAGGTAAGTACAGCAGAGCAGTGAGCAAAATCCTGGTCCTAAACCTCTTACTTGTTTAAACCTCAGTCATTCAAAACAAAGCACTCATATTTATTTGGAGAATGATAGCTAACAACTGCTTATTCTTTCATTGACTCCTGATCCATTTTCCACATTAACAAGAAAGAGCTAACTTTAAAGGGTGAGCATATTCTGGATATCAAAGTGTTGGCTACATGTTAGACTAAGCAAAAGCAAAAATTTGGAGTATGAATGGGACCACAAAAGCAACCAAGAAAATAATTTTAAATTAGCTCTTTGGGGGCCATAGCACCGAAACATTGATGAGGTGACCTTCATTCACTGGTTCAAAAAATAGCATAGCTTATAGGACACATGGTGAGGTTCAAATCCCAGCTCTACCCCTAATTCACTTTGAGGCTTTAGACAAATGACTTACATACTCAGGAGCTCATATATGGGAGTGATTAGAGCTGCGACAAGTCCTGGGTGGAATAGCTGTGTGCTATCATTCTGTGATGAGTTAAGAGACATGTACTAAACATTCGTTATGTTGCACATTGGTGCAGTGCTGGGAATGCAAAGCCAAGTACAGCATGTGCCTCTACTTGAGAGCTCTACTTAAGCTACCTGAGGGCAGGAGCCAGGTCTGGTTTGTGTCACTGCTGTCTCCCCAGATCTGAAAAGTGCCTGCCAAGTAGATGCTCTGTGCATTGTTTTTTATAATGACTAGAAGTATACAGTATGAGGATACTGACTGGCAAATGAGAAGTAAACAGTAAAAGTAAATGTGTTCTGGGTTCAGCCATGAGGTCCAGCACTAGGAGTAAAACTTTGTTACTGACTCCCTATATCAATTGTGTTCATATGATATTGATAGTGATTTACATGCCACCTTTTAACACACATCAGTGAAGAGTCCTTGTTTCCTCTTTGGAACAGAGGATAAGAATGTGGGGACAGGAAGCTAGCATTAATTTTCACCTGAGAATGTCCACTGTTGATGTCAGGATGTCAATACTGAGCTCCTCAAGGGCCCTGGCCCAGTCCTGCCCACCAGGGGGCTGTGCCCAGGTTTTGGGGTGAGTGCCCAGCCTCTGAGGAAGGCCCAGGCTTTGTGTGACTGAAGCTGTGATGTAGGAGAAGATTGTATGGAAAACTCCACAGGCACCAAAGTTTTGCCTGATGGATTAGTCAGGAAAATAAACAACTGAGGGTATAAAAGGTACAGAAAAAGAACTAACTCAAACTACTATGGGAAAAATTAAAGGGAATAAAATGTATGATTACAGCCCTATATGATATGGCAGGAGGAAACGTTCTTAAATTCAGATCTAATCATGTGGCTTCCCTGCTGTTCCCCTCACCCACAGAACCAACTCCACATTCGTCAACAGAGCATATAAGGTCTTCTTCCATCAGATCCTTGCCCAGCTCTTTTGTATCAACACCCTTCTCTCCCCAAAATATTATACTTCAGCCTTGTTCACTAGTTACATTTCCCGACATACATCACACAGTGTCACACTTTAGTGCCTCTACATAAGCTCTTTCAGCACCAGGAATGCACAGCCCTGGCAAACTCCTATTCAATTTCCAAATCCCAGCTCAGGGTCACTTCATCTGGGAAGTCTTCCATGATTTACCTAGACATGATTAGTTACTCCCTCCTCTATGTCACTACTTCTCAAACCTTGATGAGTCTTTTTTTTTCATAAATTTCTAGTCTGTTGCAGATTGATACTACTATAAAGTACAATAAAAAATGTTGTGGTAACACAAATTGCTATTCCTAAACACATATTCTCAATTTTTCTCAATTTCTGTACTTATTTGTTGCAGACTGGTCCAAATAGTCCATGGACTAACAGTGGTCAGCAGGTCACACCTTGAGTAGAATGGGCTCTTTCTGTCCCTTGTACAGCTTTCTACTGTTGATCTTACCATTCCATGCGATAATATGTTTTCATGCCTTTCTTCCATGCTAGACAGGGTATACTGTATGTATTTACGATCATTATAAAACTGTAGTGCCAAACACAATGCTTGCAAATAACAATGATTCAATGGATGTTCACTGGTTAAGAAGACATGCATCATTTATTCATCAAGTATTTACTGAGGGCTGACCATGTACCAGATACTGCTCTAAGTGCTGGGCCTTCATGGTGAACAAACACATTTTACAGAATCACGTCCCTCATGGAGCTATTAGAAGGGACCATTTATACAAATTCACTGTCAATACTGGCACCTGGCTATAATATGGTGTACTAGGAAGAACTATGCTAAAATTGCTCTTAATTAGTATAAAGTCTACACTCATTCAACTAATGTTTATCAAGCACCTACTATGCCAGACCCCGTTCCAGGTATTAAGCACAAAGCAGTGAACAGACAAAAAATATTCTACGTTCACCTGAAGAGGAAAGAGGTCTTATTTGCCATGCATTATAGTGAGGGAGATAGATAAGAAGCAAATAAACACATAACACAATGTGAAGGAGTGTCAATGGCTACAAAGAAATATAAAGCAGAAAAAGGGACAGATGGGACAGAAGAAGCCATTTTATATAGATGGACAGAATGGCCTCCCTGAGGTGACATTTGAGCAGACACCTCAATAAATGAGGTGGAAAGCCATGTCAATGTCATTACCTTTTACTTCAATATTCAAGTGAAATCAAATCTATTTTGCAGCCTATTAATAATAGCTGCCATTTATTTTTACCTGTTTTTTTGCAAGGAAGTTTGCCTATATAATTTCATGTTATCCTCCCAACAAGTCCACCACATTGTTATATTATCACTTACAGAAGAGGAAATGAAGCTCTGAGAGGTTAAGACCATGCTAGTAAGTGCCAGAACAAAGATTCATCTCAGGTTATCCTGAGGCCACTTGAGCATACTGCCTCCCACAGTTTTAGTCAGAAGAACTCAGCATAAAGTATTGTTTTCTTTTCATTTTTTACCATAAGGTAGGGTCACTACAGTCTTACATTTACATGCATAATTATTATTTTAAATTACACACTCCATGTTAAAGTTGTCACAAAGTGTAGAGTTAATGAAATTTTATTATGCTTCTAAGATGTTAATTAATCCTACCCCGCAAGTTCTCAACTGACCATTTTATTGTTGGAAATATTTATCTGAGAAGAACACAGCCTGGAACACTTCATCAGAATGTCAGAGGGCACTCTCAAGAGGTAATTTGTTTAGCATCCTACTCCTTCCACAGTGTTCTTTCATTTGGTTCTCACAGAAACGTCATAAGATACACATAGCAAGCATTACTATCCACATTTTACAAAAGAAAAAACCAAGATGCCAAACGTTTATGTGACTTGGCCAACATCATCAGCCGAGCGGCAGACCACGCCTCCTTTCTCTTAGTTTTATGTTACATCAGTCGATTCTTCCATAGCCCTTTTTTACTTCTGTCATTACAGATAATCTTTTAGATCCCCAAACTGACATATATATTCTCATATATATGTGAAATAGTCTTCCTTGCTTTTCGGTCTTTAAATCTCAACCCACTCAACCAGCCTTGTGGAGTCTTTATTTTTAACATCTCACTCAACTGCAGAACGCAAACCAAAGTATATTTTTTAAAAAATAAACCCTAATTCAAAAAGAGAGAGAGAATTACTTTTAAAATGAGATTTTTCTCCAGCTAGGTTTTCTAGATAATGTTCTGCTGAGAACTAAAGAGCTAACAGCTATGGATAGTCAATAACCTGGTTCTCTTTGTGTGCCTGATAACCCAGACATAGATGAATGCACCATCCCTCCATATTGCCACCAAAGATGCGTGAATACACCGGGATCATTTTATTGCCAGTGCAGTCCTGGGTTTCAGTTGGCCGCAAACAACTATACCTGTGTAGGTAAGATTTGGGGAAACTGCCATACTGACGGATTTCTGTCTTCAAAACAAACATCAGGGCATGTTGCAGTATTTCCAGTTTTCTGTGCTCTTGAGTGAACTGGCATTATCTTCCCTGCATAAAGCTGAAAAGACAATAACTAATCTGTTTCTTAAAACACGTCAAGATGTGAATGGAAAACTTTGTTAACCTTGGTCTTACTTCTTCTCTGTGGGTGTATCAAAGATATAAAAAACTACAGATCAATTGATATGCACACACCAATTAGTCAACAGTGTGTGATATAAATGCTGAAGGTGCCAATGGGTTACTCTAAGTTCAAGTACATAAATTTCCACTGAAAGTGCATCTGATTTTTACATGCTTCTTCTCCCCTTTCAGAATGCAGTGTCACGGCACACAATCTTAAGATTGGCATGACATGGAAAGAATCTAGTGCAGGAAAAATGCCTTTTCACAATATTTTCAGTGCCTTAGAGCATTGCAAAACTCTGTATGGGTCTCAAAGGCTTATGTTATAATTGTAATGGAATTTAACAGAACCCATTTAAAAAGTAATAAATAGCACAGATAAATCTTCACCACAGCATGCTGAGAGACCGTATCAGTATGAATGTCTTATATCAATTATTTATGGACTTGGCACTTTGCATCTGAACAACAATAAAAGAACATAGATACTGGAATGTATATTTATTAGAATCATTAAATTCCTTTGGAAAAATTCATCAAACACAAAACTGTCATTCCCAGAAAGAAATATTACGGTATTTCTAAAAGAAGTGCATGACAGACGTTTGAAGTTATTCCAACAAATATGAAACCTGAATGGATGTTCTCCAGTGAGCTTCTGCAGGGCAAAGAATCCAATCCAGGAATCATTCACTTATCATTAGATGGCATAGGTACAAAAGAGCAAGGATATGTTTTAAGACATAGATATATAAATATAATGTTTCCTCTCAGATATAAATGAATGTGACGCTAGCAATCAATGTGCTCAGCAATGCTACAATATTCTCGGTTCATTCATCTGTCAGTGCAATCAAGGATATGAGCTGAGCAGTGACCGGCTCAACTGTGAAGGTAAAATATTTTCCAATAATTTGTAATAACAGTTCAGTCTGAATAATTGCTGTTGCTTTATCCAATTATGTCTGTTTATGAAAACAAATTTTTAACCATGGGAATTCTATTTTAAAATCCAGTTAATTAAGTTCAATTATAACATTGGCTTTTTAGTATGTTATCAAGAGAAAGGAGAAGGAACAAAATAACTGAAATATTAGATTAAGACTGGGTCTAATAATTAGAAGGAGTGTTCTATTGTCTTGCTTCCCAAAGTGATCTGATGGCCAGCAGCAATGACACCTCCTTGTCTCTACTTGGGAGAAATACAGATCTCAGGCCCCAGACCAGACCTCTGAGTCAGATGCTGCATTTAACAAGAATCCCAGGTGACTGGTATGCACATTTAAATTTGAAGAGAGCTAATCACATGTCAGAAACATTAGAATATAGACCAAGAGACCTGTCCTCTAGTCTTTTTCCCATCACTGTGTGATTTGGACACATTTCTTAAGTTGCCTGGGTTTCACTTTCCACATAAGTAAAAAGAGGGCCATTTAATTGGAAGGATGAACTTCAGAGTCCATTGCCCATGCATGTTCCACTGTGCAATTCAGAAGGCATAAGACATCCTGAGGGGAATGCCATTGACACTTGGGGCCTCCCAGCTTTACTTGGGGCCACAAAGATCATACCCCCCCCCCAGAGAGACCTCATATCATGCCACTATGCTCAAAACCAAAAGGGGCTGGCTCTGGAGAGCTGCCCCTGCCCTTCTGAGCAAACTATAAGGACATCACCATTGAGAAATGCAAAGCATTCTTCCCCTGAATTCCCAGTTCATTCAGTCTGCTCAGTCGGTATGATTAGGTCTGAGATCCACCGAACTCTCAGCAATGATTGAGGTAAACTGATGGTAAGAAAAACTCTTTGTGTGGTGAAGTTCTAGAGGAAATGAGCTGATGTTGTAGAATGTTCCCCTGAGCTTCTTACAAAGTATTATATTTCTGTTTTAGAGTTTGTAGCGTTTTTACCCTCTTACCTTACCTTTAAAAATATTGCTGAAGTAGTGACCTATATGTTTTTCAACTCTGTGTCCCTGCTCTTGTCTGATTCAACAGACATTGATGAATGCAGAACCTCAAGCTACCTGTGTCAGTATCAGTGTGTCAATGAACCTGGGAAATTCTCGTGTATGTGTCCCCAGGGATACCAAGTGGTGAGAAGTAGAACCTGTCAGGGTGAGTTTATTGTTTTCATATCTGTTAGGTGTTCATTTTTAACCAGAAAAATAGCAGGGAGAAAGTTACAGGATCCTCTACCATAGACTTTCATTTTTTCCCTCTTGAATAAAATCTGAGCTCTTTTTTCCCTTGTTCATCATGCAATATGCACATCTCATAAAAAGGGTATGATTCAGTTAACACTGACTTTTTTAAAACTTAAAGTAATTGTTTTTGTTTCTTAAGATATAAATAATTTTAATAAAATAATGATATCTCTTCTACATAGCCTACATAATCTCTATGATATACATCTTCTAATCACCTGCCCCAAAAGATTCAATTATTAAAATATTTCACTGTGAGTTTGAGTCTAGAGAATAAACTTAATATGTGGGTTAGGCAAACCTTAAACCAGTCTCTTATCCTCTAAAACACCAAGATTATGAATTGGGCAGTAATTTAGGTGCTGATAAAATCAGCCTCATGTGTATTAAAATGTGCTTGAATTCTTCAGCAAAAAAAACCCATTGATCCCCAAATAGCTAATATCCTAGGGTCCAGTTTTAAAATAAACTCAGGTGATCTTCATACCTACACACCTCCAATGGTATATGTAGTTTCAAATTTCTTTAACAGGGAAAACTCTGCTCAGATAAAAACCATAAGTATAGATAATCCTAGAAAAGCTAGTATAGAGACTTAAAGTTTACATAAAGCAGTGAAGGGGTGGGGAAAAAATGACTGAACTTGAAGACAGAAAATTTGTTTGAGTCCTAGCTGTACTGCCTTCTATCTGTACAGTATTGAACAGATTATCAAATATCTCTAAGCCTCAGCTTTCTCATTTGGAAAAGGGAGTTGTGAGCATGAAATGAGAATACATACATAAAAATTATTTGTAAACTAAAAAGGCTTACAATCCGAGACGTTTTCATAAAATTTACTTAGCAATGTAAGTGACTAGTAGCAAATCTGTCCTAGATAGTCCTCTTTAATCAGAACTGAGAAAGGACATACAAGGGCAGTAAAATCTTTTAAGAAAGGAAAAAATCAAGGAAAGGAGACACTAGGAATTTGCAGTCTATATCATGATTTTACAGGAGAATATTAACTCAGAGGAACACCCAGGACCTGGGATTTTATAGTATGCATATGATCATTTAACTAGACTCCAACCACTAAGTATGAGCATAATCAGAATGCCATTCATTGCACAATGAACACCTTTATACCCCTTTCCAGGTTCCTAGAGGCTCTAATGTTAATTGTGGAAAAGCATTGCATTCTGATGATTTTACTTCCTGAAGCCTGAGACTTTTAACATGAATATTACGTGGAGGAAAATGTTAGCCAGTGGGATATCTTAACCAATTTCCCTGGAGTCCTTCAGATAAATGTCTATGTGTTTTTGATCATAAATGGATTTGGTACTCAGCAAAGGACAGAAGTAAATTAACATACAGTGGAATCTTACCTGCCTACTCTATGTATATGGAAACATATCTGTTACAATTAAAGGTGAAAAATGTACTGGAATTGCAAATAAGGGATTCATGAGTGTTATATCTTGAAGATATGCAGCTCCAGAATGTTTGGTTAAGCCAAAACATTTTTTATGAGAGAGACTTAACATTCTTTTAAGGTACAAAGCAATTGGTTCTCTCCACTAAAATCATCTCTTCCCAACCTCATCTATAGACTAAAGTAAAAACAAAAGAGTATGGATTCTTACCTTTACCCAAAAGGCTTATTTTGAGGATGAAATAACTGTTCTCATTTCCACAACCTTGCAAAAATGAAAACTCTGTGTGTGTTTGGGTGGGGTGGAGGCCACAGAGGAGACAGACAGAGAAACAGAGACAGAGAGAGAATACATTTACACACAGACACACATTCATCAAATATTTTAATACTATTAATAATTCCTGAAAAACATTCCAGAATGATTAAGATATTGATTATGCTAGGCTCTAAGTTAATGGAAGTAATAAATGAAATTATTACATAAAGTTTCCTTTTGCCATTTTTGGTATCCATATAACAAACCAGTCTTAGTTTTCCTTGTAGCTAACAGCATCTTTATTTTTCAGAGAAGTGAAGAATATTGAAAGGACAAGTCACTTATGATTTCTTCTAAGGGATCTAAATTCTTTCTTTAGCCATAACCAGTCCAAAAGAAGATACTTTGTATAACTGACTCTTGGAAACTCTTGGAAACTTTTCCAGTCTCCCCTTGGGTTCCAGATAGCTTTGACCAGTTTGGAAGCTAAAAGAAAATTTTTTACCTCCAAGGACAAGGCATGGAATTATTCTCATTTAGAGGATGTGTAGTACCTTACAGTGGAAACATGCCTGTCACTACCTGTATGAACTTGAGCCACTTACTTAACCCTTATTTGTTTTTCCTCCAAGTCAAGTAGAGATAATATCTTTCTCATCTATGTCTACATGATTTGTGTGAAGAGCAACTTAGTTCATTTTAATATTTCTTAAAAGCCAGGTGCCCCTGAGTGCATTAATGCTAGGTGATAAAGGTATATAAAGATGAATACTATAGTCCTGCTCTAATGGGGTTTATAAGCTAATAGAAGGGTTAAGACAAACATGCAGATTTCAGTAATGCAAAGCAGAGAGCAATAAAGACCCCCCCAAAAAAGAACATGGGGTGTGAGAATTCTGATAGGAAAAACAGATTCAACCCCAGCAACTCGCCCATTTCTGGCTTGCAGCAGGGATTTAGTAAATTACTTATGGAAGAAGTAAATTAATGAATGAAAGTATTTGGTTATGAGGCAGAAGGATTCAGAAAAGGCTTATAATGGATAAAATCGAAATCATTATTCAAATGTAAAGGGAGGTAGACATAGCTAGGGATGTAAATATTAATAGAATTTTCATTGTTGTTGTTCTAGTAGTAAATATAATGGCTCTCTAGTGGAAGTGTTCTCTCAGATGTCATCTGGAGGCTCCTAATTCCCAAATCCGAAACCAGTCCTTGTCCAGCCTGGCCTTCTCACAGCACTCTTTTTCTGGGACTCTCTGCCCTTCTGGCTTCCTCACACTGTCTTTTCCTGGCTTGCCTCTCATCACAGCCCCTGCTTTAATTCCCTTTCTTCCACACAGTCTCCAAATAGCTATGCCACCCAAGGTGGAACACATCCAGATAGATTCAGGTTGTATGGGGATCTGGGCTAAGTTTAATGTGCTTTTAGACACAAGACTGAGTAGGACCTGAGTTCACTGCATTTAATTGAGGACAGATGTAGCTGAGTCATTCCAGACAGATTAGTATGTGTCATTTTACGATATTTTTATCAAGCACCTATTGTTCGTTCATCTGTTGAATTCAAAGCCAAACGTTAGCCATTGACTGTGCTTATATAAAAGTGAAAGACACCAATTCTTGCCCTCGGGGAGATTGTAATTTAGTTAAGAATATAGATATGGCAATAGTTAATTATAAAATAAAATGGATTAAATAAGAGATGGATAAGTGCACTGGAAGATTAGAAGCAGAATAAATTCTGCCTGGAGGGTTAGAAGGCTGCAGGAAGGAAGAGGCATCTCAATTTGGCCTTGAAGTGTGCTGGTTAGATGGGATTCTCATGTTGGGGTGGGGAGGGCCTTCTAGGCTGGGAAAGCAGCAAGCAAAACCAATGGAGAGGGCATTTGACTGACTCAGGAGCTTCCAAGAGAGGTAAAGCCTAGAGGTGTGGTTTTGGTAAGCAAGGCATGAGGGCGGAGACTTGATGCTCTGGACAGTGGATTAGACTGTCCCTAGGAAGCACAGCACAAGAAGTGAAGCTATGAAGTGTTATACGATTTACTTAGATCGGTAAATTCTTTGACCCTATGTGTTTACAGATATAAATGAGTGTGAGACCACAAATGAATGTCGGGAAGATGAAATGTGTTGGAATTATCATGGCGGCTTCCGTTGTTACCCACGAAATCCTTGTCAAGATCCCTATGTTCTAACATCAGAGAAGTAAGAAAAATCAGAGCTTTTGAAAGTGAGAACCTTCTGACTTCCCACGCTAAACTGGGAAATACTTTTGTTTTTTTCTGCAGCCGATGTGTTTGCCCAGTCTCAAGTGCAGTGTGCCGAGAACTTCCCCAGTCTATAGTCTACAAGTACATGAGCATCCGATCCGATAGGTCTGTGCCATCAGATATCTTCCAGATACAGGCCACAACCATTTATGCCAACACTATCAATACTTTTCGGATTAAATCTGGAAATGAAAATGGAGAGTTCTACCTAAGAGTGAGTAGTACCCTGAGGGCAGCTGTAGCTGTTGGGACAGATGCAAGTTTGCTGTGGTTTTGCAGTATTCACTTGGAAGGAAAGCTAACATTTAAGGAGTTTTTATGTGCAAGCATTGTGTAAGGTCTTCCTGTGTGCATTATCTCATTTAATCCTCTTGGTAACACTGTCAGATAGATACTAAATATTTCATCTCCCTTTTTACAGAACAGTGAGACTCAGATTTAGTAGCTTCTCTAAAGTCACTCAGATACCAAGTTGAAGACTCTAATGGAGTTGTGTGTGACCAGCAGAACACAAGCCAATGCACACATACACACACACTCCAAATAGATACCACCAATTAGTGATAATTATTTAATTGTAAAAAAATAATTTCTGGAGAGCTTTTCAAAAACCATAAATTCCTTGTTGTTACATCTGCAAGATTATTTACATTCACACCAAAATTGAAAACTGGAAGTCCCTGAGCAATGACCCCAACCCCCTGCACCAAATGTGCCAGTAGTTGTACCCTTCTTGCAAACTGTAGGCAGATAATGTGAGGTCAACTTTGTGTTTTCCATTTATTTCATGCCTATATGAAATCTTTCTCTGAATTCTGCCATTTCTCTCTTCATGGATATCTTTGCTTCCCCGTGCCCCTGCCTCTCTTCCTTTAAACTGGTTCTTCATACCCCCTCATCCTTCCAAGGGCTTCCAAGCAGATCTCCCTGACTCCAGTGCCTCAGCCTTCCAGGCCCCAGACAACATCTCAGCAAGTTCATTTTAGGTGAAAATTCTGACATATTTTAAATACGGCTCACCACTTCATGTGCAAATGATGGCACCCCACCAAGCCGTTTGCAGGGTTCCGGTAACTGTTTCACGCTAAGGATGTTATTCATCCAGTTACAATTTTCTCAAAACTCCTTTGGGCACTCTTCATTTTTAATCAAATTTTAAAGTCAGTATTTCATTTTAAGAACATGAAAAGTAATTGGGAAATTCATTCTTGTGGTAAAGTTTAGAGATTTTTAATGTTTACATGTTTATCCCGTTCTTTGATATATTAAGTTCCCTTCCAACTCCAGAATTATGTGATTCTGCTTCTTTGCCAGTAAATTAGAAATGATTAATTTCTCATGACCAACTTCTGAAGAGAAAAATCCAACCCAAAATTTATTACTGTTCTTTTTTTCTAATAGCTAAGAATAAACTTCTTTAACATTTGATGCTTTAAATTTGAGATATACTAGATATTTGTAAGAAGTTTACTTTAAATGAATTTCACACAGTTCAGATAATACCAATTTAATAATTCTAGCCCAAACAAACATTATTTGTAACCCATGGCAATAAAATAGGTTCATCTCAAAATCTTTTTTAAAAATAGTTTTCCACTTTGAACTTTTAGCTATTATTTAAGAAAGTAAAATTTCTAGTAAAATCAACAAACGGTTAAGCAAAATTCCAGCATGTTATTTTCCTTGCAATAAACATAGCACCGTAAAAGTTTTATGATTCATATCAGTGCGTTTATCGACTTGATATTTTCAAATATAAATTCTCACAGTGTTTTTCTCAAGTAAAATCTTTTTTTTCCATGAATGATATAAAACATTGGCAATTTTGCTAATCCCAGAGTTAAATATTAAGTTATTTGAAACAAAAACTATTTGAAATAAAAAGTCATTTTAAGATTATTTCTTATCACATAATTCAAGAATTACTTGGATTAAATCCTACAAAATTTTTCTACTGAAAATCCACTTGTGTAGAGGGCATTTGATGCATAAAAATCAATCATCAGGCCTTAATTAAGCACCCACTGTATGCTCAGCCCCATGCCAGGTGCATGTAATACATACTTCCTTATTTTAAAGAGCTTTAAATATTACATGTGGCAAAAGTTAACATCTATGGGGGGGGGGCGGGAAAGGGAGCAATTTATGCTTAATTCCATGGTCCAAGACATCAAAGAATTAACGTTGGCTGGAACAGTTAAAGAATGTTTCTTGATGGTCATGATACTGGACCTGATCTTTGAGGGATCCATAGAATATAGAATTTTATTTATATTCCTTTTGGGAGAATACTGAGAAAACCCTCTTCCTTAGAAAAGAGGACATACTGTAAAGAAGTAGTACATAAAATTGAAGGTAGAATACCATCCTCCCCATCCATGCCACCCAGTATCTATGCCTTATTGAGCCTATTTTCTTCATAGCCCTTATCACCACTTTGCATAGTAGTCATTGGTCTATGTGTGTGGTCTACAGTGTGGGTGTAATGAGAGCAGACTTTACCTGTTTGTTCACTCTTCTATACTCAGCACAAGGAATATACCTGGCACCTAGCAGGTGCTCAAAAAAATATTTTTAAATGAATGAATTAATTCAACTAGTGCCTTCAAGGTACTACTATTACCTTCAAGGGGCAAGCACCATGTTGGGTCCTGGATGCACAACAGTGAATAAAATGAAGCCAATTCCTGCCCCAGTGGAGCTCATGGTCAAGACACAGAGCAAGTGCTCACAAGTATGCTGAATGTTACAATAGGGAGTTGCAAGTGCTCATGAGTGCCTACCAAGTCAACCGCTAAGAAGATAGGAGTGGTCTGGAAGCTTCTGAAAGAAGTGGACTTAAGCTGAAGACTAACAATTAAAGACTAGAAAATGGAAAGAATAAAAAGCAGTCCAGTTGGTCTGAAAGTCCCAAGTGCTGCCAGTGGAGTGGCTTGAGAGGAGCCTGGTGAGATGAGCAGGGCCTAGATCACAGAATGTCTTAAAGATCATATTAAGGTTTCAGGTAGAGGAGTTGCTATCAGATTTTCATGTTAAAAAATGATGCCTGGCTACACTGCAGAGCCTGGATTGGAGTGGGACAAGAACAGAAGAGACCAGTTAGTAGTTCAAGAGAATGGGGTACTATGGTGGTAGCAGTGAGTCCAAAAACAGTGGACAGATTTATGAAGATATAGGAAGAACTACATGACTTGGTGAGTCATTTGCTATGGGGAGGTGGAGGGAGAGGAAGCACCAAAGGTAACTTCCAAAGATAAGTTTCTGTCTTGAGCAACAGTAAATTGTGGTGGTGCCATTTATTAAGATAAGGAAGAAGGAGCCAGTGTAGAGAGGAAGGTGAGTTCAGTGTGGACATCCTTTCAGTTTGGACCCTTCTTTTTCAGTAGGTGACCTCACCTCCTTCTCTTCTGAAACCACTGAGGCCAACAGATATGAATTACCTGAACTTCCCACTCACCCCCTACAAATTTAGGTTCGTGTGTCCTCCTTTTTACCTTCTCCCTTGAGTTTTCCAAAGATGAGCTTTCACTTCTGTCAATCAAGGCCAATTCACCACCTGTACTCTTCCTTCCATCTCCTCTAGAATCTTCTTCCATCAAACTCCCATCTACCTCCTACATATTCAACTTGCCTCCCTGTAGATGTTGCCCTCTCTCTCTTCTCCTTCCCACCCAGGGTTCTTAAAACACAGCCTATAAACACAGTCTCTGAATTCTCACTTCCTAGTCACCCTTTTCTATCTTCTGTTCCCATTACCCTACTGAAGTTGCCCTGAAAAAAGTCACCAATGACATCCATACTGCTAACTCCAGAGGGCATTTTTCAGTTCCAGGCTCCTTCAGCCTCACTTGCTACTCTGTTGGATACTGCTAGCCATTCATCTGTTTCCCACTTAATCATCTGTTTCTTCTCAGCTTCCCTCAATGGCTTCTTCTCTGCCCACTCCTTAAATATTGGCCTCTCCCAGATCCAGTCTTATCACATATACCTTCTCTCCCTTGGTTTAAATATCCACCCATTGAAGTGACAGTTAAATCCTAATCCACTGTCTCTACACCTGCTTTCCTCTGGCATTCAGATTGAAACATCTACTAACCTGCCCCTCAACTCATCTCCCTCTACTCTCCAGCACCCATCACATTCTTCATCAAAATGAAACTCCATCCAGTTCTCCTGAACATACTTCTTTATAAAACTTCCAATTATCTTTGGTGACTCTCCTTAGACATTCAAAGCCTCCCCTCAATGCTTCAAGGTCCCTTCTCTTTTTCCCTGTATTTTTGACTTTTATGTATCTTCACACATATCTACATAACCTCATGTATCTTAGCATTTGCTATGTTCTATTGAAGTTAACTGTTTACATGTCTCTTTGCCTACTAGAATGTAAACAAATGCATAATGCTAAGAAGGGAAAGGTGATAACTTTGTTTACCAGTTCAAAAATTATCAGATTCTCACCTGAACTACAGTCTCTATAAAGGCTGGTACGACTTAGTAAAAGTGAAGAGAAACATTAACAGAGAGGGATGAACAGAAAACACAGAACTATCAAAAAAGCAGGTCCCTGTAACTTGGAACTAATGACTATGTGTGGACAAGGGGAAAAGAACCAAGAAAGGTTGAAACCAAAAAGGAATTAAGTAGTGACTTTTATCCTACCCTCAAAATTCTTCCTCTAATTCTTATAGGACTAGGTATACTCACAATAGAAACTCCAATTCAAAAATCATTCTCTCCCTCCCTCTTTTTTCTTTTATTTTAGCAAACAAGTCCTGTAAGTGCAATGCTTGTGCTGGTGAAGTCGCTATCAGGACCAAGAGAATATATCGTGGACCTGGAGATGCTAACAGTCAACAGTATAGGAACCTTCCGCACAAGCTCAGTGTTAAGATTGACAATAATAGTGGGGCCATTTTCATTTTAGTCTTTTAAAAGAGTCCACTATAGGCATCTAAATCAGCCAAAGAATATTGATACCATAAAGCACTATTTTATTTATAGACGTATCTAGTACATCTACATCTATATGCTGTACACTCACCAATAATTCAAACAATTACACCATGGTATAAAGTGGGCATTTAATCTGTAAAGATTCAAAGTTTGTCTTTATTACTTTATGTAAATTAGACATTAATCCACTAAACTGGTCTTCTTCAAGAGAGCTAAGCATACTCTATTCAATGAAACTTGGATTCTTTTCTGTAAAAGTGGGACAAAGCAATGATTATCTTCTGTGGTGCTTAAGGGAACTTACTACAGCTCCACTGACAGTCTCGTAAGGAGGCAACCATCATAACATTGAACAGCATGCAAGTTCAAGAATGAATTTTTTAACTGCTTTGTAAGAAAATGGAAAAAGTCAATAAAGATATATTTCTTTAGAAAATGAGGATCTACCATATTTGCGTTGGTTTTATTTTCATTATCAGTCTAAACACAGATTATTGTATAGTATGCTGGTTTCTGTTGAATATTTTAAATTTTGTCAGAAATTTTTTATTATGAATGTAAACAAAAAAGTAAGCAAAATTCTCAAAGTGAATAAGTTATCCATAGAATAATTATTATATTGAGAAATCTACAGAGAGGGATGAGAAAACAAATTCTTTTAAAACTATATTGGAATTGACCTGAAGAAGTAAATTCGGTGTGTTCATCAGTTCAAGCTGCTATAATAAAATACTATAGACTGGGTGGCTTATAAATGACAGAAATTTATTTCTCACAGCCTAGAGGCTGGAAGTCTAAGATCAAAGTGCCAGCAAGGTCACGTTCTGGTGAGAGCTGTCCTCTGGGTTGCAGACTCATATCTTCACATGGTAGAAAGAGAGCAAGAGTTCTCTTGGGGTCCCTTGTATAAGACCACTAATCTCATTCATGAGGGCTCCACCCTTATGACCTAATTACCTCTCAAAGGCCTCAACTCATAATGCTATCACATTGGAAGTTAGAATTTCAACATTTGGGGAGGACACGAACATTCAATCTTTAACACTCAGTAAATGTAAGAACACCCCTGAATTCAGGTCTTCCACAAGATGTAGAACAAAATGAAGAAAAGGGATTGTACTGAGGAAGCTTTAGTTTCTGAATAAAATTAAAACTCTAAAACTTCACTTATAACTAAAATTTCTCATCTTTATATCTGATGCTCACAGAGGAAGAAAATGAGAACAGTTCTTATTCTTGGCATCCAGAGTGACCGTGAACTAAAGCAAATTGCCCTCCCTCTGAATTCAAAGAAAAGGTTTTATGTTTTATTTGTTTAAAGTGTAACTGCTTCACTTGGATGTATCATATTTTTAAATAAAAATAAATATTCTTTTAGAGGATCACTCTATCTTTGAAAGTTTTTTTAAGTGCAACCAATGATAGTCAATATAATTTTGTCTAGGAAAAAAATAGTTATAGCTTCTACAGCAAGAACAACCATTTGATTTTTTTTCTAATAGATAATCTAGGAGATGATGAAACAAAAAGACTGATAAAATCATGCCACAAGAATGTGTGCAGCCAATTTTCTCTTACATCCAGTTTCAAAGCACATATAAATAACCTCTGACACCCAGGCAACCTCTACCCTGAAACAGATGTTTCTCAAACTGTTGACTAAATGTGCAGTAATTGTCAAAAAGAAAGTTCACCAAGAAATCAAGAAACAAAACACAAATTTCTTGTGTGAACAGGGGATGGGCTTTTGTTATAGGGGAATAGAAACAGTGATGAGAGAACAGCTCTAACCAAGAGCCATATAAGGAAGCAGAATAAATAGCCAGCCACAACATAGCAGGACTGTTGAGTGTGTTACTGTCACTCCGTCCACATGATTACTTGCAGTCCAGATAAATTAAGGCTTGATCTAAACTTTTCCGTTTTTAATCAGTCTACTGGTTTTTCTACATATAGACACAGTTCTCAAGTCAGTGATGGGAATGGTGAGAGTTTAAAAAGAAAGTCTAAAACCTCTTTCAACAGATTTTTCACTCTTAAATAAGAAGGCAGTGTCTTATCTATAACTCTGGAGATGATTACAGAAGAAACAGAAATTTCTCTGAAATATTTATATATAAGCCCTGGCCCTCCACCTCCACCTCTAAGCATACATATATTATTATATAATTACATATTATATAATTATATGCTATGTATTATAGAATAATATATTTTGTTATATGTAAATATATATATAAATTACTATTTCTGTATTATATAATTAATATATAAAACATGTTATAATATATAATGATTTATAAACTGCATTTTTATAATTATATATCTATATATGTGACATATAGAAATCGTTAACTGCAGGGACGCCTATGTGGGGTAGTCGGTTAAGCGTCCAACTCTTGGTTTCAGCTCAGGTCATGATCTCAGGGTTGTGAGACCAAGTCCCATGTCCCATGCTGGGCTCCATGCTCAGTGTGGAGTCTGCTTAAGACTGCCCCTCCCTCTCCCTCTGCCCCTCCTCCCTCTCTAAAATAAATAAATGAATCATAAAATGGAAAGAAAAAGAAACCAAAAGAAACCATTAACTATAGACGAGTTGGCTGCCCTTTCATCCCAAAGCCTAGCTCTATTCACAAATCATAGACAGATGGAAAGGGTTGATATAGTGAAATGTCACTGGTGCAATTCCTTTTTTATTAATTGTAAAATATACAATACAATTCATTTTAAAATTTATAACTAAGTGGCATTTAGTACATTACAATGTTATACAAATATCAACACTATCTAGTCCCATACCCATTATAAACCCTATATCCATTAGCAGTAATGCCTCATTCCCCAACCCACAAACTCTGGTAGGAGTTACCACTAATCTAGTTTCTGTCTCTGGATTTGCCTATTCTGGACATTTCATATACATAGAATCATACAACAGGTACCCTTTTGTGTCTGGCTTCTTTCACTTAGCATGGTATTTTCAAGTTTCAGCCATATTATAGCATGTATCAGTACCTTGTTCCTTTTTATGACTGAATAATATTCCACAGTGTAGACATATCACACTTTATCCATTTGATGCTGGAAAGCCGGGTCCAAGGAACCAGAAGGGGGTCCACAGGACCAGCCAAGAGGGTCCTTGGCTTTGTGTAGGATGGAAATCAAATGTGAACCAGCAAGGAGTGAGAGCAGAGCTTACTGAAGACATAGAGAGAGCAGACACAGAGGGAGTGTTTGGGAGACTCAGAAAGGAAAGGAGGGAGTCTGGTCCTTGCTTGGGGTTTGGAGGTTTTTATTGGGGATTGTGATTTGGTGTATGTGTCCTCTCAGGCATCCAGGAACCAGTTAGAACAAAGACAAGGACCGAGGTGTTATTCCTTGGAAGCAGGGGGTCATGGCGTCAAGATGTCTAGCTCCAATGGTGGTCTGGAATATGCATATGATGGCTTCATTTGGTCATTCTCACTCGGTCCCTCTTTAGATGTTATCTATTCCAAAGAAATCATTAACTGCTCATTCCTTACAAGGAGGACATACACTATTTGCATTCTGAGGCATGTGTAAAGTGGGGGTGCAGGTCCTAGCAAGAATAAAAGTGGGAAGAGGAGCAAAAAGCAGATTTTTATGGAGTCCTTCAGTTTCCCTGTCTCACATTCATCAGTTGATGGACATAAGTTGATATGTTGTTTCGACCTGCAATTCCTTTTTGTCTTACCTACAAAAAGGAAGCTGATTCCTAGATGATTCATCCACTAATTTCGTGGCCTAAATCACCCATTTTTAGTTTCATTTTTAAAAATGAAAAAAAAATAGCAAGTGAAAAAAATATATTATTCATTCACAGAAGCAAAATCCTGGAAAGAGCTTTGGAAAGCTAACACATGAGTTCCCTTACAGGTACAACCATCCTTAGTAAACTTAAAAATCTCCTGTTCTCGGGCGCCTGGGTGGCTCAGTTGGTTGGGCGACTGCCTTCGGCTCAGGTCATGATCCTGGAGTCCCTGGATCGAGTCCCGCATTGGGCTTCCTGCTCGGCAGAGAGTCTGCTTCTCCATCTGACCCTCCCCTCTCTCATGTGCTCTCTCTCATTCTCTCTTTCTCAAATAAATAAATAAAATCTTTAAAAAAAATCTCCTGTTCTCTTTTTAATGTAATTTGAAATTCAAAATAAACATCTTCACTAAAAACAAACTAAAGCAGTAAGACAAAGACCTGCTTTGTTTTCGAACTACACATGACTCCCTCTTCCCCTTCTCTATGAGAATCATTGATTTAAACCAGCTCCCATAGATGTTACAAGACAAATTCATCTCAGAATCATTATTCAGCAGCAAACATTTATTAAGCAACTTCTGTAGTAATCCCTTCCAACATTTAAGAGTGTGATGTAGTATAAAAGAATCAGTTCTAACATTAATCACTTGTGAGACTTAGCTTTTGGGGCCCTTGCTTGCTTTATCTATAAAACTGAGATATTGAAACAAGGAGCTTTTCCAGTTTTAACAACTGTAACTAATCCCTACGCCTAAGCTGCATTGAGAGATAAGGTAGCTCAATTTGCCAAATTTTTTAAAGCATCTGAGCATTCCTTGTATGCAGTGGCTATTGGGAAGCATTGGACATTGGTAGAAGAGAAAACTCAAAGTGCCTTCCCCAAAATAGGTCTTCACACTGTGGGTTCATTACTGGGGCCAAGGACAAATTTAGCTATGAATTTTTAAATTAAAATTCAAAATTATTTTTTTTTGCTATTCAATCTGTTAAATTATTCATGTTTTTGCTCCTTTTCACTGATACTGAAATATAAATACTCATGTTAAATTAAAAGTCATTTCGCCTTGTTTCACCAATGAAAAAAGTCCAGCCATGGGTTCCCACACTTCCAAACATGCATCCAGGGAAATATGTACATTCTTAGTAAGTCTCAGTAATGAGGCCACAACTAGTCATTTCCATCACTTCACCATTCTGTTACCATATCTGGGCTCAGAGACTTCCATGCTCTCTAACTGGACAGTTCCATTCTGACAGTGATTAGGAAAGGCCTCTTGGTTATTAAGACTGCTCCAAAAAAGAATAAGTTCCCTTGCAGCTGCCAAATTTCCCTCTTAAATAGTTTCATTAACAACTTGCAATCTCCACCCCCTCCAAACATAAAATTTCTTATTACATGCACTTCTTTTTAATAATAATGATAATAATAAACAATAACAGGATTCTAAATTTAGATGCCACTTAGGTCATCTTATTTTTAAGACTTGCTCAAGGTCACAGTTTGTTAAGCAACAGCGCTGTGCCTAGAATGCAGGTCTTCTGATTTAGATTAAGCTCATTTCATTGGCCGTACTCCAAATTTCAACACCAACAAGCAATCCCTTTCTTTCCTGCAAAGCGTCCACCCCAAATTGTGGACCAGCTTTGCTGATTGCCATGACCAGTTGTCACCACTGCTGTTACAGGCAATTGTGTTGAAATAACACAGATACCTACCTGATTCTGATTTACTTTCTTAAACTTTAGCTGATTTGTTCTCTTTAAAAACTCCAGAGAGGCAGAAGTCATCGTGTTACACAAAATACTCCTAAACTCTAGAAATTCAAAGTCAAGAACCAATCATGTAGACCTTACTATACTGGAGAGGACAGCAATTCCCAAAAGATAAAGTCTATTACTGAAGATCCAGATGTAGCTCTCTGCATGGGGGAGCTTTGAGAGCAACAGTGGTGAAGAGGGAATGAGGTTAACACTCTCCTGGTTCAGAAGCTGGGCCAAAAAGCTTACAGAGTCCTTCCTTCCATAGGATTAGTATAAAGTAAGGGGCTAGTGTAAAGATTACTGCCATTCCTTGACATTGGTTAATATTCATTAGGTTATTTCTGAAGGAACAATGAACATCATCACCCAGAATAAGATAAGATGCCTCATTTTATTAACAACTCAGTCCTCAGTGGGGCTAAACAAATTCTTTCACAATATGTTTAAGTAAAAATGGCAAAAACAAGTAGGGCTTTTAAAATTGTAATTTAAAAATATAAATATTGAAGGGTAGAAATCAGTTGGAAACCAATCCCCACATCTAATAAATATAGTCGTCTCTACCACTTTGCCTCTACCAGGGAGATGTTTTAGTGAATCCAAATGATGGAAATAGAAAGATTGTTCAGTATCCTAAGACCACCTGAACACAGCCCAGTGGGATTATTATTTTTGGGGAAGCTTCACAAATACAAGTTTATTGTTGAATCCTGTTTCCATGACGCCAAGCAGTTGCTTATGGTTTGAATAGCCGTGTATGCTTCTAACTTTCTAACTCTTCTTTTAAAATATAGAACAGCTGCTGGTCTGCTCATATGGTATGCATAAGAAGCCCACAAGGGACGAAACCTTCCATTAATATGTCAAATTATTTTTAACAGACTTATATTTCTATCCCGAATCATCGTCTCAGAAAGATGGCACATTTCCATCCTCCCAGCTGGGGGAGCACCTGCGAAATACAAACCCAAACTGTGACACATCTGGTACCAAAAAACCAATCTTGTTTCATCTGGCCAGCAGACTAAAATATCAAGATCGTTGAACAGAAACAAGGCAAAAAGTTAACTGCCTCTTATATGTAGTCAACACAGATGTCTAGTTAATCTGTTTATATTGTAAGTGCATGTGTATGTTAACGGAGCACAGACCCCTTTAATAAGCCAGAGTCAGAATACAAACGCAAGAGAATTTTAAAGACCTGAATGCAATAATTCAGTTCTTTCTTATCTTCCCATTGAAACTAAATTAGTTTCTGCAGAATCTCAGCATTATTTTTAAATAGATGCATGTAACACAAATAATTTTGTTGAGTTTTCTTGGTATCTCCAAATTGTTTATTTCCTTTAAAAACTGTAGTCATGCTTTTGTATTTTAATATTTAGATTACATTTCTTTCTTTAAGTGCTAAATTACTTGCCTGTGACTTAAACCAGGTGTCTTGGTTTGTGTTGCCCCAAAAGCAGACCCTGACACAAGAAATGAGTGTGGGTAGTTTGAGAGGTTAACTCAGAAAGAACAGGCAAGGAAGTGGGGAAAATGAGTCAGGGAGAGGAGAGATGCCAATAAATGAGTTAATGAGGTGATCACTACTGTGGGCAACTGGTATGCATTTCCTCTAGGGAGCCTCTGAGAAATCTTGTGGAACTCACATCAAAAGCATCCCACTAAAAGCTGCCTAGGCTGGGCCATTTATCTACCAACTTCCAACTCTGTGGTGGAGGTTGCCCCCAGGGACACTAACACCACACCCACTTATAACTGCCTGCTCAAGGGGGAGCTCCTTAGCCCTGGAGGAAGCCCTCAGGCAGATGGGAAAAGAGACAGAGGCTTGATGTTGGATGCTATCAGTGAGCTAGAAATTTCTACTGCAGCCCCAGTAAACTCAAGTGGCTGAAGGGAATTGGAGGAGGCACGAAAATCTGCTGACTGAGGTCAGCTCATTGCATGATGAGTCTGACACCTGAAGCACATGTAACTGGCCTAATGGCTTCAAATCACAAAAACCTCTTCCCTGACTTTTTTCTGTTGGTTCTCCATCTTTTTTTTCCTTTCTTACTCTTTCTCTTCTTCTACTCTAGTTTTCTTCTCCTCCAAGTATCACAAATTAGGGACCAACCACATCCAAGACACATGGTTCTGAATTAGATGCAAAGACACATTAAGATATTATGTAAAGTGGTATCATATAGCCTATGAGATTCCAAAGCACATCACAAGTCCAATTACAGACTATTGTATAAAATTGGTTGTCCTAACTCTCTGAACAGAAAAGCGACCACTTTCTGGATGGTAGGAAGTGTGGAGAAGTGAATCCGAGGCAATATTCAGGAAGATAGACAGCGGGGGAGGGGCCTCCATCAGCTGCTACTGAAAAGTGATAGAGCCATG
This sequence comes from Leptonychotes weddellii, assembly GCF_054177405.1. Lineage (NCBI taxonomy): Eukaryota > Metazoa > Chordata > Mammalia > Carnivora > Phocidae > Leptonychotes > Leptonychotes weddellii. The sequence continues at coordinate 64,247,687 of NC_138378.1, read as the reverse complement.
GAGCACAAAATCGGAACTTTTATAAGTCGGCTCCACTGAGGGACGTCACTCCACTGGCTAAGCAGGGGGATGGAAACTTCGCTGGGACAGTGTGGTCTCAGGACCCTCCAGGTCACAGAAAGACAGGCGGTGCCTGAGTGGGGCAGAGCTCCCAGGTATCAGAGCAGGGAAGCCAGCTGCAGAGACAGAGCCGAGGAGTGGGCTCTCAGCTCGGGGTTGCCATAAACCGTGATCCACGGCACAGTCGGACCACTGCTCCTCCAGCAGGGACCCAACAAGTGGCAGATCTGGGGAGACTCCCCTTCCTCCCCCCCCAGAGGAGCAGCACGGGAGCGCACTGCAGGAATCTGCTGGGTTTGGAGACTCCACACAGGGTCGTGTGCCAGAGATAGAAATGCTCAGTCACAGGCCAGGTGAGCACAGAGTGTGGCCAGAGACCAGGGAGACGGGAGTGACTGACTGCTTTTTTCTGGGGGTGCACTGAGGCCAGGGCCCCGAGTTCTCGGCTCCTCCGGGGTGGAGATTGGGAGGCTGCCATTTTCACTCTCCGCCTCCAAAGCTCTACAGAAAGCCTGCAGGGAACAAAAGCTCCGGAGAGCAAACTCAAGCAGATTACTTAGCCCAGACCCAGCAAAGGTGGGGCAATTCCACCTCCCGCAAAGACATTTGGGAACCACGGCAACAGGCCCCTCCCCCAGAAGATCAGCAACAACAGCCAGCCAAGACCAAGTTTACCGATCAATGAGAATGGCAGAACTCCAGCACTAGGGGAATACTGCACATAGAATCCATGGCTTTTTTACCATGATTCTTCAGTCTTTCAAAGTTAATTTTTTTTTAACGGTCTTTTTTTTTTTTTAATTTTTCTTTTTCCCTTTTTCAACCAACATCTTATCAATCCCTTTTTTAAAAAAAAAAATCTTCTTTATTTTTCATTTTTAGAGTCATATTCTATCCCTTCATAGTAGTTACCCTTATTTGTGGTATATATATATAAATTGTTCTCTCTTTAAAAATTTGGCATACAGTTCCTTCTAACAGATGAAAATATCCCCTAAATCTCTAGTGTATGGCTTTGTTCTAGTCTCCTGCCTGATCACATTCTCTCCCTTTTTTTTTAAAATCCTCTTCTTTCTTTTTTCAACCAACTTCTTATCTTATCAATTCCTTTTATAAAATATTTTATAATTTTCATCTTTACAGTGAGATTCCACCCCTCCACCATATTAACCCTTATTTTTGTACCTATATAAGTTTTTCTTTCTTTAAAATTTTGAGAGGCACTTTCTTCTAACAGACCAAAATATGCCCAAAATCTAGTGTGTGGCACTGATCTATGCACCAGCCTGATCATATTTGATCATATTCGGTTTTGTTTGTTTTGTTTTGTTTGTTTTTATCTTTTTCTCTTTTTTTTTTCTTTTT
>NC_138378.1:64227728-64245762 GCF_054177405.1 Leptonychotes weddellii | reverse complement strand
GGTACTACCTCTTGTTTTTTTTGTTGAGGTGATTTTTTCCATCCTGTCATTTTGTCCAGAGGCGAATAGGTGAATGATAGAACAAAATGCTAACAGGGTAACAATGTCCCCAGAAAATATACTCTAAACAAATCACTAAAGACCTGAAGCTGGGGGAAAAGAAAGGGAAAGAAAGAAAAAAGATAAAAACAAAAACAGAACAAAACAAAAAAACCCAGAATATGATCACATATGATCAGGCTGGTGCATAGGTCAGTGCCACACACTAGATTCTGGGTGTATTTTGGTCTGTTAGAAGAAAGTGGCTCCCAAAATTTTAAAGAAAGAAAAACTTATATATATACAAAAATAAGAGTTGATATGATAAAGGGATGGAATATGACTGTAAAGATGAAAATTATAAAAAATTTTATAAAAGGAATTGATAAGAAGTTGTTTGAAAAAAGAAAGAAGAGGATTTAAAAAAAAAAGAACAGAAAAGACAAAAAGGGAGAGGATGTGATCAGGCAGAAGACCAGAACAAAGCCATACACTAGAGACTTAGGGTATGTTTTGATCTATTAGAAGAAACTGTATCTCAAAATTTTAAAGAGAGAACAACTTATATATATATGCCAAAAATAAAGGTAACTACTAGGAAGGGATAGAATATGACTCTAAAAATGAAAAATAAAAATGTTTTTTAAAAAAGGGATTGATAAGATGTTGGTTGAAAAAGGGAAAAAGAAAAATTAAAAAAAAAAAAAGACCGTTAAAAAAAAATTAACTTTGAAAGACTAAAGAATCATGGTAAAAAAGCCATGGATTCCATGTGCAGCATTCCCCTAGTGCTGTAGTTCTGCTGTTGTCATTGATCGGTAAACTTAGTCTTGGCTGGCTGTTCTTGCTGATCTTCTGGGGGAGGGGCCTGTTGCTGTGGTTCCCAAATGTCTTTGCCGGAGGTGGAATTGCCCTGCCCTTGCCGGTCCGGGCTAAGTAATCTGCTCAGGTTTGCTCTCGGGAGCTTTTGTTCCCTACAAGCTTTCCGTTCGGCTTTGGAGGAGGAGAGTGAAAATGGCGGCCTCCCAATCTCTGCCCCGGAGGAGCCAAGAACTTGGGGCCCCACTCTTCAGTGCACCTCCAGAGAAAAGCAGTCAATCACTTCCATCTCCCCGGTCTCTGGCTGCACTCCGTGCTCACCCGGCCCGTGACCAAGCATTTGTATCTCTGGCACATGACCCCGTGTGGAGTCTCCAAACCCAGCAGATCCCTACGGTGCACTCCCGCACTGCTCCTCCCGGGGGAGGAAGGGGAGTCTCCCCAGATCTGCCACTTGTTGGGTCCCTGCTGGAGGAGCAGTGGCCCGACTGTGCCGCGGATCATGGTTTATGGCAACCCCGAGCTGAGAGCCCGTGCCTCTGCTCTGTCTCTGCAGCCGGCTTCCCCGCTCCGATACCTAGGAGCTCTGCTGCACTCAGGCACCCCCGGTCTTTCTGTGACCCTGAGGGTCCTGAGACCACACTGTCCCACGAGGGTTCCATCCCCTGCTTAGCCACTGGAGCGACGTCCCTCAGTGGAGCCGACTTATAAAAGTTCCGGTTTTGTGCTCCGCTGCTATATCACTTGCCGTTACTGGCCGATGGAAGCCCCCTCCCCCGCCGTCTATCCTCCCGAATATCGCCTCGGATTCACTTCTCCGCACGTCCTACCTTCCAGAAAGTGGTCGCTTTTCTGTTCAGAGAGTTGTTGCTATTCTTTTCTTTGATCTCCTGTTGAGTTTGTAGGTGTTCAGAATGGTTTGATCCCTATCCAGCTGAATTCCTGAGACCAGACGAAATACAGGTCTCCTATTCCTCCGCCATCTTGCTCCGTCCCCCCCAATTTTTGTCTTTAATTCTAAAAACAGTGGGAGATGACTGAAATGCTTTCGGTGTAGGATGATGCTTTGTGGGGAGAAGTGATCAGACTTACATGTCAAAAATATTTATTTAAATGTTATACTAAGCATCCTACAAGTTATTAGAGAACCTCAAATATTTAAAACTGAGACATGTTTTCTTTTTTAAAAAATTTTATTGTGGTCAGGACACTTAACGTAAGATTAAGATTAACAAATTTTAAGTGTACAATACATTATTGTTGAATATAGACACAATATTGTACAGCAGATATCTAGAGCTTATTCATCTTACTTAACTGAAATTTTATGTTTTTTGATTAATAATTTATTTCTCCCTTTCCCTACCCCCTGGTAACCACCATTTCAGTCTTTGATTTCATGAATTTGACTCGTTTACATATCTCATAAAAGTAGAATCATATAGTATTTGTTTTTCTGTGTCTGGCTTATTTCACTTAGCATCATGTCCTCAAAGTCCATCTATATTGTCAAATATTACACAATTTCTTTTTTTTCTTAAGACTGAATAGTATTCCATTGTATACCATATTTTTTTTATCCATTTATTTGTCAATGACATTGGTTGTTTCTACCTCTTAGCTATTGTGAATAGTGCTGCAATAAATATGGGAATACTAATACCCCTTTGAGATCCTAATTTTAATTTTTTTGGATATAAATTCAGAAGTGGCATTGTTGAATCATAGGGTAGTTCTATTTTTAATTTTTTCAGGAAACTCCATTGTGTTTTTTTTATTAAAGATTTTATTTATTTATTTGACAGAGAGAGAGACACAGCGAGAGAGGGAACACAAGCAGGGGAATGGGAGAGGGAGAAGCAGGCTTCCCGCTGAGCAGGGAGTGCGATGCAGGGCTCGATCCTAGGATCCTGGGATCATGACCTGAGCCAAAGGCAGATGCTTAACGACTGAGCCACCCAGTTGCCCCCCTCCATTGTATTTTTCATAGCAGCTGCACCATTTTGCATTTGCACCAAGAGTGTTTAAAGGTTCCAATTTCTATGCGTCTTTAACACTTTTTTTATTTGCTTGTTTTTTTTTCATAATAGTGATTTTGATAGGTATAAGGTGATATCTCATTATAGTTTTGATTTGCATTTCCCTGATGATTAATGATGATGAACATCTTTTCCATACACCCATTGGCTGTTTGTATGTCTTCTTTGAAGAAATTTTTATTCAAGTCCTTAGGCCATTTTTGAAATCAAATTATTTTTTTTTGTTATTGAATTGTAGGAATTCTTTATATATTAGGGAGATTAATCCCTTATCAGATACATGTTTTGCAAATATTTTCTCCCATTTCATAGGTTGCCTTTTCACTCTGTTGATTATCTCCTTTGCTATGCAGAAGGCTTTTAGTTTGATGTAGTTAGACCCACTTGTTTATTTTTGTTTTTGTTGCCTGTGCTTTTGGTGTTAGATTCATGAAATAATTGCCAATACCAATGTCATGAAGTTTTTCCTTTATGTTTTATTCTGGGAGTTTTACAATTTTAGGTCTTATGTTTAAGCCGATTTTCATTTATGGTATAAGATAAGGATCCAATTTTATTATTTTGCATATGGATATCTAGTTTTGTCAACAACATTTGTTCAAGAGACTCTCCTTTCACAATGTGTATTCTTGGCACCCTTGTCAAAGGCCAATTAGCTGTATGTGTGTGGATTTATGTCTGGGCTCTATTCTGTTTTATTGGTCTATATAGCTGTCTTTATGCTAGTACCATAGTGTTTTGACTACTGTAGCTTCATAATATATTTTGAAATCAGAAAATATGATGCTTCCAGCTTTGTTCTCCTTTCTCAGGATTTCTTTGACTATTTGTGGTCTTTTGCGGTTTCATATGAATTGTAGAATTGTTTTTTCTATTTCTGTTAAAAATATCTTATGGATTTTGATAGGGATTGCACTGAATCTGTAGCTCACTTTGGGTAGTATGGACATTTTAACAATATTAAGTCTTCTAATCCATGAACACAGAATGTCTTTCCATTTGTTTCTGTCTTGTTGATGTCTTCCATTGATGTTTTGTAGTTTTCTGTATATAAATCTTTCCCTTCTTTAGTTAAGTTACTTTGGTATATCTTTATCTGTAAAATGTAATAAAGACAACCCAGAGTGAAAATGATAAGATCAAAAAGTGGATAAAATTATTTTGAAACTATTATTTTTGCATTTTTAGGTATATCTTATCAGTATTTAATATGAGGTCCTGTTCATGATAGGTATGCTTAGTTTTCATTCTTTTCAAATCAAATTTTTACATTATCTTATTTGGAAGATAAGTGAAAAACTAACTGTTGGGGTCAATATGCTACTTGGAAAGGAAAAGCTAAGAAAAGGTTATCTTTCACTTTAAGTCAATAAATAACCCTTTTATTTCTGCCTATTAATAATATGGATACTTGTTTGAGATGGCTACTGATTATTTAGTTCATATTGCAGTCACTTAATAAATTCTGTTGAATTATAATTACTTGATTACATTATTTTGTAAGTTGGTAGTGAATTTAATTTGCAATTTATGACAGTGATTTATAATTTGACAGTTTAGAAAATTTTGAACAGCTTAAAATACAAGAAGCTGTTGCTTATTGTGATCATTCAAAAAAAATTCAGATTATATTTCAAAAAGGGTTCACCTGAGATTATAGTCAATTTCCCATTGGCAAAATCTGTAGTAATTATTGGAATTTTTCATTTACCCTTAAAGGAAAGTAACCCCATATATAATCTTTGTGGGTTGTTCCCAAACCAAGTATAATTTCCACTGATAATTTATGAGAGCTAACTGGAGAAAGTGATAAATGATGACTAAAAAATAGAGATGCTAAACATTTCATCAAAAAGAGCAATCTTCTAGAGAAAAAATTAAAGTTCTTGAAAAATATTAAAATAAGTGCATAACTATAGTTCTTAAACTGGATGCAGTCTTACATTAATTTGTTATAAAAATTATCTGGTGAAATTAAATGTGGAAAGGGCAGCATGAGAATTATGAGTGTTGAATTATTCTACTGTTTAAGCTCAACAGTTCCAAGACATACTATAAAAAAAAGAAAAACTTAGGGCCCCTGGGTGGCTCAGTCAGTTAAGAATCTGCCTTTAGCTGAGGTCCTGATCTCAGGGTCCTGGGATCAAGCCCCATGTTGGGCTCCCTTCTCAGCAGGGAGTCTGCTTCTCCCCCTGCCCCTCCCCTCTGCTTGTTTTTTTTTTCCCTCTCTCTCTCTAGCAAAAAAATAAATAGAAATTAAAGAAAAACAAAAATCTAAAATTTTGTATATAGAATGAAACTCTTATTTTTTTTAGAAGATTTTATTTATTTATTTGAGAGAAAGAGACACTGACAGAGATAGCGAGAAAGAGCAAGAATGGGGAGGAGAGGGAGAAGCAGGCTCCCTGCTGAGCAAGGAGCCCGATGCAGGGCTTGATCCCAGGACCCTGGGATCATGATCTGGGCTGAAGGCAGTGGCTTAACCGACTGAGCCACCCAGGCGCCCCATAGAATGAAACTCTTATTTTTAAGCTCTGGGAAATCATTTGCGAATCAGTCTCATGCATATTGTTTATGGTTGTGTATATTAAGCCTAGTCAATATGATATAACAGTTAAAATAGCAGGCTCTGGAGCCTGACAGTTAAGGCTTAGAAATTCTTGCTTTCTCATTTATTAGCTATAGGAACAGTGAACAATTGGGAAAATTACTTAACCTCTTCCAGCCCTGGCTTCTTCACTTCTAAAATGGGGATCATAATAGTCCTACCTCATAGGATTGTTGTCAGGATTAAATGTGTTAATGCATCTAAAAAATTGTACCTGTTATTATTAATTCAAAGGACCTAAAAATCCTACCTGTTGTTATTATTATTATTATTATTATTATTATTATTATTATTAGCTACAGGAGAGAATTTTCTGGCCTATTACAAATAGACTTTTTCTCAATTTAATATATAGTTGGTGTTTGGAGAATGTTCTTTCCTACCTAAATCATTTTCTATGTCTAAATGAACTTCATGAAGGAGTTCTAGACAGCTGTGGGTTGTGTGTGTGTGTGTGTGGTCGGTCACTAAGTTTAAAAAATATAGCATATTATTATATTGTGATATGAATCTAATATTGCAGGTATTAAAACAGGAGGAACACACAGAGAATAAAACTACGAGAAGGTATTTATAACTATGTAACCTTGGTAAGGCACTTTCTCTCATGTCTTGGCTTGTTTAAAAATTTTTTTCAGTCATGTAAAATGCTGGCATTGGAGTAACTCCCTAATTTCCTTCCTAAGATTCAGATCTGTAATATTCTTCCTCTTGTCTGAAATACTATCCTTACACATCACTTTAATGATGCCTTGCATCCTTGGACACTTATATGATGGTTCAGTGTAGAGTGGATCATCTGTTTTTAACCCACTCAGGCTTGTCAGTGGAAACCACAGTATAAGGGGTAAAAGCATCCAGAAGTGAAGTATGCAATATCGTATGATTTAATATGGAAGCAGTGCTAAATGACAAAATGATGATGTAAAGAGGGGATCACCCAAATTCTTTCAGTGCTTAATGTTAATAGGCATTTACTAGCCTCTTAATGAGCTGAAGTTTCTTTCCTTTCTTTCTCTCTCTCTCTCCTTTCTTTCAGGAGATAGAAGTTTATTGAATACACCGCAAGCGAGCAGCAGGTAGGACAGCAAAGGAGAGGCTGTCTGCCTGAGCTGAAGTTTCTTTAACTAACATATTCCAGATAGAAGCTGCTGGAAATTTTTACCTTTAACTTTCATCTTCACTACTCTGTCTTCTCTCCATTTATAAAAATCTATGGCTTAAAGGGCTATTTTTTACCATTGTTGAGTGTCACTACCATCAAGGACCCACCATTTTCAAGCTATTCTTCTGGGCATTGATTCAATATTTGCTAATGTTCTAAATGCCAGGGCCTCTTGAGAACTTAAGAGGAATGTTGCTTAGGCAGGGAGAGGGGAAGGGCAGATTGATTCCTGGCCCTGTAGCTGTGCAGTGAATTTTGAAGGTCTGGGCTGAATGTCTCCAAAAATGTACCACTTATTACCAGGTTAACAGTTACTGTGTTGGTGCCTGCATCTCCCTCAAGCTGCTTTGAAATATTCTTTCATGTTAACACTGTGGAGGAGAGCGAGAATTCTTCTCTTCGCATTTGAAGAGAATTAAAGGAATCATGGAAATGTAGGTCTGTGAGGGCACGATGAGGCAAGCCATCAAGCTCACAATGAGGGCTCAGCAAGTTGCTTCATGTTTTCCATTCATAGCTGCCTCTTCTCTGTCAGCAATTTTGAAGCACTCATAAAACAAAATAGGCTCATTAAATATGAAGGGGTAAGTGAAGTTGGCAGTTGTACCTATTCAAATGGGCCTTCCTTTTTAGATGTTTACACTCCAGAAAAATGAACAGTCAGAGGATGAATGCCTGCTTTATCGGTGGCTGCTTATGGCCTCTCTTTGGGGCGAGTGTCAGTCAGGATCCAGATGTGGGCATTTTGCTCCAGATCTAGCTCTAAAATGGTCCAAGGGGTTAATGTCACAGTGAAAAGGTAGGATGGCCTTGTCACCTCATTTCATTCACTAAGTTTGAATATAAGGTTGAAGACTGTCTCATGTTCTTTTCTAAACAAAAAAGGGCGTTTCTTGATGACTCTTCCTACGTGGACATGGGCTTAGTTGTACCATCTTCCTGACAGGGACAAGCAATAGTTCCAACCTGTGGACCAGCTCATCCCATCCATACATTCTCTGCAATGAAATTTTCTCCGCAAATTTGGTTCCTTTCCTGAACCTACAGCATCCACATTTTAATGAGCTGAGGAGGAAGTCAAGACATATGAGATAGTTTTAACTCTCAAAATTTTAGTCAGTAAATGAGGTAACCTGTGATGATGTTCAGTAAATCACTATGCAAATGTGAGGCAATTTGAGCTGATCCTTGAAAGAGGGAAAACATTTCTATGCTCTTTGGTTATTGGGATAGTTTGAGCAAAGGCACAGAGATGTTTCTAATCAGTGGACACTGTTTTTGGTCTTTATTTTATTTGGCATGAGTAGTATTTGATGCCTTTGACCACTTGCTTCATCTTGAAGGGTTCTCTTGGCTTCTGTGATATCACGTTTTACTAGGTTTTCTTCTGTTAGTCTAACAGCTCTTTTCAATCTCATCCCCAGGTTTCTATAACCATATAGATGCTCATGATGCCTGGCCTGTGCCTCTAGCCAGGTTGCTCTCTTAAAAGTCAGACCTATATATCTGCTGTGCACACCCACATATCCAACTCTTACTTAAATACCTTATGTCTAGCATGGCCAAAACCAAACTCACCATCTTTCTCCCCACTTCTGCATCCGTCAGTGTGTCCTATCTCAGTGGATAATGTACATCCAATTATTTAAGTCAGAAACACAATTTTTGATTCCTCCCTTCCTATCACTCTCCATATGATTAACCATCATGCCCTTTATATTGTAGTTATTAATATTTCCTGAATCTGCCCAGGTCTCTCCATCTCCACTGCTACCTCCTTGGGTCAGTTCACCATCACTTTGCCTGAATGACTGCAGTAGCATCTACCTTTGATTTTTCCTCCAGCTAATTCTTTCTCTACAATGTTGCCAGATAAACCTTTCTAAAGCACAAATATGATCATTGTGATTTTTTTCCTTAAAGCCCTCTAATAGCTTCTATTTGCCCTAAGGATAGTGTCCAGGTTCTAAATAAGGCTACTTGCCTTTCTTGTCCTGGCCTTGCTGACATCTCTTGCCTCTTCTCTTGCCACCACCACTCAAGCTCCCTGAGCTTCAGCCATTTTGAAGTGCACTTGCAGTGCACTGACTCACCAGGTGAGTTTTCTTATCTCTAGGACCTTGTGCATGCTGTTTCCTATCTAGCATATGCTTCTCCCTTGCTGTTTCTGTGGTCTCTGCTGGGAAATCACTGTTCACACTGATTCTAATGGCTTGTTTACTTGTCTATATCTCTTAAGGTCAGTAAATACCTCTTATAGAGTCTGGAGCATTTTAGATATTCAGTAGATTTTTTTTTTTTATGAATAAGTGGTGATGTATGAGGTTATCTTTAAGGAATGGCAGATCACTGTTTGACTGTAATGTAGGATATAGGAAGGACAAGAGTGAAAGATATGAAAGAAAGATGGCTGGGTGTCTTAGGTTGGGTTCCTTGAACACAAATTCTGAAATAAAGACTCCAGTGCAAGAAGTTTATTGGGAAATGCTTGTAGGGTCAACCCTTGTGAGGGAGTTGAGAAGTAGGATAGGGCAGAGGCACAAGTTGAGTTGAAATGAAGTTGCAACAGAGGCCTCAGCTAATCCCACATGGCACACAGGAGTTAGCGTAACTGTAAAAAATTGTCCTGAATTGAGACAAGGGGGGGGTGGGCCTTTGTATTCCCATAGTAATCAGTTATTAAATGTGGTCTGCCTCTGGGGAGAAAGCAAACCTTGGGCCAAACATTTCCTTTTGGTCAACGGCAATTTCTGGGGAAGAATTAAACTATGACTTGTCAGAAGCCAACACTGCTAGCATCGGGGAATGCATGCTTTGGTACTGAAGGGGGATCTGGGTGGCACACCACAGCATCCATGACACTATGCCTAGCTAATGCCAGACTGAGGAATTTATACTTTATTTGGTAGGCCTTGAGATGCCATTGAAAGTATTTTCTCAGAATAGTAATGTGATTCAGAGCTACATATAGGAAGATTAATCTGGCTGAGGTGTTTAGATTGGACTGAAGTTGGGAGAAACTGGAGACAGGGAAGACAGTGGGAATCTTTTCAAATAGCCCAAGTGAGGAAATAAAGGCCTGAGCAATGGAGTTGGCACTGGAAATGGGAAAGGCAAGTGGTTGGTTATAAGAGATGGTGACTGGTTTAATATGGGAAGTATGTAAGAGGAAGGAGACTCAAAGGTGAATCTAAGGTTTTGAGCCTAGCTGAAATGTAAGAATAGTGGTGTTGGTAATAGAAGTTTAAGAAGAATATAGGCTTGGTGGTAGGTTTGTTGAATTTGCAGGACGGCAGCCACTCAAGTAGAAGCGGCCTACAGGTGACTGGAAACTTTTTTGGGAGGGCAAAACACACTAAAATAAAAGGTTATATAATGATATGAGGATGGTCATGCAGCAGTATAAGTATTAAATGAATAGATAAACAGTTAATGCTAAAGGAGATCAAAGAAGAGAGAAATCCCTGTGGCCAAGAAGTCATCATGGAGGAGCTGGGTTTTTGAGTTGGTAAATGGAGGTGTGGGATCTAGGAGAGAGGGAGGAGGAATGATAACATTCTAGGTGGGGGGCAATGGTTTGAGTAGAGGCAGAGAGGTAGGAAGGTATACCATGTGTTCATGGTATCGTAAAAAGATCACTTTGGCTAGAAGAAAGAATTCATTGAAGGAAATATTGATTTAAAAATTATACAGTTGATTGTGGAAGGACTTGAATTACAGGCTGAATGACAGGGAGGTTAGAGGAATTCAGATTTTTTTTTTTTAAGATTTATTTAATTATTTGAGAGAGAGTGAGCGAGTGGGGGGAGGAGCAGAGGGAGAGAATCTTCAAGCAGACTCCCTGCTAAGCGCGGAGCCCAATGTGGGGCTGGATCCCACGACCCATGAAATCATGACCTGAACCGAAACCAAGAGTCGGATGCTCAGCCGGCAGAGCCACCCAGGTGCCCTAGGAATTCATATTTCTTGTAAAACTTTGTCTTTGTTCTAAAGTTTGGTTCTATCTACTGCTGAATGTAGGTGTTCATAAACCACAGAACTAGAACTTTCCACTTGAGAGATACTTTCTGTGTTTTTTTTACACCTAAGTGGCTCTGATGTAGAAGACTACTGGTCATTGGCATTCTTTTTTATGGAGATTATATGAGGACACATTAAAGGAAAGTTCAGGCTGCATGTATTTCTGTGGCTTTTATATTCACAGTCTTGCTTAGCTTTCATGAAGTGCAAAGAATCTGTGGCCTAATTGGTCAGCTGGTGTACTGGCTCACCCTGAAAAGTAAATATTGTGTATCTGCAAGTGGAAAGTCAGTATGTGTAATCTAGCTGCCTAGTCATGCCTGCTGCAAACACTGTTGAAAACTTTGACCAAGGGCTATAAAACTGTCAAGAGCTGGGCCCAAGTTTGCTTCCACATCAAATAACTTGTTACAGAAGCTATTGGGAAGACAATAGGGCATGCATTTGACTTGCTGGGATCCCTTGTTTGTTACAGAAGCATCTGGCAGAGCTAAATAGCTTTGTATTACATCATTTTTCATTTCTTGTTTTTTATTTATCCTCTACTTCGGTTTATTTGACGTTGAAACTTGCCCCACCCTCTTCTAAGTACACTCATAGAATGAAAAGGATATCTTGATATCAATGCTATAACTTCAAAATGGAATCTTCAGATTGGCACTTGAACCATTAAAAAATAAAACAAAACAGAAATTTATTTGGTATCTTTGAGCAGATGTTTAAAAATTTCACCTTCTTCCAAGGTGATCGAGGGCTGCTATGACACTTCCCCATTGCCATTTTGTGACATTCACAGAATCACTTATTTCCTATTTTCTTTGCATAATTTCATCACAGAGTGTTTGAAACATCTCTTGGGAAAGGGATGAGAATTACTGCTGAAGGCACTAACTCTTTTTTTTTTTTAACAGGAAGTGAATGATGTTTGTTGAAGCCACATGGTTACTTTTGGAATGGCCTGCTAGATTTAGAATGAGTGATGGAGAGTATGCCATTGATGTGCGAACAGTTACTTCTGTTAAGGTAAAGTAACCTAGGCGTGTCTGTAGCTTTTTGTACAGCTAATTGCATGAACTCTCACTCAACAGAAGAAAACATGTCAAATCTTGAGTAATTAAAAAACAAAGCACCTGAGCACGTTATTAAGTTGCAACTGATATTCAACAGCTCTACGTTAATCTCTAAGAAACAAAGGAGTATTTACTCTTTTTATCTATTGTTCAACTTTGCACAATTGATTTTATTCTTCAGTCTGCAGAAATGTTTACTGCACTGTAAAGATTTTTTTATACTTATATATTTAATGGTGTCCTTTAGACGCTTGGTCTAAAGGGGGTACAGTTCAGTGATCCAAAGAATCACATAAAAGTTTGTGTGTTGTGTTTTCAATTTTAATTAGAAATCTTATTTGTTTAATGCCTTACTTACTCCATTTAGATCCTTAGTGAATCCAGACTAATTTTCACAGCTACCTAGACTTCCTTTTTAGAAACTTTTCATTTCTTCCCTATTTACCTTGGCTAGAGATGTGGGAGTCATCTCCAGACCCATGGTGTGATTTTAAGGGTACTAAGACTTCCTTGTTTCCAAATTAACTCTCATAAATAGTACTTTTTAATTGAAATATAATTGAAATATAGAATTATATTGGTTTCAGGTGTATAGCATAATGATTTGATGATTGTATATATTGTGAAATGATCACAAGAAGTCTAGTCAACATCTGTCACCATACACAGTTACAGATTTTTTTCTCTTGTGGTGAGAACTTTTAAGATCTATTCTCTTAATAACTTTCAAATATGTAATAATTTTTAATTAGTAATATCCCTTTAATAGGCACAAAGATCTTGATGCAATTTGCTTATTCATGATATCTATTAGTCTCATCCCTGGTAGACAGGATTTTTGGCTTACTGACAGACAGATTTTTCTAAAAAGAAGCACAGAATATACAAATGGCCACACAGAATTAGCCACTGATCAGTAATGAGGTGGTTAGGACTATAGGCTTTGGAGTCAAATTGACCTGGGTTGTAGACCTTGCTCTGCCACTTTCTACTTGTGTGACATCTGTTTCTTATTTCTCTGAGGCTCAATTGCTTCCTCTTTCAAATGGGATGGAAAAGCCCATATCATAAAATGAGGTAATATTTGTAAAGCACATCAAATGTCTAGCACAGCATGAGGCCACAGTGTATGGCATATAATAGGTACTTAGTAAATTTTCGCTCTCATTATTACTATTTAAATAACCTAGGCATAAAAAAAATGCCTTTCTTGGAAAAGGCTAAAACAGATTTGCTGACACTAAGCTATACCTTCGAGATGTTTAAAGTCACGCCTTAGATTTTCAACTGAGGTACTAGCCTAAATCCCATTTTAGGAGATTAATGTGAACTGCCCAACACCTGAATCCTTGCTCCCGAACTTCACTTAAAATGTCTGAATCCATACTGCTCCAGCAGCTTTTGCCTCTTGCATCTACTTATTTGATGTCTGGCAGCTCTTACCTCTGCTGTTGTGGTAGCCAAAGTCTGGACTTTTCCCCTGATACCCCATTTCCAGAAAGTTTGGCTTTGTTATACCATCTCATCTATCCAGGCCTGACTTTCTGTCCTGAGTTCTGTTTTTTGGCTTTGTCCTACCAGGTCAGCATTGCTGCACCCATCCCATGGGCTCGATATATGACACTAAGATGTTGAAGTTCTCAGTTAGATAATTTCTTTTTTTTAAATATTTTATTTATTTATTTGAGAGAGAGAATGAGAGAGCATGAGAGGGGTGAGGGTCAGAGGGAGAAGCAGACTCCCTGCTGAGCAGGGAGAAGTTCTCAGTTAATGGGACTGGTGGACTCTATAACAAAATACTACCTGAACAAGCACTCATATGGAAGATTCTGGTAACCCACTCCCAGATTTTGGACTCAGCCTCTAGCTTTAGTTTAATGCCTGGCTGTAATTATCTATCATATTCCCAAGTCTCCCATGGCTTCCTTGAGTTTGCTTTGAATTTTTTAAAAAAGAACTTTTTAATCTGACATGAAACTCATTGTAAAAAAGGTAATAAATTATAGATATAGGAAAGCATAGATAGGGGAATACAATATTCTTTCATTCCTATCCCAGAAATAACTATAGTTGACATTTTGGCATACCTTTTTTCCCCATACATATATTTATGTGATTGAGACAGTACCTCCTGTACCTAACACTATATCATAAACATCCCCCACTACATATCAATCTCTTTATAAACATTTTAATCACTGAATAATATTCTACAGTATAGATGTACCATAATTTTAACTTAGCCATTTCTCCATTATTGTGCATTTTAACTCTTTTTATTTATTAGAAATAACACTAAAGTAAACATATTTGTGCATAAACATTTTTTTATAAGTTTAAAACTCAGTTTTAATACCTTTTTCTTAAAGAATAAAAGGATAGTATTCTTTCTTTCTGTCCTCCTTGGACAAGAAGTAAACAACTAGGCTGAGACAATTGTAGACACTTACATATTTATTGAATGAATAAATAATATTGAAAACCTGCCCTTATTAAAAATAAATAAATGGAAATGTGGAACTACTTAAGGATTCTACTTACCCCTGAACATAAGAAGTACACTAAAGAAAAGGGATATAGAGTTTTGAGGGGGGAAGAAAAGGGTGGGGGAGGTTAAGGGAGAGTTTCTTGCACCAATGCCTGCCTTCCCACCTGGGTTAGTGATATGCATACAAAGGACCTAAAGAGCAAGGTGGAGGGAAAGCAAGAAGGAAGTCTTCACCACATTAAACAAAAAGCAAACAATATGCATCTCAGCATCCTAAGATATACCACTCCGCTAAGAAAACCCAAGACAAAAGAATTATCGGACACAATAGTTCAAAGCACATTGCACCTGTCAAAATGTCCATCATCTTGTATAGAAATGCACCATTCTAAGAGAGAAAACGGAAACTTTAGCAAAGTCACTCAGGAACAAGAGCTTACTTTGTCTCCTTCATCTGGTCAACTCCTCCATCTGAAAGCCATTTAGCTCCATGCTAAGATTGTGTAGAAGGACAATAGGGAGGTCTCTTTCATTGTCAAGGACAGGTACACTTTGAAGATGACACTCAAAAGAGGTTAAAATGGGTCAACAAGCAATTGTTGGGCTTATGCAAGGGCATGTGAAGCTAATGTTAAAGCCACACACAAAAAAATCTTAATCTCAAAGAATTCAATTTTAACCTAGAGGAAGTGTGGGAAGGAAGGAACTAATACGCAATATTGATTTCATTCCAAAGAAAATTTAAGGGGGGAGGGGATCTACCTCAAGAGTATTAGTTAATAGATGGTCTGGGGATGGTCTTTGCCATTCCAAACATCTACCTACACTGTGTATTAGAAGGATAATAACTAGAATTTAAATAAAAATTTGAAGAGAAAAAAGAAAGATAAGTGTAATTTGGGGCAAAGCGAGAAAATGTGACTCAAAAAATGATGTAAAATATGCAAGTGGTGCTAATTCTATGCAGGCTATTACATTTGTAAGAATTATATTTTCTGGGTGCACTTTAGGAAATATGTGTAGCATTTAGTGAGATGACGGGTAAATAGCTGGAGGGGGGTGGGCATATTTATTACTTTTGTACAATTTCTTAGATATCCTTAAAAGGAAAGCTTAAAGATCATCTGAGAAGAGCTGATCTAGAGAGAAGTAGCATGGCAAATTTGAATCGGACTGCCTGGGTTTATGGCCTGGCTCTGCCTTATACAGGTCATGAGACTTTGGACAAGTAACCTAACCTTGCAGTTCTCAGTTTCCAATTGTGCAAAAGGAGATAACAGGGATGTCTGGGGGCTCAGTCTAAGTGTCTGACTCTTGGTTTCCGCTCAGGTCATGGTCTCAGGGTTGTGGATCGATACCTGTGCTGGGCTTGGAGGCTGCTTAGGATTCTCTCTCTCCCTCTGCCCCTTCCCCTGCTCATGCTGTCTCTCTCTCAAAAAAAGGGGCAGGGATAATAATAACAGGTCATAGGAGTACTGGGAGGGTTAAAGGAGACACTACATCCAGGAGACATGAAAACATATGCCTACACAAAAACTTGTACACAAATGTTTATAGCAGCATTATTCGTAATAACCAAAAAGTGGAATCAACCCAAAAGTCTATCAACTGAAGAATAGATAAACAAAATGGGGTGTAGCCACAGGATGGAGTATTATTTGGTCAGAAAAAAGAATGGAAAACTGCCACATGCTACAACAGATATGAATCTTGAAAAATTATATAATTCCATTCATATTAAATGCCCAGAATAGGGAAATTAATAGAGATAGAAAGTAGATTAGTGATCATTTAGAGTTGGGGGGTGGGCATAGAGGAGAGGATAAGAAGATGATAGCTAAAGGATATAAGGTTTCTATTTGAGCAGGTGGAAATGTAAAACTGACTGTGATGATGGTTGCACATATCTGTGAATATACTAAAAGCTAGTGAATTGTATACTTTAAACAGATGACTTGTATGATATGTGAATTATATCTATAAAGCTGTTAAAAATTAAAAAAAGAGAGAAGGGATACAGAGAAAAATAAGTGAAGCTCCAAGTGAAGCTAAAAGTAAATCTGAGAGAAAATTATTCTCAGCGGGCGCCTGGGTGGCTTAGTTGGTTAAGCATCTGACTCTTGATCTCAGCCCAGGTCATGATCTCAGGGTCATGAGATTGAGTCCTGCTCCACACTAAGCATGGAGCCTACTTAAGATTCTCTCTCTCTCTCTCTCTCTCTCTCTCTCTGTGGCCCTCCTCTCCTCCCCCACCCCTGCTAGCACACTCCCCTGCCAAAGAAAAGAAGAAAAGAAAATTATTCTCTGTTCTAGTGGAACACTCCCATTCCTAGAATAAAGAATATACTCATTTGCTAGCTTCCCCATTGAGGCAGAAACTGCTAGCTAGTGACCAAACCCATTTTCTTGTCTTCCTGGACACACAGCTAGACTCTATTTCCCAGCTTTCTAAAGGAAGAGGAGCATGGTGATGGAAGCCACTTCCAGGCCTGCCCCATAAAAAGTTCTCACATTCTATCCGTCATTGATCCATCTCTTGATGTAGAGGAGCACAGTGACCTTGGAAGCCTTTTGAAGATGACAGAGCCCCAAAATGAAAGGAGTTTAGATTTCTGAAACTGTGCTTGGAAACAATTGCCTGCCTATGAGGTTATGGGAGCCAGAAACCTAGGCTCTCTCACTGTCCATGTCCAAGCCATCATTGAATTCTTTATTTTGTCTCCTATGTGTATTCAATTTGTTCCCTTCTCTTCATGCTCTCCACCAACACTTTGTCCAAGTGAACACATCTTTTCTCGGGCTGCTGGCATAACTTTCTAACCTGCATCTGTTCTGGCCCTCTTCCAGTCTACCACCAACTCTGGTTCTGGATGCTATAAGACACATTGCATTGTGATAGGACCCTTGGCCTTCAACCTTTGTGCATGCCGTCAACACAGAGGGTAGTAGGAATATTTCTAGAACCAGACAGGAACTGAAATTAACTATATATAGAAGTGACTGTGAATTGTATAGGGATACATATATATCCCACTAAAGTCAAACCAAATGCACACTCCTAACTTAATTTTCCCAGGTTGGATTCCCAAAAATGCTTGTGACCACTCCAGTGCCATCCAACATGAAGAGAAATATGATGTGATGAAGGAGGAGGGGCAGGTGGTAGTTGGGGGGGATGGCAGGGGCTAAGCAGAAAGAGTAGTCCTAATCAATTCAGCTACAATGTATTACTTTTGCAAATTTTACAAAAATATGACCATGTGAACACATTGCTAGTGTCCCTTCAGGACCTTGGAAGAGACTGGTGTATGGGAAGGGTCTTAAAGATTTAGCTTCATTAGTTTCTTTGAAAATTCACCTTTGAAGGGCAACCAGTTTTTATTTTATTTTATTTTATTTTATTTTATTTTATTTTATTTTATTTTATTTTATTTATTATTTGACAGAGAGAGAGTGAGAGAGCACAAGCAGGGGGAACAGCAGTCAGAGGGAGAGGGAAAAGCAGGTTCCCCGCTGAGCAGGGAGCCCAATGTGGGGCTGGATCTGAGACCCTGGGATCATGACCTGAGCTGAAGGCCGATGTTTACCCCAGCGCCCCAAAGGGCAACCAATTTTATTTTATTTTATTTATTTATTTTTTTGGGTTGTCTTTTTTTTTATTATGTTATGTTAATCACCACACATTACATCATTAGTTTTTGATGTAGTGTTCCATGATTCATTGTTTGTGTATAACACCCAGGGGTCCATGCAGAACATGCCCTCTTTAATACCCATCACCAGGCT
>NC_138378.1:64201164-64227228 GCF_054177405.1 Leptonychotes weddellii | reverse complement strand
GTGGTGGCTGGGTGATAGACATTGGGGAGGGTATGTGCTATGGTGAGCACTGTGAATTGTGCAAAACTGTTGAATCACAGATCTGTACCTCTGAAACAAATAATGCAATATATGTTAAGAAAAAAAAAAGAAGATAGCAGGAGGGGAAGAATGAAGGGGGGGAATCGGTGGGGGACACGAACCATGAGAGACGATGGACTCTGAAAAACAAACTGAGGGTTCTAGAGGGGAGGGGTGTGGGAGGATGGGTTAGCCTGGTGATGGGTATTAAAGAGGGCATGTTCTGCATGGAGCACTGGGTGTTATGCACAAACAATGAATCATGGAACACTACATCAAAAACTAATGATGTAATGTATGGTGATTTACATAAAAATAAAAAATTTTTTAAAAAAAGAATTAAAGACAAAAATCATCTATAACATGGCCTTTGAGCCTCTGAATGATCTGGCCCCTGCTGCCCATCCTTGTGTTGCCCCCCACCACCACTGCTGCCCATCCTCACTCTATTCCCACTGCACTAGCTCCCTCTCTCTGTCCCTCCTGTCACAAAGTTCTGGCACTTGGCCCCTGGCCCTTGGGAACTGCTCATCCCACTCGAACCATCTTCACTTCTTCCTTCAGACCTCTTCCCATCTCACAACTATGTCAAACCCATCTATTTTATGCTCTAATATATTCCCTTTCTTTTTAGCATTTATTACTGATACCATTTTAAATATGTTTATGTAATTATGTGATCATTGCCTGTCTTCCCCCACCCTGGATGCTATACTGCATGAAGGTGGGAGCCTTATGTCTGGCTTTACTCACCATGGTTCACCACTGAGTAATTGTGCCTGAAATAGAGTAGGTACACTATGAAACAAATATTATTTTGTCTTAACAAAATGAGTAGATTTGAATTTATGCTCACTACTTGTGACATAATTTTGCGGTCTTCCTTTTTAGTAGCTCCCATATTGGGCAAGTTTCCATACAGGCAGCAGCGTTTTACCCCAAATAAAGATCTCAACACAGGAATCCAAGGGAGGGCTTGGAATGCTACCTATATCAATGACCTCTATTTTCCCTGAGAGGATTTAAAATTACCAACAGGTTGGGAGAGCCAAGGTGTGCCAGAGAAATACCTGTTAACTGCATTAGGAATTCATCCTTCCACAGTTAGTTTGCCTTGTGAGTTAATCCCCTCTCAGATAATATAAGGATTTCAGACTATCTTACAATATTGATTTTTTTTTTTTTGGCCTCTCTGAAAAGAGCCAAATTTTTTATGGCTTGGAAATGTTTTTGTCTGTTTGTTTTTTAGCCTAGCATAACTTAACTTCAAACTATAACATTTAAGTTGGAGAAGCCAAATGCACAAAAAGAGTGTACCTGACATACCTACCCCAGGAGTATCTCTTCATGGAATCACAGCGTCCTAAGAGTGGAATGGACCTAAGAGAGATCATAACCCATCCTCTTTCATGCTCACAACTCCGAGTCATTCCATGCCTCTCACTGGTGTGTTCCCTGGAGCCAGGGCAATCCGTTACACATAGTTTAAGGGAATTTGGAGCAGAACTTCATGACATTTCTGTGATGAAAGAGCAAAGAAAGTTGTGTCTCTCCACAAAGGTCTAGAGAAATAGGAAGGGGTGGTACAAAAAAGCGAGGATATGTGGGAACAGGACTTGGAGAATGAATAACAGGAAAAGGAAGAACTAGAGAAAATAGAGAAAATGAAAAAACAATAAAAACCAAATTCTGGAAGCATGCACAAATTGAGATAGCCCAGGGTATGAGTCAGAAATGCCTTGCTAAAAAAAAAAGAAAAAAAGCCAACCAAAGGAAAATTAGAATGGCTTTGCTGTTTCTGTTGTTATTATTCTCTTACAAACAGAAGCTTACAGTTACTAAACAAGGCAAAAATTAGAGTTGTTATAATGTACTGTATATCTGTGGCTAAATTTTTTGAGGCAAAATACAGTAATCCGAGGATATATGCAAATCAGATAAAAAGATTCAAGATGCAAAATAAAGCATACCTTATGTTTATTTTTAAAGAAACTACATTGAGCAGCTAAGAATATTCCCTCCAAAATGCTTAATTTTTCCTTCTCTTCACCAGCTTCCTCACAGTGTGTTCACCCACACACCCTGATGTTAGTGGCACATAAATCAAAACTTTCATAAAAATCAGAAATAAAAAATATATGAGCACAGAAGTTTCCTGATATTGGCAAGACTCCAATCCACATATAGTCCTGAGCCAGCTCCACTAACATTAAGGATCCAGTTTGTTCTTAGTACAGTAATGGGGAGGGTGCTACCAGCCTTAATTTATATGTACTCATGTACTCTCTGTAAGGAGCAAGATGTCTCTAACAGATTACTTTGGAATTGTCATATGAGATACTGCTGCAAGGTGTATGAAGTCTTCCTGACTAACCAATTTTCAACCAGGCAGTGCCTGAAGTATCAGAATATTTGGAAAATTGTCTCGGTGTATCTGTGACCAACAGCAGTGTAAGGAAAGGATGTATCATTGCATGGGTGTGACATCTATAGTAGGGAAACCATCTCTTAGGACAAGAAACTTGTATGCAATACAGGACACTCTACACCTGAGGAAGATCTAATGCTCATCAACAATAAAGCAAATAGAGGTTATCTCCAAAAAACAAACAAAAACTCTTTGAAAGGGACAAGCTGCAGATCATATAGAATCATCTTAGCAAAAAAAAAAAAAAAAGTCAAAAAGGAGGCACAGTAACTCCCTTTCTGCCAAAGACTAACTCCCTGGGAGGGGCTCCCAGAGCGGTCTTCAAGTCTGTTGACTTGTTTTTTCAAGCCCTTAATGTAACTTGCAGCTACATTGGTTTGTTTTGTTGTTGTGACATGGTCTCCATAGATGTGCATTGAAATTGTGCCCAGCTGCACTGAAGCCAAGAACCATGCAATCTGGAGGTTGTGCAAGCAAGATTACAAGGCTCCAAGGTATCCAGTGCCTGGGCTGCTCATCTCTTCTGCTTACCTCGAAGCTTGGCTTGTCCAAATGGGGCAACAAATGATGCATTGGGACCAGATCCAAATGCTTTAAGATAGTTACTACATTTGCAGAGAAGAAATAGAGATATATCTTGACATAGGGCTTTATTTGCATGTCTAAGGGAATGGTCAGTGACCAGCAGGACCAGTTAAAGTGTCTGATTATTTTTATTTATTTTTTATTTATTTTTTGTGTGTGTGTGCCTGATTATTTTTAGTTGCCCCCTTTCCTTTCTCTACGTAGCCCAGTTTGGTCATTTTTATTCCTCTCAGGAGTCTATTACCCTCATGTTTTCTTCATCTCCCATCCCTCTCAAGAAATAACTTGATCAGCTCATTCACATGAGACTTAGCAAATAAAATACAGGACATCCAGTTGAATTTTAATTTTAGATAACCCACAAGTAATTTTTAGTATAACTATATCCTATGCAACATTTGGAACCTACTTAAAGTAAAATTGTACTTACACTAAAATTAGCCATTATTTATTTGAAATTCAAACTTAACTGGTTGTCCTGTATTTTATGTAGCAACTCTACACTAAAGAGTAAATGACTCATGATGTCTTTACTTCTCCCAAGGATACTGACTTAATTTTAACTTAACTTAATTTTAACTCCCAAAGCTTAAACCAATTAATAATTAGGATTTTTTAGCAACAAACTAGAAGAAAGATATATGATATATGGTAAGCAATCACTTATTATGCCCAGCCTTGAGGAGTTACCTTTTTTGAAATTGGAAAAGATCATAATCCGGAGACAGAAAGCATAGTTTGATTCTTATCCGCTTGGACTTAAGGCTACTGATCAACATTTAGTTCAAATCAGACAATATGATTGTTTATGTTAATTGATGGTCTATTCTTCTAGATGTCAAAGATACAAGCCCCACCCCCAAAATATCTAGTCCCATAGCATCTTGCATGGCTAGAGATACAGGTGGTGTTAGTTGAGTATCCTAAGGCCTCAGCTCACGCTCCATCAGTGAAGACTTTTTTACATGTCATGTCTATTGACAAAGCCAAGTATGAAATATATACTCTTCAAGTCTTCAGAAAACCTATAGTTAGGGTCAGGGAAAGAAGACTTGTGAAAAGAATCATAATCAAAGAGGGGTGCCTGGGTGGCTCAGTCATTGGGCGTCTGCCTTCGGCTCGGGTCATGATCCCAGGGTCCTGGGATGGAGCCCCACACTGGGCTCCCTGCTCAGCGGGAAGCCTGCTTCTCCCTCTCCCACTCTCCCTGCTTGTATTCCCTCTCTCGCTGTGTCTCTCTCTGTCAAATAAATAAACAAAATCTTAAAAAAAAAATGGTAATCAAAGAAAAAAAAAGAGAATGGAATTAAAGAAAGAAGAAAATTAACTCGATCTAAAAAAAGGTAAATAAGGAGTGAAGAGGACATCTCGGCCAACCCAAATACCTAGAATAGGTGGTTGCCTAGTGGTGTGAGTAAAGGATCTCCAAGAAGAACCCTAGAGATGAACTCATTTAACATCCACTCCAACTTCCTTCTGGAATGCTTTCCTGTGTATTACAGGAGGCTGGTAAACCAAAAACTGCTTTCTGCTTTTTTTCATGGCTTCCTTGTAACTAGAGTTCTGGGTGCAGTGTAGGCTCCATCATCAGATTCACTTTCAGAATGGGAATGGAGAGTGAGTGAAACGAGAGAGGCTGGACATGAGGCATCCTCTGCTCCTGAAGATGGAGTGTTAACTCCCCAGTTTAGCAGAAGTGGCTTCCCAACCACAGCTTCTCCATTTGACAGGCAGCGTCCAGATCAAGGCAAGCACAGCAGTTCCTTTGATGGCTCAGTTGTGGTGTGGCTTTGGGATTCATTTCTGGAAGCTCACCAGCCTAGAGTCTGTTTCTTCAGCCCACAGACCAGTTCTGTAGAACACTGAATACCCCGTCATTAATACATGTCAGCTTAAGCTAGCTAGAGTGGGGTCTGTTCTCTGCAACTGAACACTAACTGATACAAGCTGCTGCTCCCAAAATATCTTTTTCACTAGCCTAATGGTTCTCAACTGGGGATAATTCTGTCCCCTGCCTAGAGGATACTTGGCAATGTTCGGAGATATTTTGGTTATAACAACTAGAAGGCGAGGATACTATTGGCATCTAGTCTGTAGAAGTCAGAGATGCTGCTAAACATCCAGCAATGCACAGGGCAGCCCCCCACAACAAAGACTTATCTAATCCAAAATGTCCGTAGTGCTGAGATTGAGAAACCCTTCCCTAGCCCAGAATACCATTTGAAAATTGATCATTAAAAAGACAATATTTGGGGCACCTGGGTGGTTCAGTTAGTTAAGCATCCAACTCTTGATTTTGGTTCAGGCCATGATCTCGGGGTCCTGGGTTAGAGCCCCACATTGGGCTCTCTGTTCAGCGCAGTCTGCTTGGGATTCTCCCTCTCCCTCTGCCCCTCCCCCTTCTTGTGCTCTATCTCTCTAAAATAAATAAGTAAAATCTTTTTTTAAAA
Organism: Leptonychotes weddellii; assembly: GCF_054177405.1. Lineage (NCBI taxonomy): Eukaryota > Metazoa > Chordata > Mammalia > Carnivora > Phocidae > Leptonychotes > Leptonychotes weddellii. The sequence continues at coordinate 64,221,705 of NC_138378.1, read as the reverse complement.
AGGCAATATTTTCAATATTTTAGTTGAAAAAGTACCTTTTTCACAGTGCAAATAGCTCAAAAAATTACAGGTAAATATTTGCTGTCATACAATACTGTATTAAAAATGATGTTCTCGGGCGGGGCCTGGCGGATGCCTCCTTAGCCGGAGCTTGGAACAGACTCACGGCCGGCAAAGTGAGTTCAATGGCTAAGGTGAGGTACCCTCCCCGGGGGCCTCATAACCCAATTCAAAAATGATGTTCTCTTTATTCTGTGACTGTCAGATTTTAATATTTCTGAAAGCATGCCATGACCTAAAATTAAGGTGTGCTTTTAATGTGGTGATATTTATTTCTTGTTCTTTTTTTTTAATAAAAAAACTGTTATTAAATCTATGGTATATGTTACAACTTAACATGTCTTGTTTATTGACAAAGCCAAGTATGAAATATATATTCTTCAAGTCCTCAGAAAACCTAAGTTAGGGTCAGGGAAAAAGAAGACTTGTGAAAAGAATGGTAATCAAAGAGAAAATAAGGAGGAGAATGGAGTAAAAGAAAGAAGAAAAATCAACTCCATCTAAAAAATGTAAATAAGGAGTGAAGAGGACACCTGAGCCACCCCAATTACCTAGGATAGGTGGTTGCTCAGTGGAGTTCTTGCCTAGTTCTGAAATCAAAGAACTAGGATAATGTAAGCAAGGTACTTTCCTGAGGGCAAGTTTGCCAAATTGTACATAGAGAATTGCTAATAGTGGGCAAGGGGCACCGTAGCCTCAACCCCAGCTGCACAATAGAATCACTGCAGTGCTTTTCAATGGTTTGGGTGTGAGGCCCAGACATCATTGTTTTTTCAATCCTGTTTGCAACCAGAGTCAAGAACCACTAATTTAGGGGCAACTCAATGGCTCAGTCTGTTAAGTGTCTGACTCTTGATTTTGGCTCAGGTCATGATCTCAAGGCCATGAGATCAACCCCTGCGTTGGCGTCCACCCTCAGTGGGGAGTCTGCTTGAAATTCTCTCCCTCTCCATTCTGCCCCTCCCCCTTCTCATGGGCTCTCTCTCCCTAAAATAAATAAATAAAATATTTTTTTAAAAAAGAACCACTAATTAAGAGCATCTTGAAAAATTTGGACCCCTGAAGATGGAAAAAATGGAGGAAAAGGGGTACTACTGTGAGAAAAGATGAGCAAAAGTGATGGCACATAACCAGACACACTGTAGAACCTTACTCTTCTACCCAGGACCAGACCTGGTTACCATCGCTAGGCAATTTGCTAACACCCTAGGCTTATAGCTCTTTAGTAACTTTCACAAGGTCTCTGGAGCCCCCCAAAAAAATCACAACTAGGGAATTTAATAATGGATCCTGACAAGAAAAGGAAGATGATTTTGTCTACTCCAAATTTAGCTCATATGCAGAAGCAAGATTGTATCTTATAAATACAATTTCTTTAACTTGTAAACATCTTATTCCCCACAAAGTCTAGGTCCTGCCTTGAATGAAGAGGTGCTCAGTAAAGATTGGCTAAAGTGAGTTAAATCCACTCCCTAAAAGTGCTACTGACTTAAAATGTATGGAGAAGAGATATAAGCCCCTTTTATTTATTTTTTTTTTAAAGATTTTATTTATTTATTTGAGAGAGAGAGAATGAGAGACAGAGAGCATGAGAGGGAGGAGGGTCAGAGGGAGAAGCAGACTCCCTGCTGAGCAGGGAGCCCGATGCGGGACTCGATCCCGGGACTCCAGGGTCATGACCTGAGCCGAAGGCAGTCGCTTAACCAACTGAGCCACCTAGGCACCCGATATAAGCCCCTTTTAAAAAGGAGAGCAAAAATTCAAGAGCTAACAGTAAAGGAAGACAAAAGAACTAGCCCATTCCAATTAGTTCCTTTCTCCACTAGTGGGAAGAGATCTACACTGGTCCAAATAAATGTCACCTCAGAAATTTTCTACCACTGCCAGCCCAACATCCCTACTATTTCTTTGCTCTTTTTAAAGTCAAAATTGACACAATAAATTCTACTGTATCCCCGATTGCCTTAAGACCCAGAGTATAGACTTCTAAAGCCAGACATTGGATAAGATCCTGAAGGCATGCCATTATACCCAAAGAGTGTGTTTAGGTGACATGCCATGATATTGCAGGGGGTTAGTTTCAAGCAGTAGAGCCTGAAAACTTCATCTATCTCTTTAGAAACAATCACTCTCATTATTCCAGCAAAGTCAGTTTTTCTTTGCTTTACATTTATTTATTCAGAGACTTCTAAATATATGCTGGTCTGCTGAAACAGCTTCTGGGCCCAAGTACAATAAAAACATTAATTAAAATACATGGTTAGGAACACCCAGCAGTGAGCCTGGAACAGCATCAAATGAGCTCTGCCATTTAAGTGTCAGTCATAGAAGATAAAGCCACCTCTAGGTGACCTGTACCACCCCCACCTGTTTCCCCACCCCCAGCTTCTCTGTAGATTCCTGACCAACTGATGCTGAGGTGGGTCCTCTCTGCCGAGAGATGGTCACAACCAATTATTGCATTTCTCTACTAACCCCTGATTTGGCACCGTCTCTACCTGCTTCTCCTTTCATTCTGCAATGAGCTAATGAGAAATTCACAGAATTCCCAAATTTGGCAGAGATCTGGGCATGGGAACCTTATATAACTGTTGGGCTTGGCAGGGCAGGATCTGAAGGGCTGGGTGACCTCTGCTGAAATGTGCCCTGCACTTTGTGGGCAGTGTAACTCTCTCCCTGAGACCGTCGGTCCACCCTCGGTTCTGACTGTGAGCACTTCTGAATGCAGAAGTGGCAGCCGAATTAACACAGAATACACAATGGAAGAGTCAAAGGGACTACCATAGGGGATAACATGGATTTCAGACAGTCTATACCATCAAATTTAGGGAGAGCCCATCTACAAAATGGGTTCTAAACCTTCACTCCTGTGTGACATAGAAGATTCCCTAAATTCCAAATTTGTTTATACAGCTAATAAGTCAATCAGAGAAAGACAGTGATCATACGGTTTCACTCAGATATGGAATATAAGAAACAGTGCAGAAGATCATAGGGGAAGGGAAGGAAAACTGAATGGGAAGTCATCAGAGAGGGAGACAAACCATGAGAAACTCTTAACTCTAGGAAATGAACTGAGGGTTGCTGGGGGGTAGGTGAGTAGGGGGGATAGGGTAATTAGGTGATGGGCATTCAGGAGGGTATGTGATGTGATGAGCACCAGGTGTTATATGCAACTGATGAATTACTGAACTCTACATCTGAAATAATGATGTACTATATGTTGGCTAATTGATTATAAATTTAAAAAAGATCTTGCTATATGCAGACATGATCTGTCAAGGGTGCATATCCAGTGAGGGATGCCATCAATGGATAATAAAACTTTATTAAAAAGTTCTACCCTTTTCTTAAAGGTTTGCAAGTTAAATAAAAGCAAAAGATCTTGGCTTCCTTCTTTTATGTATGATTTTCTCACAAATCTCCCATCTTAGAAAAACAAGAAAAGAAATTTGAAAGAAAATAATAGCAGATCAATGCTAGGTAGGAATAGTATTTCAAAAGTGGTGAGAACATATTTGTTGTTCCACTGCATTCTGTATTATTCATTTCTCTCTCTTTTTTTTTTCTTTAATGACAAATGTGCCCATATCTTATTACAAAGAGGTTTCCACCAAAGAAGATAAAAATGTCTTTTATCATGCATCTGGACCAAATTATATCTCTGGAACCCCTTTTCAATTAGCCATGGTGTTTTTCACAATTTTGCAATTTCATCATGTACTGCCTGCTACTACATTCTGAAGTGCCAGGCTGGTACCTAAGAGGAAAAATAACATTTTCCTTCACTTTTAACCCACATTCTGACTTCTCATGCTGAATTCAATCCCTAACTAATTAGTTCAAGAGCAAGCAACTTTAACCAAGATTTGGTATTACTTTCCTGTTTCTGAGAGCTGGGCTTTCCCCGAATGTAGCTCTCTTGTTACCCTTTGCATTTTAAATAAGCCATTTTGGAGCATGGTTCTTGTTTTTTCTTTAATATATGCACCCCTTGGGGCTGCACTGAAGCTTGTGATGGCTCTCTGCCGGCAGTCAGGGCAACAGAATGTCTACAAGATCCGGCTTTGTCCTACAGTTGGCATCCATTGTGCAGCCCCAGCTGAATAGGGAGATTGCAAGTCAATTTTCTCACAAATTCAGGTTCCCTGTTATCCCAACATAGAGTTCTGAATTTCACTTAGGTTCCTCCATTTTGTTTGTTTTAAATATGCAGTAACATTTCCCTATCGTTAGTTCCTGGAGTAAAGTATTTCACAGAAGTCAATTTTTCAGATAACTGAAGACTTTGTTAATGTGAAGGTTTGGTACAAACTCTTTCTAAGATATTAAGTAGTTCTCTTGGGTCTCATACAAGTTATGCTAAATGTATTTGACTTTTTCTCGGTGATTTAGGGTCATCTTTAAGCTATCAGTTATAAAACAATAATAGATACATAGAATTATTTGCCCCTACATTAAATAGGCCACTATGCTTTCTTGGTTACTTTGGCAAATTTTTATATTTTTATTTCTATGTCCTTCCATATATCAAACTTTCAGTGTTTACTTTGCACTGATGTTCATATGTCAGCCCCTAGAAGCAAACTCTGGGTTTATTGCTTCCAGCTTACGGATGACTGGAAACCCAAACAAGTTTGTTGACACAACATCTCTGTTAAAAGTAAATTAGTTCTTGGGATGCCTGGGTGGCTCAGTCAGATAAGCGTCTGCCTTTGGCTCAGGTTATGATCCCAGGGTCCTGGGATCGAGTCCCACATCAGCCTCCTTGCTCAGCGGGGAGCCTGCTTCTCCCTCTGCCTGCCACTCTCTCTCTCTCTCTCTGGCAAATAAATAAAATCTTTAAAAAAAAAAAAAGTAAATTAGTTCTGGATGGTATTCTGAATCCCAGCCCTCTCATATAAATGCATAAGTATCAGTATATGAATATGCAGCATCTATCCTGGTAGCTCAAAGTCCTTTGAGCTCTTCATCAGCTCTTCATCTGTATCTCACAGCAGAGAGATTATTTGTCCTTGGATATTGCACAGCCAAGTTCAGCAGTCAGCAATCAATTTGCTCACTCTCAGGGTTTTCTTCCCCTCCTAATCTTGTCTTCTCTTTGTCCCTCTGATTCCTGCTTTGAGCCGTGTCAGTAATTATTAAATTATCCAGTATAAGGAAAGAAACCATAAAGCGCAAAACATTTTAAGCCATACAAATTGAACTCTGATTTTTTTTGTGGAGGGGCGCAGAAGTTAAGGGGTTGGTGGGAGAGAAATGAAAGTACATCAAAAGGAAAGATTTTACTTTTTAAATTTGCCTCTCAGCAAAATGGAAGCAGGAAGTTTGGCTATACTCACGAAGGCACCTGCCACGCATATGTGGCCGTCTCCCCCATTTATAAAATCCCAACCTTTTTGGCTAAATTCCCAACAGCTATTTGAAATGCCTGTCCAAGATGACCCACACAAAGTTGAAAGAGCCCACACCAAAAAAAAAAAAAAAGAAGAATAAAAGCTATTATTCAACACCATGCTATGTGATGTTGACACTGGTTGGGGATAGGGTGACCAACTCATCCTAGTGTGCCAAGAACCATCCTGGTTTTGAAACCCTAAGTCCCACTTCTAGAGAATCTTCTCAGTCCTAGGCAAATTGGGACAGTTGTCACCCTAGTGGGGGATGATCCCTCAAAATTCTCTCATGTTTTCTCCAGGGGGTCAATTTTACCTTTAGAGCAAATTTTTTTATTTTTATGTCTAGCATTTCCAACAATTCAAAAACTTCTTTTTTTTCCTTCTGCCCTAGATAATTCTTTCTTTTTTTAATTTTATTTTTTTAAGATATTTATTTATTTATTTAAAAGAGGGTGAGCAAGGGGAGGGGCAGAGGGAGAGGAAGAGAATCCCAAGCAGACTACACTGAACAAGGAATAGGAGGCTCGATCCCACAACTCTGAGATCACAACCCGAGTCAAAACCAAGAGTTGGACACTTAACTGACTGAGCCCACCCAGGTGCGCCATAGATAATTCTTTTTTAGTAACATCTCTACCATCAATCTCTTTTCTTATTGCCACCAATTTGGACTTTATCCCCTGATCCTGGGCTACTACAAAACTTCCATGAAGTCTCCCCAGCTTTATTCCACAGCATGCATGACCCTCTCAGATTAATCTTTTCAAAGCTCTGTTTTGCACAAGGTTCACTTGAAGTCCTACCTCCTCCCTGGCAGGAAGGTAAGTGTGACCAAGGTGGGAGAAAGGAACATCAGGAAGTGTCAGCTGCTCAGCACTAACAGGGATGCTGTGGGCCCAATTTAGGCTGTCATCTCCCAGAACCTGCTAAGGAACAAAATTAAGCCAGGCTGCAGAGGGAAGAGACAAGCAAAGCACAGAGGTCAGTAATCCAGAAAAGATGGTCTTTATAAATCAATCACCAAGCCAATGAAGCCTAGCTGCAGACACAAAACCCCAGTGTCCACGTGGATATCCAAGAGCTAGGGTGTGCTCCTAGTACACCAGAAGCAAGAGGGTCATGCAGAGCACATCCCTAGGAGAATAGAATTTGCCCCACAGCTCAAGGCAGGACAGGCTACATGAGAAAATTAAAGGGGATTTCAGTAGCAGAAACTGCCTGTCCTGTCCTTTCTACAGTTATCAGGTTCTAATTTGGAAAGTGACTAATATTTTAATGTATGCATCCCTAAAATGCAAAGATTACATCTTATCATTATCTGTATCCCCCACACCTAGCACAATATGTAATCAATAAATATTTGATCTAAATAATAATAAAATGCACTCCTGTGTTCTAAAGGCCATATGCATAGGAAACATGAGAAGGTTACGGAGACTCCACTTCTTTTCAGGACGTCTGGAAGTCATCTGCCTGGTTGGGGTTTAAGATGCACTAATCAGCAAGTACAGAGTGGACACAAATCCTCCGTTTTCTCTTTTTAAAGCTTCAGAGCAAAGCATCAACTCTCCTACTTCTTTTTTTATCTTAGTTTAAATCCTAAGCCCAAGAAAAAAATAACATAATAAAACCTTTCACCAAGACTACAAACCAACCTCTAACCCCAAATATCCTCATGTTTTCATGCTATAGTGTTTATTAGTACTTGAAGTTCAACCAGAGGGAATGAAAAGTTGATCTAGTCCAGTTTCTCAACTTAAGAGTTTTCGGCATACATGCCGGATAACTTCTTGAGCAAATGTTATGGTATGTTCATGCTGAGAATCCCTTTAAAATAGTCAAGTCTTAAAAAGACTTTGCTGAGAATATATTTTTCATCCAAAAGCATTTTGGAAAAAAAGATCCAAGTTAAATACAGGCCTATTGTGTTAGCTTTATAAATGTAATCACCTTTCTTTATTCACTGATTTATGAAGTCCCTTGAATAAACAGGGAAAAAAAGTGATAGTTAAGATTTACAAATAATGTACTATTGGAAATACCTCAAATGAAAGCATTGTTTTAAACGCCAAAGTAAATACCTGCAACTATAAAAGGGGGCTACTGTATTTTGTGTTCTATCAAAAAAAAAATAGGTGTAATTTTGGACAGTTGCTGGAGACAATAAAAAAGGAAGTCTTCAAAATGAATCTCTGATAAGAATCTGCATGACATATGTAATGTTGGAAATATTATTTACCTAAAGAAAGTAACTGCCCTAAACTTCCTAAATCATCTAAGCTGTGATTTCTCAATCTGCACTATTGACATTTTAGATAATTCCAAATTTTCCAATTGGAAAAGCAAAGGTCAGAGAGTTGAAAAACCTGAGTTAAATCACAGTGGCACTGGTCTTAAATATGTGACTTTGGTTCTGTTTACTGTGCTGTACTCTATAGAATGAGTACAAAAATCCTACCTCAAAGGACAATTAACATAATCATGTAAGATAAAGCACATTTAGTAAGAAAAACAAATCAGGTCTCTTGAACTCCCTCTCCAAGAAAAATGGAATTCTAACTACAAATGTAGTATCTACCCAAATTAACTTTTCTCTTTGAAATGAGAAAGAAAAAAAAATCTCAAATAGGTGCAGACCTAAAACAAAGTGTCAACAAAGTCCCACACCAACAATAATAATGCAAAAAAAAAAAATCAATGAAGGGGTTGATATCCAAAATATATAAAGAACTTATATAACCCAATACACCAAAATACAAATAATCCAATTAAAATGGTCAGAAGACATGAACAGACATTTCTCCAAATAAAACATAGACAGCCAACAGACACCTGAAAAGATGCTCAGCATCACTCATCATCAGGGAAATGCAAATCGAAACACAAGGAGATCTTACCTCATACCTGTCAGAATGGCTGAAATCAAAAAACCAAAACAGGTGTTGGCAAAGATGTAAAAGAAAAGGAACCCTCATGCATTGTTGGTGGGAATGCAAACTGGTGCAGCCACTGTGGAAGACAGTATGGGAGTTCCTCAAAAAATTAAAAATAGGATTACCATATAATCCAGTTATTCTACTATTGGGTATTTACCCAAAGAATATGAAAACACTAATTTGAAAAAACACATGCATCCCCATGTTTACTGCAGCATTATTTACAATAGCCAGATTATGGAAGCAACCCAAGTGTCCATCAATAGATGAATGGATAAAAAGGAGGATACACACACACACACACACACACACACTGGAATATTACTCAGCCATAAAAAATGAAATCTTGCTATTTGCAACATGGATAGATCTAGAGGGTATAACACTAAGTGAAACAAGTCAGTCAGAGAAAGACCAATACCATATGATCTCACTCATATTGGAATTTAAGAAACAAAAAATATGAACAAAGAAAAAAAAAAGGGACAAACTAAAAGAGATTCTTACCTATAAAGAACTATGGAGAACTATGGAGATGGTTACCAGAGGGGAGATGGGTGGGGGGATGGGTGAAATAGGTGAAGAGGATTAAGAGTACACTTATCTTTTTTTTTTAAAGATTTTATTTATTTATTTGACAGAGAGAGAGACACAAGCGGGAGAGGGAACATAGCAGGGGGAGTGGGACAGGGAGAAGCAGATTTCCCACCGAGCAGGGAGCCCAATGCGGGTCTCAATCCCAGGACCCTGGGATCATGACCTGAGCCAAACACAGACACTTAACAACTGAGCCAACCAGGCACCCCAAGAGTACATTTGTCTTGGTGAGCACTGAGTAATGTATAGAATTGTTGAATTGCTATATTAAAAAAAAAGGATAAACCTCCTCCCCTCAAAATTAATGAATACAAAAAAGATGACAGAAATTTGAGAATAAGTGGATACAATATTAATAGAATACAATCAATACAAAGTCAATTAGTGAATTTGGTAATCTTTTATGTTAACTCTAAGGTATAAAGAAAAAAATAATGTCTAAATAAAACAATGTCTTATCTCTTCTATAAAGTATTTAAAAGTTTATTTAGCTATAGAACTTATTAATAATGTTTTTAAAACACTTCTGTATATCTTTGTTAATGCTGTTTTTATTTTTCTTTATTTTAAAGATTTATTGATTTATTTGAGAGAGAGAGCATGTGAGGGGGTTGGGGGAGGGGCATAGGGAGAGGGAGAGAATCTCAAGCAGACTCCCCCCTGAGTGTGGAGCCTGATGCAGGGCTCAATCTCATGACCCTGAGATCATGACCTGAGCTGAAACCCAGAGTCAGACACTCAACCAGCTAAGCCACCCAGGCACCCCAATGCTGTTTTTAAAAAGAAGATTGATTAAACTAAATTACATTTAGTTAAAATTATCTTCCAACTTTCTCTTTATTTTTCTTTAAGATTTTATTTATTTATTTGAGAGAGAGAGAAAGCATGAGTTGTGGGGGGCAGAGGGAGAGAGAGAAACAGACTCCCCACTGAGCAGGGAGCCCAACATGGGGATCCATCCCAGGACCCCGAATCATGACCTGAGCCGAAGGCAGAGGCTAAACCAACTGAGCCACCCAGGCACCCCTCAACTTTGTCTTTAAAAGCTTCCAAACTGAAAGTTACCTCTGGGGTCATGGAAATATTCTATTTCTTAATTAGGGTGTTAGTTATACAGGCATATACATTTGTCATAACTCATCAATTGTTCATTTAAGATCTTGCATTTCACTATATGTGAAAATATTATATGGATGTATATTTACACATTTACATGTGTATATAGACATTTCTGTATATATTTGTATATTTGCGTGTATGTGTTTATGTATAAAACTTTAAAATATTTTTTAAATATAGCTGTAAATTTATGTGATCAGGCCTTTTTCCTCTCCTTCAAACTGGTCTATTTTTTTAAACCAATTTTAATTGTCAAAGTAATAAATAACATTGGAAAGAAAGAGGGAGAGAGAGAGAAAGGGAAAGAAGAGGGAGGGAAGGATGGGGGAAGGGAGGGAGGGAGAGAGAAAGAAATAAAAGAAGAAAGAAAGAAAGAAAGAAAAGAAAGGAAGGATCTTGTCCCACAGAGAACATATAAATAAAAACCAAGAATAATTGCCAAGAATTGCCAGATATTTGAAGAAAAGTTCTAATTTTTAAAAAAAAAGACAAATTCTGAAAAAAATAATTTTCAACATCAAACTACATGAGGTTAAAATAAAACCAATTCCAGGCATACAAAGTCTCATGCAAACTCCTAAGCACCCTTTCTATAGAAGCTCCTGAGAAATGTGTTCCTCTAAAATGCTGAAATAAACCAAGAAAAAGGAAGATTCAACATAGTAGAGAGAGAATTTTTTGAGAAGGAATTCTCGAGATGGTGTCAAAACGAATCCTAGTAACCAGGTGTATAACAGGTTTAAAAAGCAACCAGTCCTGACTGAAAAAGGAACTTGAAAGGTGGTTGGATGGATTTTTCTAGGAAGGACATAAAATGGAATCTTACAGATTTTATCATGTGGAAAGCTGTATTGAGAGCCACCTCACAAGAAAAGAATCAACCATAGATTCAAAAAATATAAAAACTAAGTAAATGAAAATATAAAGTAAACATTAACTGCAAGAAAACTTAGAAATTGTGTAAGAAAAGCAATTATAGTATAAACTACATATATATACACTATATATACATATATACTATATCTTAGTATGTTTAAACTTATATAGCATATATACACAATATATAGTATATAGTATAAACTATATAAACAGTATATATAGTGTGACTATATTATGATCTATACACAGTATAAACTATATATGATATATACACCAATTATATACATATATAACTACATAACAGTTATAAAAAAAATCACTGAATATTGATTCAACCAAAAATTGTGAATTTACCATTTTGAAAGGAATAGAATGGAGATAGGAGCTGTAAGAAAGCCAAGGGCACTTGGGTGGCTCAGTCAGTTAAGCGTCCTACACTTGATTTCAATTCAGGTCATGATCTCTGGGTCGTGAGATCAGGCACCACATTGGGCTCCATGCTCAGCACGGAGTCTGCTTGTCCCTCTCCCTCTGCCCCTCCTCCCACTTGCACTCTCTCTCTCTCTCTCAAATAAATAAATAAATAAAATCTTTTTTCAAGAAGCCAAAATAAGTAATACCTAAAAATATTAAACAATAGCAGTAGCTCATAGTATTTTGATATTAGAAATAAATACTGAATTAAAAAGCTGAAGATTTTGAAAGTAGTTATTGGAGGGAGGTAGGAGCACCTGATGGACAAGAGGCAATGAAGACTGGAGGAATTCAGAGAATACTGGGTTTTCTCTAAGGCTCTTAGTATTAGTTGACTTTTCAAACTGTGTGCTCATATTAGTTTGATGAAAAACAGGATACTATTAATTTATTTTTAATTATTTTTTAAAATATTTTATTTATTTGTCAGAGAGAGAGAGCACACAAGCAGGGGGAGCGGCAGGCAGGGGAGAGGCAGGAGCCACCCAGGTGTCCCAGGACACTATTAATTTTTTAGGAAAGGAAAGAAAGGAGGGAGGAAAGAATCAAATTATTCCTCTTAAACTAGACTTCTATACATGCTGTAGTATTAAAAAAAATTATAAAAGTATTATAAAAATGCAGCCATAGTTCTAGAGACTACAATTCAAGAAGAAAACAACTTTTCGGGTTTGTAAAAAACTCACCCTTAGAGTTGAAATATTCAGTATTTACTGGATGATGGTTAGTAGGAAGGAACCCTGCCTCTGAGGTTTTGGTTACAATTACTTCCTCACATCCCATCCCATGTGCCTCATGAGGGTTTGGATCCCATGCTCCCAAAGGTACTGAGGACCTAGGATACATCTCCTTACTGCTTTGGCAATTCTCACATTCCCAGAAACATAGTAAATAGTCCAAAATTGTAATTACAGGTACAGAAGGGTTTGGACAAATCTATTTAATTGATGGAGATAAGAAAACGGAAATTAGTATTTTATTCATAGGGTCACAAGAAGAAAATCTACCATTCGTAAAATAACATCATTGTAAGCATTCCCAAGGAAAAGTATGCGTGCTCACTACCAAGTAATCCAGGAGAAAACAAACCCTCTATTACATAACTCTTATTTTACCTTTCGTAATCTTTGAGTAATTAACGTGGAAAAGATTTGTTTTCTGGGCCACTCCACAGACAAATAGTTTCCCAGCAGAAAGAGACAAGCAAATAGGCCCAAGCATGTGATAGACTTGGAAAGCAATGAATCTTAACAAATTGGCAGTTTAATTGTTGAACTGTTAAGACTGCCCAGTTAAACAGAAAAGATTCCGGGAGATAAATGAGGTTTTGTTACCTTTGTTTCCTTGCTAATTTCGTTTGTTGCAGCTGCTTGTTGCCATGAGCACCAAAAGTTATGACACTGCAATTCACACTGAGTATTTTTATTTGGAAAATAAGGTTTTACTTACATAGTTGAGGTTCATCAACCACATGATCTGAGAGTGGGAGGTTTGCACACACACCATAGATTTATTTGCTAAACTACTGATTGTGTTTATTTTTAGATGAAGTACAAAATGGTGCTTCTTCAGTTTAGAGGATCTTTTCACTGACTCATTTGACAAATATTTTGTTGAGTATCTACTATGTGCTATGTGCTACTGTGTACTATGCACTCTAGGTTCTGTGCTAGGTGCTAAAAATACAGCAGCACAAAACAGAGCATTTACAATCTAGTAGGTTAGTTAGACAATTAAGCAATTAAATAAAAAATTATAATAGGAAGATTTAAGTGCTTGGAACACATAGAATAGACACAACAGGTCTTAACGCAAAGGGGTAGGGAGGACTTAGGGAAGTTTCCTAAAGGAAGTGACATTGAGGGATGACTGGAAGTTATCCATGCAGGATAGAGATGAGACAAAGAGTCTAAGAAGGCCAAAGGCCAAAACGAACAATGAGGAGGCCACCATAATAATGGAGGAGGAGATGACAATGACCTGGACTTTGCCGATGGCAGTGGTGTTAGAGAAGAAAAGATGGATCTGAGAGCTATTAAGGAGTTGGAATTGGTAGGATTTCATGACTTATTAAGGGTGAGAGAGATGAAGAAGAACAAGGAATGAGCCCAGCTCCAGGTTTCTGCCTTAGACAATTGGGTTCATGGTAGGTGTTACTCACTGAGCTAAGGGATCACAGGAGAGGTAGGTTGAGGAGGGAGAGAATGAATTCAGCTCAGAAACTGTTGACTTTGAGGTAGTTGTGGGAAGGAGAGCAAGAAAGAAGCCTGATGAAGAACAGAAAGGAGAGAATGGTAAAGTATAAGATGCCACAGAGAGGTCAATTCGATTCAACAAGTATTTATCGAGCACCTACTATGTGCCGGGTATATGCTACTGGGTAATGAGGATAGAGCAGTGAAAAACAAACACAGACCCAGTTGTTATCATCAAAAGGAGAAAGAGTGGCCATGGGATTAGGGATTGCAGAGAACTGTGTGGTTTTTTGCAGCAGCAGTTTCGTGGAAAGAAGGAGTGAGAAGCGTATATGACAATGAAGATAGTCAAGAATCAAGAGCAGGAACCAGAGGCAACAGGGAGCTGAGGATGAGGGGCTATTTTGTTGGTTTTGTTTCTTTGATTTTTAATTATATGAGAGACTTGAACATGCTTATACACAAAAAGAATGTGCCATGGAGAAGAGGTTAGAAGTACTACAAAAAAGGTGGGGGTGCGGTGGGGAGGAGATTGGTGTTGATGAAGATGGTCCCTGAGGGAAAAACAAGAAATAGGATAAGGAAGTATGTAGCTCATCTTACAAATCTTACCCATATTATCTTCTGTCCTATCCTAGCCTCCTGCCAGCTCTGAAGGATGCATCCAGCTATACAAAGACTTCCCCACCTTGCCACTAGAAACACCATAACTAAGAGCCTTTAATTCCTGCACCAGTGGAATCTGGAAATAAATGGTAAGGATCTTATGCCTTAAAGCTAAGCCTCAGGCACTTTCATGGTGTTATTAATCACAAAACTTCTTTCTCCTCAGCAATCCCTAAAGTAGAAGATGACCAGATCACTTTTCTGCCCCTTGCTGCCTAACTGCTCTTGGGACAGGAAGGATTCTGCTGTTTCCCCGACATTCCCAGGGCATTAGTACAGAGTGGGGCAGGAAGGTGAGGAGAGAATCCTGCCGTAAATCCCAGGTACACACACACACACACACACACCCCTGTGCCTAGGTCTGGAATCTATCCTATTTCTCACCTTATTTTGAGAATGACTTCTTAACAAAGCTTTGCTTGGTTCCTTCACCATTGCTATTCTGCAATTCAAAATCATTCCCTATGCCAGTCCACTCAAAAGAAGCTCCCTTTGGGCCTCTAGTACCTAGCTGAGAACTGGACTAAATTTACCTCACTCCTATTTGACCTTTATCCACCTTTCCTCTAACTTCCCCATCCCTAGCTTTTGCTTTCCTGGACTCCCAACATGCCTTAAGATCATGTGTAGTACCTTCGATGGTATGCCAAGACTGATAAGGAAGTTTGCAAGGCTTTGACTCTAAAGTCAAAATGTAAGGGTGACTGAGTCACTCAGTCGGTTAAGCATCTGACTTTTGATATCAGCTCAGGTCTTGATCTCAGGGTCCTGTGTTCAAGCCCTGCATTGGGCCCCATGCTGGGTATGAAGCCTACTTTTTAAAAAAATCATAAAATAAGGCTCAAGTGAAATCATTTCCTTTTGCTAGCCTAAAATCTGGACTACTGTATGCTGCTTCTGTTGGTTGTGAGCTAAGTCTTGACTAATTCTTGACTGATAGAAAGGAAAGAACACTAAATCAACCACAGCTTAGGTTTCCACTTGCCATTTATTAATTTTGTGGGTTTAGGTAAATTGCTTGAGTTCTCTGGGTCTTACTTTTTTTTTGAGATTTTTTATTCTTTTATTTGAGAGAGAGAACACAAGTGGGGAGGGGCACAGGGAGAGGGAGAGAGACAATCTTAAGCAGGCTCCATGCCCAGCAACCCTGAGATCATGACTTGAGCCAAAACCAAGAGTCGGACACTCAACCAACTAAGCCACCCAGGCACCCCTGAGTCTTACTTTTCTTATGCAAAATGTGGGCAAATATAGCCAGCATTTCTGTGTTTACAATGTTCTAAACACTTTAGGAATAACCCTGTGTAATCCTCATCAAAACCTCAGAACACAGGTTCTATACTGTTAACAATTAATACTTAATGAGTGAAGTTTAAGCCAGAGAGATAGCCTTATTCCAGGGCCTTCCCCATTAACCACTGTGCTCTATAGAGCTAATAATATCTTCCCTCTCACTTTCAGGGCTGTAGAGAAAAGCATGAAATATGAAGTAATATACAAGAAAAGAAAACACTTGATAAATTGTTGTTTAATGGGTGCAGGGTTCCCATGGTGCAAGATGAGAAAAGTTGTAGAGATGGAGGGTGGTGATGACTGCACAACAATTTGAATATATTTAATATTACTGGACTATACACCTAAAACTGGTTAGATGAAAATTTTTTTGTTATGTGTATTTACCACATTTAATTTTCTTTAATTTCTAAAAAGAAAACACTTGGTAGATTGTAAAGTGCCAAACATATGCAAACTATTAAAAATGTTCTTAATTCTTTACAATTTATGAATCAGCAGTTTCCCCAGAAGAGGATTTTGTGTGACTTACTTTTACTCCTTCTCTGAATGTCTAGAATAAATGATGGAAACAGCAGAAGCCTAGAATAAACTGGCAGTATCTGGACTTTAGCAGCCCCAGAACAGAAATGAGACGAAGAAAGTGGGTCCAGGTTGGTTTTTACATGACAATCTGACAATTTCTAATTCTGACTGCAAGTGCATTCTCTGGCCACCCTCTACATTGTCCAACAGAGAATATAATATGCTTTCAAGAGTTAGACTCATCTTCCAAAGGGAAGGATCAAAGCTGAGGCCAAAGCCAAGGGGGAAATGACCTGGTTTATGCTTTAGAAATATCACTTTGGCTGCTGGATGAAGGATAGATTTGCATTCAAGAATGGAAACCAGGAGTTCAAACAGAAGCTGTTCACATCAGTGTAAACTCCGGTTTCAAATCTGCTCATTCACATCCATTCCTCTTCAGGCTGAGACTGAGAGCTCCAGCATCAGGTGTGAGTGATTCCCAGCAGTGTGCACATTTCCTATCCTCACCTCTACTGTGATGGATCCTTACGTCATTTATGATATTTATGCCATTGTATTCCCTGTATGTCTTTGCTTTCATCTAAAAATATTTTTTCTTAATAAAAAGGACATACTCATTATAGAAAATTCAGAAAATAGAAAAATCAAGTGTTCTTGGCCAAGTGACTCCAAATTAGCTAAATTGGCCCAGTATCTCCAAAAAAATTGGTTTCAGATTCTCTCCAGAGAATAAAAAAAGTGAAGTTCCTTCTTACTTTGTGGGTGAATTAAGTTCTAAATTTTTCCTTGAAGATTTATTATCTGGCACTCTGGTTGCATTCTTCCTTTAAAACAATGCCATGAAGGGCTATTAGGTTTCCAGATCAGCCCACAAAATCCTACTTAATGTATAAGGGTACTGAACTATGGCATGGGTAAAGCTATGACACCAAGCCACCAAACTCTAGTCTTCTTCTAGGAGGCAGAGACTTTGCCAGTCATTTCTGAGCCACGAGCACTGGTGCATATTGGACATGAAGCAATAGTGATTTCTAACTTTGACTTTACTGAGATAGAGGAATTGGCTTTGTGGGCATCTCTTCCTTCAAGCAGCATTAAGAGCACCTAAAGTTTCCATAGGGGGAAGGAAGATGAAACCACCTGGTTGAAAAAGGGGACAGTAATCTTTAATTGTGTTAAAGGTTACTGGTAGATTGAATACTCATAAACTGGAGACCTGTTTACTAGAACTTATTGAAGAATGATCTCATTTATCTCCTATTTTATTAGTGATACATTCAATCAACAGCCAGTCATATTTATTAGATGGCTGTCTTCTATTTGTTAACCAATATATTGTTGCTGGGAAGGAACATAAAAGTACGTCTGAAGGCAACAAATCACCTAACCCGCAGTAAACTTTCTCCTTTCTGGACCTACAACCATAGGCACAAAAGGACTAGAAGATAACACATGTATAAAGCAATACAATTTAACATAAGAATAATTTAAGTAATTCTTTGCAATGGGTTGATTACTTTAAAGCTTGGAACTTACTCACAACTGCATTTCCCATTTTTTTAAAATTTGTCCAACAAATATTTGCCTATAGTTTCTATGTGCCAAGTGCTGGGCTGGGTTCTAGGTCCACAACTGTAATCCCAGCCCCTCTGGGGGTTTCAAATGAGCAAAGTCAGGGGAAGACTGGCAGGAAGCAAGTATAAAACAAATAAAAATATATTTCCAGTCTGTAATAGATGCTGTGATAGGGAATTATAGGAGGGACCTTCTGAAAGGGGAAGGAGTGAAAAGCATTGCAGATAGAGGAAGTTACTTGCGTGGGTACTCAAGGAAAGGAGAGAAAAGCAATGTGGCTGAACAAGTGAGCAGAGGGGCAACTGGCATGAAACAAAGTTATAGGTTGTCAGGGCTGGATAATGCAAGACTTTGCAGGAATCTGGATTCCATTCTAAGTGCAAGAGAAGCCACTGAAGGGCAAAGCCAAGGGGGAAATGACTTGGTTTGTGCTTTAGAAGTATCACTTTGGCTGCTGGATGAAGGACAGATTTGCATTCAAGAGTGGAAACCAGGAGTTCAAATGGAAGTTGTTGCCTTTAGAGGAACCAAGGTTCCTTGGGGGGAAAAAAAGTCATAAATGATAGAAACATCTTGTCAAAATATATCCAGGAATTGAAGGACAAGGGACTTCTTCATATACCTATTATTGTCTGGCATTATATTATATGTTTATTCATTAATATAATTGGTTTATCTGTTCAGGGTCTGTCTCTCCCAATAGAAGTAAGCTTGATGAGGGGAGTTTGCCTTGTTCATTCTTGTATCCCCAGGGCATTGAAAGGTATCTGCCTCAAGGGTTCTTAATAAATGTTCACAAAATGAATGAATGAACCATGTATATAATGTTTTCATGAAGCAAAGGATCCTTCTGTAAAATCGTCATCCTCTTTCTTATCCGTTTTGCAAGTCTGGATCTTTATACATCAATTGAGAGGAACTTGAAGGAAGAGTAAACTAAGTCAAATGAAGTTTACTGAACTAAATGGAAGGACCCCATGAAATGTGAATCCCAAGAAGGCAGAGACCTTGAATGTGCTTATTATATCTTTTAATGAATAAATTAATGAAACCAGAGCTCGGAGCACTTGTCTGTGGTTTATAGAATGTGCTCTTTTAACAGATGAAAAAAAAAACTTTGCATTTTAAGATGGTATTTTAACTATTCATCAAAGTAGTTAAACCCATCCACTTGACAGCTATCAAAGCAAGCTGGTAGGTGTGAGTTGTGAAATAAAAGGCTTCCACCCATTTCAGAAAAAAAAAATGGTCTGGAGTAAAACTGGCAGAGTGATCCATCCATTCATCCATATCAAACCTTTCTGCTTTGGCCTCAGAAACCCAGACTGCCAGAGTGAACTGTAGAGGCTTATTATTAGATACTAAGTTCAGCAAGTTAGCAAGTTTCTGAACCTCTTAACTCAGAATTGCTTCTTGAGGCAAGCTCTACAAGACTGTTAGTTCTCTGTTGCTGCTGTAACAAATTACCACAGACTTGGTAGCTTAAACAATAGAAATTTATTCTCTCAGTTCTGGAAGCCAAAAGTACAAAATGAAGGCATCAGCAAGGTTTGGTTCCTTCTGGTTGTTCTGGGGGAGAACGTATTCATGCCTCTTTCCTAGCTTCTGACGGCCTAATATTCTAGGCACCTCTTTGAGCCCTGTCAAGTGCATCAACTCTGTACTACCTGGCTCATTCTTCCCTTCTCTGTCCAAAAGCCTTCTCTAAACTTTAGCTCTTCTCTAGATCCTGAGTTCCCAAGTAGCAACCCAAATCTGACTCTGGATGTTGACCTCTTGTCTAACTACTTGATTTTCAACGCTAGATGCTGAACTGTACTCCTGCTGGGATGAACCCACAGTAGCAGCTCAAGGTGAAAGACCTGATCTCTTTTCTGGACCATCAACCCCCAAACTCCATCTTTTTTCTTTGATGTGTAGTTGCAATAGATTGTCCCAAATTCAACAGATGCTTGTGCATTGTCCAGAACCCCTTCCTTTATACAGTCCCTGGCGATCTCGTGTGGAAGAAACAGCCAGCCTTGGCTGACAGCTTGGGCGACATTACAAGGCACATGAGACAGGAAGAAGCACTGCCAAAATTTCGTTTCTGTTTTTGCTGGTCTCTACTGTGGTTTCCAATGAAAAGAATGGTTTTAGGAAGGTAAAGCTGGCAGGGCCACACTGTGTCAATGGGCTACTTTCAGCTTGAGGAGCATAGGTTGTTTGTTTTTTTTTTGTTTTGTTTTGTTTTTTTAAAGATTTTATTTATTTATTTGAGACAGAAAGAATGAGAGAGAGAGAGAGCACATGAGAGGGGGGAGGTTGTTTGTTTTTTTTTTTCTTTTTCTTGGGGTACTGTCCTCTGAAAGGTTGAAATTCATTTCTGGCGTAGGATTTCACTAGAATCAATTGTGCATGTTTAAAATTGTGCTTTTAATGTTATTTTAAGTACCTATTTTATAATTTCAATAAACTACTCTCAAGCATGATGTAATGCTGATTAATGACCCTTCTCTGGTACATCAAGAGCTTTCAGTTCTGTCTTGTGCCTCAGTACTCACCTGAGGCATCCCATTAATCATTGTTAGGCCACAGTCTGTCCTATCATATTGCTTAATTACCATTTCTTTTTTTTTTTTTTTGGTCTAAATATCAAAGTTTATTGAAATAAAATATAATCTATAATAAAAAATACTGAGGGTGTTATCACTGGTTACAGTTTTAAGTACATTAACAAAAAAATCCAACATTTTAATCCAAGAATGACACTATCCTTGTGGTACAGTAACAAACATGAAATTAAATGTTGAATAATACTGAATAATTGTCAGAAATATT
>NC_138378.1:64118440-64200664 GCF_054177405.1 Leptonychotes weddellii | reverse complement strand
AAAAAAAAAAAAAAGACTTAAAAGGAATAAAAACTGACAAAATTGAGATACACCAGACAGATCTTCAAAGATTAAATGCCAATCTTAGCCTTTAAACATATTGTTAGTTAGAACTACCCTATAGTGGTATTTCAGTGATAATGCCCATTTGGACAGGTCACTGATTATCAAGTATAATTACCATTTCTGTTACTCATTCATTTGCTCTGTTAATCCCCACAGGACATATTCATCAAACCCTGGGGCCTTGAAGTTACTGTATTCCTGGTCTTGCCAGAATCTACCTCTAGAAGTAGCTTATCCATAAAAGAGGGAAGGATCCCAAGTCTTGATATTCAAGAAAACTTAACCTTAACACATATTGTCTACACAAGGGAATTTTGTCTCTCTTTCTTCTTTGCAGACTTAACCCACCTTTCAAGTTTCAGCTAAATCCCTGCATTCTTCATGAACTCCTCCTTAGTTATAGTTTCTACTGCCAATTTCACAATCTACATCACTCAATTTTGTTACTTTATTCTGTTCTTTGTGGTTTTACATACGAATATTAATTCAGCTAAACCGTGTATTTCCTTGGAACAGTCTTCATGTTAAACACTCTTTAATAATAATGAAATAAGAATTATAAGTAAAAAATAATAACATCTATTGACTATTATGTACCAGGTACTGGGCTCAATGGTTTATGTAGATTATTTCTATTAATTATATCAACAGTCTTTGATGGAATTACTCTTACTGTCATCTTCATAGAAGAAAAAGTGCCCATGTTAACACAGCTAGTAAAACAGGTGTACGAACCCATGCAACCAGAGTTGAAAATCCAGTGCTAAACCACTAAGCAACACTGTCTCTTCTCATAACCTTTACAGTACCTGGAAATATACTAGGCACACTACTAAAAGGCTTACCTGTTTAATTAGTTAATGGTTTATCTTGGATGAAAAACCCTATTCTTCAGAATGGAAGCAAGAAGAAAAAAATGCTGGTCCAGATTAGAATAAGGATAAGAGAAAGGAAAAATCTAAACCTAAAAGATGAAGAAAATGATTGGCAGGTATTTGGAGTGGGAGAAAAGTATTCAAGAGATCAAGTGTACAGAATTTTACATTCTACAGAAGATATTTCCATATAAAAATTTAAATAAAGTTTTGAAATTTAATAGGGGAATAGTATAGAAGCCTTAATGTAGTTCTAAGATATCAAACTTTGTTCTAGAAGACATAATAGTAACTAGACCAATGGACTAGAATCAAAATGTTTCTAATCATTTTTTCAGTGATTCATATCCCAAATTTTCTAACCCTTTTCCCTCATGCAGTCAATAGGAACCACACTTGTGATTTTTCCTAATGGGGCACTAAAAGCCAAATGCAGGTGTTCATTCTCTCCTACCAAAAATTGTACAATAAGATGTACCAAAATAGAAATGGATCATCAAAAATAATCTTTCACATTTCAGAATATTTGAAAGATAGACATATCATCAACTCACAGAGGATAATTGGATACAATGTATTTTAAGTTCCTGAGCCTGTTATGCAAGGTGTCTTACCTGTAGGCAAAGCAAATTACATAGTTGTTGGAATAGGCTAGCATTTGGAGGACTTCAATTTCACCACAAAACCTCATATCCCATTTTTGTGCATATGTATGCATATATAAATGTATAAGGAAGAATTTTCATGGAAGTGTTTATAGTGGAAACTTTGGGAAATAGAAATTAGGATGTGCTTATCTGTATCATTTGAATTTTTATAATGACCATGTGTACATTTTTACAAAATGGTTGAGATGAGTTAAAATTTAAAACTTGATGGATATCAGGAACAATTGAGGCTGGCATCAGTTACATATGCCTTACTGTGAAGGTTGACAGAGTGGATTTTGTGAGGAATAATGGGAAGACAACAAGAAGACTTTAGGTGCCGGGAATGAGCTGAGGGTAGGAATACTACCCAAAATGAGAAAGGACTCACAATGCTGAATCCAAGAACACCAACATTTAGCTTTGCCTACTTCATATTATTAGATAAACCTAGCAATTGACATTGTCAGGAGAAATGAAGTTAGCATATTCAAACTCCAATTCAGATTCCAATACTCTTTATAAAATCATAGAACTTGGAAAATTAGAAATGGTAAAGCCAACAAGCACATTCTAGGTAAATAGTAGAGGAAAATTTTATCATCTCCTTTCTCAATTCAACACATTTTTACCTATGTGGTGTATGATGGCTGTTTGCACATGCTCACAGCAGAGGGACTAATTATTCACCTAATCACTCAGTGTTTTGATTTGAAATTGCTTCTTCTTTTTGTGATTTTTTTTTCTTAGCTAAATATTGTCTTCAGAACTGAATTAGATCTCAGGAAAGAGTAGATTTTCCTAGGATTCCTCACACTGACTGCCAGAGTGCTGGTCAACCTAAGAGGCACTGGGTAAATACCACTTCCCCTTGGCGTCTTGGGAGAGGAGTTTACAGCCCCTCCAGGGATAAGAATGACAAAAAGAAAATCAAGTGGGAAAATTCAATTCCAGAAATCATTGCTATTGCCCTAACAAAGGCAAACCATTGTGCTGCAGTACCATCCTACAGTGGTACATAAAATACTTTCCAGACATCAATTTATCGGTCTTCAGAACACCCTAGTGAGGCAAACAGCATTAGCAAATGCTATGCAGATCCACAATAAATAGCATAAGCCAATCAATAGAAAACTTATCCTGAATATTTAGGAATTCATGGAAAACTGAGGCCTCTTATCTCCCGGCTTTATATTCTATCCACTTCAGAAAGCCTTCTCCAATTCCAATTCTTATCACAAAATCTATCCCAAGAGTCATTTATTCCTAGTGACTCCTGACACTAGAGGAGTTAGAGGACTCCTGGAAAAACTTCCAAACATTTGCCTCTTGCACATAAAGACTCATTCAGAAGACTGATTCTAAATGCAAGAAGACTTTGCTGATAATACATCTACTTTGTTTAAATTATTATTCAATGCTCCCGTTTTCCATAAACTTTACTTGAACCTTCTGTAATTATTGTAGCTACAAAACAGCCTTGGATTAGCTAACTTGTGCCACCTAAAGGCTATAGTGAGAACCTCTTTGAACAAGAAAAATAAAATGAAATACAAAATAAGTGAAATAAATAAATAATATTCATATCGAGCTCTCTACAAAATGGATTCAAACTGTTCTGTGGGAAGTGAAAATATAAAACAGATAAGAAGAACTTGGGAAGATACAGAAAAGGGGCACCTGGGTGGCTCAGTCACTTAAGCACCTGCCTTTGGCTCTGGTCATAATCTTAGGGTCCTGGGATTGAGCCCTGCACCTGTGGGGGGGGGTCCCTGCTCAGCAGGGAGTCTGCTTCTGTGCCTCCCCCCTTGCTCATGCTCTCCTTGTCACTCTCTCTCAATAAATAAATAAAATCTTAAAAAAAATACATTAGAAAATCAAGAAACTCCTGAGCTTTAATCTTAGCTCTGTCATCTACAAGCTGTGGGATGGTAGGCAAATTATTTAACCTCTCTAGACCTCATATTTCTCATCTATAAAATAAAAGAGTTGAACATGATTTCAAAAGAAACTTGACAATAGAATTTTTTTAATTTTATGAAATAAAAACTTAAATTTATAAATATTTATATGAAATTCAAGAACTGGATAAGTTTAAAGAAAGGTGGATGAATTAAGAGAGAAGTGCAGTTCGAAGATTTCACAGTCTTTTCCCCACTTTCCACTATTTCCTCTGTTCTCTGGACATGCAGTGGTGTACTTTTTCCAGGCTCCCCCACAGTTAGGTTTTGACCAGGTAGCTGAGTTCTAGTCCAATGAATGTTAGTTGAAATATAGGTGCCACTTCCATGTCTAGCCCATAAAAGTCTCACATCTGTGACATCCTCCATACTCTTCCACCTTCTGCTAGCTTAATGTGGATGTGTGCAACTGCCTTGAGAGGAACTAGATGTCTGAATTACTACTTGGAAAAGATCCACCTATTTACCAGAAATACCCATTTGGGATTTTACATGAGTAAAAACAAACTTATTTCCTGTTTTAGCCATTATCTATCATTAGACTTGTTACATCAGTGAGCTATACTCCAAATAATACAAGACCTTTTCATTCAAATTAATCAAAGGCAGATACGTGTTCCTTCTTTCTTGGGTCCTTTAAAAAATAGCAAATCAAAAATCATTTGAGATATATGACTCTAATTTTGTTTGTGCTTTGAACTTAAAAGAGAATGTCAAACTTTGGTTGTTACCTTAAGAAAAAAAAGAAAGAGAAAGAGAAAGAAAGAAAGAAAGAAAGAAAGAAAGAAAGAAAGAAAGAAAGAAAGAAAGAAAGAAAGAAAGAAAAGAGAGTACCATAAGCCATGAGCCATAATAAACAGGATGACATAATCAGAGCTAAAAGGAAGGTAGAGGGGCGTCTGGGTATCTCAGTCGTGAAGTGTCTGATTTCGGTTCAGGTTCCCTGCTCTGCAGGAAGCCTGCTTCTTCTTCTCCCACTCCCCTTGCTAGTGTTCCTTCTCTCGCTTTGTCTCTGTCAAATAAATAAATAAAATCTTTAAAAATAAAATAAGATAAAATAAAATAAAAAGTAGAGCCAGCTTCCAAAAGTGACCCTGAAGTGGCTCAGTGTCTAATACAATGTTTTGCACATAACTGATGCTCAATTTCTTGAATGAAACAATGAGTGAATGAATAAATGAATGGACCACAAATATAATCATTTATAAAGTGGAATATAAAAACAAGGATTTATTATCCATCCCATATAATAGTTATATTTAATTAATTCATGACCAAACTATCACCAGCAATGTCTGTGGTGCAAGGGAAAAAAATCTAACCATAATGTGTAATCTACTGACTTGTTGGTTCACCAGGAAATGGGATATTTGGACATTCATTCAAACTCAGCCTAGGCTTCTACCACGAGCCAGGCTCTGTGGTTCTACACCCAAGATGTGCGTGTCCTCTGTCTCCAGCCTAGTACCTTATTCAGGACCTAAAGATTTTCCATGTAACCTCGACAGGTTCCCAGCCTCCTCTGGCTTTTTCATTATTGTCAGCATCATTCATACAGTAGGACTAGCACAATGATTACCAGCATGGTCTCTAGGGTAAGTATGCCTGAATAAGAACCTGCCTCTGAAATTTTTAGTCTTAGAATTTGGGAAAGTTACTTAAGCTCTCCTCCTTTATAAATGGGAGTACTAACAATACCCACTCTTCCAGTTGTTGTGAGGATTCATAAACTCCAAGTTTAGCACCCTGCTTGTCACACAGTAAGTTAATTCTCCATCAATTTTACATATTGTCACTAATCTTCCTTATGGATATAAGGTCTTAAGATGGAAGGCACCAGCAGAAAGAACATCAGACAGCAAGTCAGAATTCCTAGATTATATTTTCAGGTCTGTTGCTAAATAGATATTTTAGCATGAATGTGTCATTTAATGTCTCTGAGTCTCAATTTTCTTATGTGTCAAATGAGAGGGATGGCTAGGTAATTTGTGTTTCTTCCTGCTTTATGATTCCATGTCATATCTTATGCAGGTCTCTGTAACCTAATGCTCACTACTTTGTTCTGCACATAAAATACAGACAGACAATTCCATAACTTCCTTCTGACACCTACTCCAATTATTTTAAGGCATGAGAGTTCAATTCTACCATCTTTGCCATATGGTAGAGTGTATAACAGAAAGGCAGATGGAGCCAAATAGGACTCAGATGCCCTATCAAACACCCTGAGGGCAGATGTTATGGCCAAGAGTATGGGATCCATAGGCACATCTGCAGAGAGCATCAATAACTCACAGAGGCTGCCGTATTTATCTCCTAGCAAAGCACCTCAGGGATAAATAGCAGAATTCTAAGCACAGAAGGCACTTGAGAAATATCTGTTGCTATGTTTTATCTATGTAGAATACTCATTTCCTAATTCTAAAGGACCGAATTTGAAGAGACCAAAAAAAAAAAAATCTGTTTCTTGCTTTAAGGACCAACACATAGTAGATTCTTAATTTATGTATGTTTGATGAATGAATCATCCTGGATCTTCTGTTTCTATATTAAGGAACCCAGGCTGCTGAAATCTTGTAAATTGATATTTATAATTCTCCTAATGAAGCATGTAGTATATCATTATAAAAATGTCCCCCAAGGAATCACTTCTCCCTGAGCCTATGTTTCTTTTGTAGTGTGATGTTGCTCCTTCTTCAGTAAAGACCTGGGGCTCTTTCTCCACTCCTTTGAATCTAAGCTGGCCTACTGACTTGCTTTGACCTTTAGAATGTGACAGAAGTGATACTTGTGAAAGTTCCAAAGCTTAGATCTCAAGAATCCTTGTAGCTTCCACCTGTGTTCTCTTAGGGCTCAACCACCATGGAAAAAAGCTTGGGTTCAAATACTGATGAGAGATCATGTGAAGAAAGAGGTCTCAGTTTTCCAACTATCCCTGCTGAGGTCCCAAACATGATGGTGAGATCATCTAGAATCATCAGCTCCAGCAGACCGAGCAGATGAACGAAGCTCTATGAGGAAGTCTGGCCAAGAACAGCAGAGGAACTGCCCAGCCAACCCATAGAATCATGAGAAACAGTGCATATCTTCCTCAACTTACAATAGAATTACTCCTAATAAACCTATTGTAAGTTGAAAGTATCATTAAGTCCAAAATGCATTTAATATACCCAACCTACCAGACATCCTAGCCTAGCCTACCTAAAACACTCTCAGAACACTTACATTAACCTACATTTGGACAAACTCATTTAACACAAAGCCTATTTTATAATAAAGTGTTGAATATCTCATGTAATTTATCTAATACTATAGTGAAAATGAAGAACAGAATGGTATTGGTCCTTTACCCTTATGATCCTGTTGCTGATGGGGAGCCATGGCTGGCTGCTGCTGCCCAGTCTCACAGGAATTTCATACCACATATCACTAGCTCAGGAAAAAATCAAAATTCAAAATTCAAAGTACAGTTTCTACCAAATGCATATTGCTGTCACACCATCATAAAGTAAAAAAAAAAAAAACCCTTAAGTCCAATTATCATAAGGGGACCATCTGTAAATTGTCATTGTTTTATAACACTGAGTTTTTGAGTGATTTGTTACATAGCAATAGATTATTGATGCAAAATTATTTCTTGACCAGAATCAGAATAGTCACACAAGGAGTTTCATGAAAATAAGATTATATCAGCAGTTCTGTCAAAGCGGAAAAAGGGAAAGAAAAGTGGGGAAAAATTTAAATACAATGTATGATAAATGATAAAATCCCAGATTTTGTCCATATAGCATTATGCAGGAAATGTAATCAGGGATCAAATACCACATTAAGTCTATTCATTGGTGTGAGGCCCTGCAGAAAACAATTTCCAAACAGTAGACATTTTAGAATTAATTAATTATTCATTAGTAGCATTCATTGCATTAGTGATCTATTTCTGCATAACCAATCACCCAAAAACTTAGCAGTTAAAAAAAACACAACAGTTATTGGGACGCCTGGGTGGCTCAGTCGGTTAAGCGGCTGCCTTCGGCCCGGATCGTGATCCCAGGGTCCTGGGATCGAGTCCCACATCAGGCTCCTTGTTCAGTAGGGAGCCTACTTCTCCCTCTCTCTCCCTCTGCTTGTGCTTTCTCTGTCAAATAAATAAAATCTTTAAAAAAAAAAAAACCACCAACAACAACAACAGTTATTTATTATTCTCGCAGTTTCTGTGGGTCATGTATATGGGAGAAGCTTGGTTGGGCAGTTGTGACTCAGTGTCTCATGAGGTTCCAGTGGAGGTGTTGAGCAAGGCTGTAGTTATCTACAGGCTTAATTGGGGCTGGAGAAGTCACTTTCAAGGTGTGTCACCCACATGGTTGACAAGCTGGTTCCTCTTCATTTGGGCCTCTTCTTGTAGTTCCTTGTATGTCTTCATGCCATGGCTACTGGTTTCCTCCAGAAGCAAGGACCCAAGAAACCAAAGCAGAAGCTGAAATGTCTTTTATGGCCTATCCTCACCATATTCTCTATGCATACACAGAGCAGCTCTGAGTTAATATAGGGGAAAATTATACAAGGGCAAGGATTATTGTGAGTCCTCTTGGAGGCTATCTTCCATATCCCTATCATGAAAAAAAAAATTGAGAGCATATAGTAAAAATACATATGCACCAGGATTATTAAAAATAATGTTAGAAAGTGAAACCAAAACCATAAAGAGGCAAGAAGAAAGCTGATTCCACCCGGGGCCTTCAGGTAAGATATTTATTTACAAGTCCACAATCCCTTAACAGAAACCCTTGGGGCTGGATATGTTTCAGAATTCAGAATTTTTTGGATTTTAGGAAGGTAAGGAGATAAGGAGGCACATATACCAGATATTACACAATACCCTCCAGAACAACTTAAAATCAACTACATTGTTATTTATGCAGCAAAATGTATGCATTTTCAAACTAAGTGGGATAAGGCCTCTCAATATAGTCTCATATCCATTTAGGTCAGATCTCAATAATAATTTTTTTTTAAGATTTTATTTATTTATTTGACAGAGAGAGAGAGAGCACAAGCAGGGGGAGCTGCAGGCAGAGGGAGAAGCAGGCTCCCTGCTGAGCAGGGAGCCCAATGCGGGGCTTGATCCCAGGACCCTGGGATCATGACCTGAGCCAAAGGCAGATGCTTAACCAAGGTACCCCTTGGCTTGAGCCACCCAGGCACCCCTCAGTAATAATTTTTTTTTAAGTCTGGGTCTTTAGGGGTTTCTAGATTTCAGAATTGCTGGTAAATGACTGTGAGCCTGCAGAAGTTGTAAGCTCACAGGATCAGAAACTATGGCTATGGATTTCCCCAGATTGTGTGCATCTGTTCCCATTTCCAGGCCATGTTTCCCCATCAACACCCCAATACTGCTGATCAAATTTGTCCCACAAATGCAGATTCTCAAAGATGTCCCACTCATATTTGAGGTCTCCTAATGACCTATTTTTCTGCCTTGGAATTCTATTCAGGTGCTAGTCTTTCAAACTTGCCCAGCTTATACCCAGCCTCAGTTTTCAGGTGTATAGCTACCATTTTAGCACTGACAGCTTGTAATAACTACTGCATAGCATAAGAAGTAGGAGAGGTACCACACCTGAACCATAGATTTAGCTGTTGCCTGACAATTAAGACAAAAAATCATAT
The DNA here is from genome assembly GCF_054177405.1 of Leptonychotes weddellii. NCBI lineage: Eukaryota > Metazoa > Chordata > Mammalia > Carnivora > Phocidae > Leptonychotes > Leptonychotes weddellii. The sequence continues at coordinate 64,191,448 of NC_138378.1, read as the reverse complement.
AACTTTTTAGAGAGAAACCATTATTTTCCTTATAAACCTTATTTTCAAATTCTGATAGAAATTTAGTCAAGCGTACTATTTAAAAGGACATACTTCTAACCTGAGAGTGAAGGCATCTAAAACAAGACACAACACCCCCAGAATTCACAAAGTAAAAGTTTTAATTTGCTTAAAATATAAATATGAAACTTTTTAAACAGTGTTAAAAGACAAGTGACAAACTAGTTGGAAATTTTGCAACATATAAAGCAGAGGAAAGATTAATGAGAACTCCTACAAATTAATAACAAAAGGACAAAAAGGCAAACTAATAGGAAATTCATAGAAAATTTATTTAAACATCTAATAAATATATGAAAAGATTCCCAGCATCACTAGGAATAAGGAAAATATTATTTTTAAAAGTGAGACACTATTTTTCACCCATCAGATGGGCAAAAGTTTTAAAGTTTGATAATATCAAATTTTTACAAAGGTATAGGGAATAACACTCTCATACACTATTACTGGAAGTATAAATGATACAACATTTACGGAAGGTAATTTGGCAATATCTGTCTTAGAGCTAAATGCAAATACACTTTAATGATTAATTCCACTTCTAGGATTCTGTTGACACACATGAACAAAGACACAACTAGTAGGATTTTTAACTATAGCATTGGTTGACATAATGAAAATGCAAACAACCTATCTGTTAAAAGGAGATGTTTAAAAACAAACAAATAAAAGCTAAGGTATAGTCCAGGAGTTTGCAATCAATGGACCCTGAGCTGAATGTGGCCTCAGCTTGTTTTTGTACTGCCTGCAAGCTAAGAATGGTTTTCACAATTTTAGAGGATTGAAGAGGACAAAGAAGAGAAAGAGAAGGAAGAGAAGACAATGCAACTGAGACCTTGTAAGACTCAGAAAGGCTTAATTTTTTTTATCTGGCCCTTTGCAGGAAAAGTTTATATAACCAAATTATAGAATACTTCTCAGACCATGAAGATAATGAGAAAATAAGGATGGAACGGTTAGAGTCAAGCAGTGAAACTGACGAATTTGTCCTATTCCTATCATCCCTCAGGCCTCTGTGCCAATATGCAATAGGACTTGAAGATACAAAGCTCCCAATGCCCCTTTGAAACTTCATAAGTCATTTAAAAATTGAGTGCATTTAGGTTTAAATGCTCTAATCAAAAGACAAAGGGTGATGGAGTGGATAAAAAAACATGGCCCAGGGGCACCTGGGTGGCTCAGTCATTAAGCGTCTGCCTTCAGCTCAGGTCATGATCCCAGGGTCCTGGGATGGAGCCCCGCATCAGGCTCCCTGCTCCACAGGAAGCCTGCTTCTGCCTCTCCCACTCCCCCTGCTTGTGTTCCCTCTCTCTTTGTCTCTCTCTCTGTCAAATAAATAAAATCTTTAAAAAAAAAAAAAAAAAAAAACATGGCCCATCTAAATGCTGCCTATGAGAGACACATCTCAGTCCTAAAGACACATACAGACTGAAAGTGAAGGGATGGAAAAACATTTACCATGCAAATGGAAGTGGAAAAAAGCCTGGAGTAGCAATACTTATATCAAATAAAATAGACTTTAAAACAAGGACTGTAACAAGAGACAAAGAAGGGCATTACATAATGATAAATGGATCAATCCAATGAAAGGATATAACAATTGTAAATATTTATGCACACAACATTGGAGTACCTGAATACATAAAGAAAATATTACCATACATACAGACATTAATACAATAATAGAAGGGGACTTTAATGCCTCACTTACATCAATGGGTAGATTGTTCAGACAGAAAATCAATAAGGAAACAGTGTTTTTGAATGACACATAAGACCAGATAAACATAAAAATATATACAGAACATTCCATTCAAAAACAACAGAACACACATTCTTTTCAAGTGTACATGGAATATTCTCCAGAATAGATCACATGTTAGGCCACAAAAGAAGTCTCAATAAATTAAGGAAAACAAATCATACTATGCATCTTTTCCAACCACAATGTGAAACTAAAAATCAATCACAAGCAAACAAAAAACACATGAGATTAAACAACACTATACTGAACAACCAATGGGTAAATAAATAAATAACCAATGGGTAAATAAATAAATGGAGATAAATGAAAATGATAACACAACAGTCCAAAATTTTTGGAATGTAGCAAAACCAGTTCTAAGACGGATATATAGTGATACAGACCCATGTCAAGAAAAAAGAAAAAGCTCAAACAATCTAAACTTACACTTAAAGGGACTGGAAAAAGAAAAACAAACAAAGCCCAAGGTGAGTAGAAGGAAGGAAATATCAGAGCAGAAATAAATGACATAGAGACAAAAAAACTCAAGAAAACCAAGAGCTAGTTCTTTGAAAAAATAAAACAAAATTAATAAATCCTTAGCTAGACTCTTCAAGAAAAAATAGAAAGGACCCAAATAAATAAAATCAGAAACAAAAGAGAAGTAACAACTGACAACACAGAAATACAAAGGATTATAAGAGAATATTATGAAAAATTATATGCCAACAAATTAGACAACCTAGAAGAAATGGATAAATTCCTAGAAACATACAATCTTCCAAAACTGAATCAGGAAGAAATAGAAAATCCGAACAGATCAATTACTAGTACAAAATTGGCTTGGTAATTAAAAAAACCACCAAAAAATAAAAGTCCAGGACCAGATGGCCTTACAAGTAATTCTACCAAACATTTAAAGAAGAGTTAATACCTATTCTCCTCAAACTATTCCAAAAAATAGAAGAGGAAGGAAAGGAAGGAAAGCTTCCAAATACATTCTATGAGGCCAGGATCCAAGTATTGGAGTGGTGCATAGAAATACATACACCAGGTATAATCAGAGACAGAAAGAAAGAAAGAAAGAAAGAAAGAAAGAAAGAAAGAAAGAAAGAAAGAAAGAAAAATGAAAGGAAGGAAGGAAGGAAAGAAGGAAGAAAACTACAGGCCAATAACTCTGATGAACATATATGCAAAAATCCTCAACAAAATATTAGCAAACCACATTCAGCAATACATCAAAAGGATCTTCACCCAAATAAATGGGATTTATTCTGGGGATGCATGGATGTTTCAATATTTGCAAATCAGTAAATGTGATATACTACATCAACAAAAAAGACTAAATATCATATGATCACCTCACCAGATGCAGAAAAACCATTTGACAAAATTTAACATCCATTCATAAAAACTCTCAACAAAGTTGGTTTAGAGGGAACATACCTCATATAATAAAGGCCATATATGAAAAACCCACAGCTAACATCATACTCAATGGTGAAAAACTAAGAACTTTTCCTCTAAGATCAGGAACAAGACAGGAATGTCCACTCTCACCACTTTTATTCAACATAGTATTGGAAGTCCTAGCCACAGTAGCCGACAAAAAAAAGAATAAGAGGCATCCATATTGGTAAGGAAGAAGTTAAACTGTCACTATCTGCAGATTACATGATACTATACATAGAAAGCTCAAAAGACTACACCTAAAAACTATTGGAAATAATAAATGAGTTTAATAAAGTTGCAGAATACAAATTAATACCCAGAAATCAGTAGTGTTTCTATACACTAACAATGAAGTAGCAGAAAGAGAAGTTAAGAAAATCCCATTTACAATAATACACAAAAAAATAAGATACCTACGAATAAGTTTATCCAAGAAGGTGAAAAACCTGTACTCTGAAAAATGTAACACTGATGAAAGAAATTGAAGACTACACAAACGGAAAGATTCCATGCTCATGGGTTAGAAAAGAGAGTTTCTTCAACAAATGATGCTGGGAAAACCAGCTACATTACAAAAGAATGAAACTGGACCACTCTCTCACACCATACACAAAAATAATCTTAAAATAGATTAAAGACCTAAATGTGAGACCTGAAACCATAAGAATCCTAGAAGAGAGCACAAGGGGTAACTTCTCTGACACTGGCTGTAGCAACATTTTTCTAGATATGTTTCTCGAGGCAAGGGAAACAAAAGGAAAAATAAACTATTGGGACCACATTGAAATAGAAAGCTTTTACATCAACAAAACTAAACTAAAAGGGCAACCTACTGAATGGGAGAAGATATTTGCAAATGACATATCTGATAAAGGGTTAATATTCAAAATATTTAAAGAACGTATACAAATCAACACCAAAAAATAATAAAAATAAAAATAATAATCCAGATTAAAAAAATTGGCAGAAGACCTGAATAAATATTTTCCCAAAGAAGACACAGATGGGCAACAGACACACGAAAAGATACTCAACATCACTACTTACCAAGGAACTGCAAACCAAAAACACAATGAGATATCACCTTAAACCAGTCAGAATGGCTAAAGTAAAAAAGACAAGAAATAACAAGTGTTGGCAAGAAACTGGGGAAAAAGAAACCGTTGTGCACTGTTGGTGGGAATGTAAACTGGTACAGCCACTATGGAAAACAGTATGGAGGTTCCTCAAAAAATTAAAAACAGAAACACCATATGATCCAATAATTCCACTACTGGGTATTTACCCAAAGAAAATTAAAACACTGACTCAGAAAGATATATGCACCCCCATGTTCATTGCAGCATTATTTACAATAGCCAAGATATGGAAGCAACCCAGTGTCCATCCATAGATAAATGGATAAAGATGTGGTATGCACACACACATACACACACACACACACAGGAATATTACACAGTCATAAAAAAGGATGCAGTTTTTGCCATTTGCAGCAACGTGGATGGATCTACAGAATATTATGCTAAGCGACATAAGTCAGTCAGAGAAAGACAAATACAGTATGATTTCACACATATATTGAAGTTAAGAAACAAAACAAATGAACAAAGAAAAAACGAGGCAAACCAAAAAACAACTCTTAACTATAGAGAATAAACTAATGGTTACGAGAGAGGAGGTAGATGGGAGGATAGGTGAAATAGGTGAAGGGGATTAAGAGTATACTTACCTTGATGAGCACTGAGTAATATATAAAAATGTTGAATAACCGTTTTGTACACCTGAAACTAATCTAGCACTGTATGTTAACTATACTGGAATTAAAAGTTTTAAAATTTTTTATCAAAAAATAAATCAATAAAATGGCTAACTACATTGATCACTATTACCAGCAAGTAGTTATCTATTTCTCTCAACTAACCAATGTTGCTATTACAAAATCATAGCTTCACAGGATTGAGAGAGTCCAAAAATTCACCTAAGACTTCTGATGCATGGATCCTTTCCAGAGCTTCCCTAACAAGTAGCTGTAGAGTATATGCAGTAATGAAAACCATTCCAGCACAGAGCGACAGTAAGTATTGGAGTGGTGCATAGAAATACATACACCAGGTATAATCAGAGACTGGTCCTTTTTTTTTTCCTCATTGTAGTTTATCGAATGACAAAATAGCATGCTCTAAACACCTGAAGTGAAAATAGAGGCTACTGAAGGAAGTTCTGTCAAAAGGTGATGAGCAACCTGGTTCTGAAACCAGAGGATTTATCCAAGTGTTGGATGATCAAGATGTGGAGATCTGGAGCCAGCAGATGGAATGTGAATGTTTTAGCATCTGTTAGAGGGAACTATTACATAAGATCATTTTACTTCAGAGAGTATTAGTTACCACTTTAGACTGAACACAATCTCAAAACCAAGACTTGCTTTAGTGTTTTGCAGGAGGAAGATCACTGTACTCAGAGGTGATTCTACTCTCTCTTTCCTCTCTGTAGGACGCCTCTGTGACCTAGGGCAAGTTGCGTAACCTCTCAGCCTTTGTTGCTTTACCCAGAAAGTAGGAATGTAACCTTGGCCAGATCACTTCATTAGGATCTGACTAGCAAAGACCTGTGATCCTGGATTGAATTCAGAAGTCTGTAAGACCTATGATCCTAGATTGAATCCAAAGATTGTTATGTTTTTTGCTTTTCTGCCACAAGACAGGATCCATTTATATTCTTTTTCTTGTTCTACTAGTTCCCTGACACTCTAAGCAAAGCAGTAGACATGAGTTAGGCTGACTACCCATGTCTTCTTCATTCAAGCAGTTGTGTATTGCAATAGTAACCACTCTGACCAAGAGGAGGAGATTAAGTAAAGTGAGTGGTAGTGGGTAAACCCTAAGTTGTGTTCTTTCTATACCACAAGAAAACTATGGATGACATTTTCTTATTCATGAATAGTACCTTGCCTGTAAACAGGGCTTTACAACTGATGAAGTCCAAGCAAAGCCAACGGCTCTATGTCTACTTTCAGATGTGGAGACCAGAGATAGCCCTAGAACCCAGATCTCCTGACACCGAGGAGAGTTCTCTGTCCATTATTTTCACCTTCAGATCTCAATTAGATGATCCTGGGAATAAGAATATAAAAATTTTCAGGGGGAAAAAAACCTCAAAAACTGTCCTAGCTCTTTTTGTGCTGAAAAGAACATAAACTTGGTGAAAGAAAGACCTGGTATTGAATCCTGGCTTCCCCAATCGCAGTCACCTTAAATACTTTTAATTCTCTAAGTCTCCATTTTATCTATAAAATAAGGAGTATAATACCTCCCTCATGTGGTAGTTAGCAGAATTAAATAAGAGGATATGTGTAAAGTGTAGATACATAGTAGACTCTCAGTCAATGCTAATCCCTTAACAATTTCAGCATTTAAGAAATTATTTTGAGCTTGAATCCTTCCTGCTACATTTTACATTTTATTTCTTTTGACACTGCAAAAAAATGTATATACTTATACATATACATTATACATGTGTATGTGTGTGTGTGTGTAGATATATAAAATTATCAGTGCCCCAATGTACTATGAATTTTAGACTATGAAAGGGGGAAAATCTAGCATAAATCCTGCCTCTAGTTATTGATCTTGATCATTAGCTTACTGTAGACAGTATGGTAGTCCATAACTCTTACAGAAAAGCATCTCCCAAGCACCACAATTATAGGAGCCTCATTGTATCACAGCAAATATCCCACCTGATTATCATAAGTACACAAGGAAAGAATCCCATTTCTACAGCTGAAAAGAGATTACACTCTGAATAACCACGTGACAAAGAGAAGTGACCAGAATCACTTGGTTAATAGGAACAATGTATTTTTTATTTGTTTTTGTATTTATAGCAGGAGGAAATGGTAGAATGATTCTAACACAGGCAAAATGCTACCATTTGCATTATGTATGGCACTGCTTTAACTCTGAAACAGAGGGAATTGATTCATCTGCCCAGATTTCCCATGATAGTGGCAGTTTTTAAAAAAAAAAAAAGAAGGAAAAGGGGCACCTGGGTGGCTCAGTTGGTTGGGCGACTGCCTTCGGCTCAGGTCATGATCCTGGAGTCCCAGGATCGAGTCCCACATCGGGCTCCCTGCTCAGCAGGGAGTCTGCTTCTCCCTCTGACCCTCCTCCCTCTCATGTGCTCTCTCTCTCCTCTCATCCTCTCTCTCAAATAAAAAAAAAAAAAATTAAAAAAAAAAAAAGAAGGAAAAAACAACTGGACTTGACTCTCACAAAATATTTTTCTTAGAAGCCTCACAAAAGGTCCTAAGGATTTTCAAAGACCAGGTCTGACTTCTTAAAAGCAAAATGATTTTGCAAAGGCCAAGTCTGATTTTGTTAAAATGACCACAGCTAAATGAAAACTCCACCAATCTCTCAGGAGTTAAAGCTGCAGCATAGCAACATACTAAGCAAATGGCAAAGCTATGGTAAATCTACTTAACATCGGGAAAATAATGACAGTTCATATTTGAGGGAGTTCAGAGTCAAGCCTTATCCCTGGAGACTCATTAAGCACATAGTGTACTAACCACAGTGTACCGTACAGGGATAAATTCAGAGCTCCTGGCATATGAGATGTTAGAACTGGAGCAACTCTGAACTTCTTTTATAAAGGCATGAAAAACATGAGAAGCATGTCTCTGAACCTGAGCCAACTCATAAGGCTGCCATGCCCTCCTGTTTTGGCAAGAAATTGAAAAATGCTTAACCTTCAAGTGGTTACCTGTCCTCATCATGTTATTCTAACCTGTAATATTCTCAAGTTAGAAAATTAAAGCTTAAACTTGAGAAAATGGGATTAATCACTATGGGTGAGGAAGATCCTATGTCTAAATCCAGAGTCACATTGCTAATTATTTTTCATTAATTTTATTTCTCTTTCCTCTCCTAGCAATCAACTTCAATGGGTATTATTTGCCAAACAATTGATTGCATAATTGTGCTTTGAAAGGAAATACTGTGTTTAAGGAGCAGAAGATATAAGATAACAATGCTTGCTGGAAAAACACAATGAAAAGAAAAAAGTAAGAGAGCAATCCAAAGAAACTGAAAAACTAGGATTAAATGAGTGATAAAATCATATAGAGATGAAATCCATAAAGCAGGGTCAGAAAATGCACATTAGGAAAAAGTAGAAAATAGGAGAAGGAGAAAGCAAGAAGTAGACATAAGGAAAAAAGAATGAAGAAAAAAGAAAAAAGCAGAAGGCATATTACAACAGGGTTGGAGGAAGTGAGGATGAGTATTCACAAGGCAAGAGGAACATACTTGTGACTATCTCAAGGAGCCCCGTGGGTATTGGGGTAAAATGATTTTGGAAAATATTTGCTTCTGAGATGTTTTACATTTGTATTATTTGGTCTTGTATTAATTGCAGAGGATAAGGCATTTTTAACTGTTTATACTAGGAAATGTAAGTCAGACCTTTTGTAAATTTTCAACATGTCATTGTGCCTCAGAACTTTTTCCCCAATGAATATATAAGAAAATAGACAAAATCCATATAAGGATCCTATGATGGAAAAATATAAGTATTAAGGTGTCTTATGAGAGCGAATGTGCATGAAGGGATACAGAAACACCTAAGATCCCCCTTACAGAAATATAAGGAATTTCAAATAGAGCTCAGTCTGAATGTCACGCAAGCTTAATATCTTGGCCTTATGCATAATAGGAGGAAAACTATACTCATACCTGAGTAACTCTTTACAAAATAATTCTTTTAATCGTACTATTATTTAAACCTATTTCAGTCATAGAAATTTTAAACAAATAAACTCAAAAACTGTAGTCTGCAATGTGAACAGATAAGAACATATTACAACTTCTGATGATGTCTTCCCAATGCAAATTTTAAAATCAGTATTTTTCTTATTTAACTTCTAAAACACTGTGGTAACACTGTGTTATACGCAAATAATGAGCCATGGAACACTATGTCAAAAACTAATGATGTACTGTATGGTGACTAACATAACATAATATAAATAAATAAATAGGGCACCTGGGTGGCTCAGTTGGTTAAGAAACTGCCTTCGGCTCAGGTCATGATCCCGGAGTCCTGGGATTGAGTCCCACATTGGGCTCCCAGGTCAGCGGGGAGCCTGCTTCTCCCTCTGACCCTCTCCCCTCTCATGCTGTTTCTCTGTCTCTCTCTCTTTCTCTCAAATAAATAAATAAATAAAATCTTTAAATAAATAAATAAAGCACTGCTGTAGACAGAATTTTGGCCTCCATGATATCTGCCCCTTGGTATTATTCCTGTGGCTACGTTACATTGCCTGGTGAAAGGATGTTGCAGACGTAATTAAGATCACTAATCACCTAACCTTAAAGTAAGGAAATTATTCTGGATTATTAATGTAGATCCAGTGTAATCACAAGAGCCCTTAAAAGGATAAGAGGAAGTCAGAGAGATACAGTGGAAGAGAAGTCAAAATATGAGAAGGATTTGATGTCCTGGCTTGAAGGCGGAGGGGCCCTGTGGAAGACATGAAAAAGAACTGGACTCTGCCCACAACCTGAATAAGCTGTGTTTTAAAAAGTAGGTTTTAGGGACACCTAGGTGGCTCAGTTGGTTAAGCATCTGCCTTCGGCTTAAGTCATGATCCCAGGGTCCTGGGATGGAGTCCCACCCAGGCCTCCTGAGCAGGGAGCCTGCTTCTCCCTCTGCCTGCTGCTTCCCCTGCTTGTGCGCTCTCTCTCTCTCTCTCTCATTCTCTCTGTGAAAAATAAATAACTAAAATCTTTAAAAATAAATAAATAAATAAAACGTAATTTTTATTATTATTCAGATATGGTGAACCAAGCAATCACTGCCATTAAAAAGATAGTTTGTTATTCACGGTTGCCAAAAGGAATAGGCAGGCATACCACCCAAGGCCACACGGGGAAGTGCTAGGGTCAGTCAAAAGTTGAGGGGGAGGGGAAAATGTGGGCAATTGTCTTTATTGTGGTTTCCATGGAGGGAAGGAGCAAAGCAGGGTAGGCAGGTTTAGGATTGGCTAGTTTAAATAATTTCAACAGGTTCTGAGGCACAGGGGCTGTCCCAATTGCCTAGTACCTGGCCCTGTGATTATTAGAGCAGGGAATACTGGCCCTGAGTGTGACAGCCCAGTGGAGAAGGTGGTGTGGGTAAAGGCTTGGGATTGGTTAATTTGCATATGAAAGGCACACTTGGCGGGTAAGTCATTTACCATCTCCAGAAATTAGCTAGCCCTGAGAGGGGCAGTCTCTCCAGGGTCAGCAAGGTCTCAGATGTCAAAGAATCAGAAATACAGAAAATAAAAAGGCATAATTAGTGCAGGTTAGATATGGAAGTCTTCCCAATAGCTTCCAGAAAGGAACGCAAACCTACAAACACCTTGATTTTGGCTTTTTGGGACCCTAAGCGGTGAATCCAGCCATGCCATGCCAGACTTTTGTTCTACAGACCTATGAGATAACAAATGGCTATTGTTTTAAGCTGCTACATTTGTGGCAACTTGTTACAGCAGCAAGAGAAACTAATACATATGCCAAATCCTCCTTGTGGCATGTTTCTAATTAATTCTTTGGGCATATTATATTCTGCAGAACCTTCCACCACTTTCACAATTACAGTCACGTGGAAAAGGGCTAATTAGACAAGCTGTGTTCAATGACTACTTTTGGCAGGTTTCCATCAAGCTAAATATAATGTGAAATTTTTAATGCTATCCACCATTAGAGCATGGAGGAAAATTAAATCAGGATGTGCTTAGGAAATTAGTTTGAGTTTGTGGAGCTCAAATTCTTAAAACTTTAAAGCACTTGGCTATGTGAAATATAAGTACTAATAACCATAGCACACACTATTCATCCCTAATAGGCAAATGACTAACTATATTAACATATATACTTGGCCACAACTTCAGATCAAGATGTTGAAAATTCATGCTTGAGCCCTCGCTCTCCACCCCAAATAAGCAATGAAATATAAAATGTAAAAAGCAGAAATCTTAAAAAATGTAGTCAGACTTAAAAAGAGACAAACATCTCTGTGGTTCAGTAACCAAGCATTCGTTTGTTCATTCATTCATTCATTCATTCATTCATTTAACAAGCTTTAATTCAGCACCTACTATGTAATAGACATCCAATTTAAGTCACAGCACCCTGTACCGAACAAAACAAAGTCCCTGCTCTTATGGAACTTACATTCCAAAAGAAGAAACTCCTAACAGAAAGCAATAAACCAGGTGGATGCAACAGGGAAAGGCAGCCAGGAGCTTATATTTTTAATGATGATGGAGACTAAAAGTGCCCTCTCTGAAGCAGAAGACCAGAGCCAGTCCCACTGCTTGAAATAACAGACTGGAATGGAAAGGAAGCTGGAAAGAGCTGTACCTGAGAGCTTCCTGGGGCTACAGCTTATATAAAGCTCTGTGCCCATGTTCTTGAGAAAAGCCAGATAGCCTCACAGTCAGGATATGGGCTGAGCTGCCACTGGCTAAGCAAGTGGATCTGTGTTATCCCTGAATCACCAGTGTGTTGTCCCTGCCACCTGATTCTGAACAGGGGACAACAGAGGCTATGTACGGACAACTGTGACAAAATAGAGGAGTGAGCAAAGAAAGACAAAGGGAAAAAATATTTGCCCTCAAATGAATCTACAAATCAAAAGTTTATAACACATGAGGAAAACTAAGAAGCAACAAAATGAAAATTACAAAGGAATTTTAACATGACTTTAGGATACTCAAAGAGATAAAGTAATAACACTTTCATGGAAAAAAATCAATAAATTGTGAAATAAAACAAGCAAAAATGAAAGGAGAACAGGCATTTTTTAAAAACCAGTTAGAAGTCCTGGAAATAAAAATTAGAGTTTAACTTTTTAGCAACTTTAATAGGCAAAATAGATAGTGGTGAGGGAATTAATAAAATAGAAGTGTACTGGGAAATTTATGCAGAAACTATGAAAGTGAGATGAAGAAGTAAAAACATAATTTTAAAAAAGCAGTTCAAAACTATAGAGACTCAATTGGGAGTCTCCAACATACGTCTAATGGGAGAGCCACAAAAAGAATGTTGAGGACATGGCATAAACTTTTCCAAAATAGAAGAAATAAAGAAGTTTTCAGATCAAACATGCCCACCAAGTGCTACATGGGATAAGTGGCTGTATTTGGCCTGGAATTGTTCCAATGCAATAAAGATGCTAAAGTAAAAAATCCACCTTTAGAATGTACCATTTATTTAAAAATCTTTAGAAGAAGAAATGTAAAAATTTATATAGGCTGACTGAAAAGTTTCCTTAGCAACTCTGAAACTCAGAAGAAGACACACGTAAGTAAATTTAGAATTTCTAGCTAAAACCGTTGTAAGATTATATCAAACAATATTAAATTTATTATGTCTTCCTAAATTGCCTTCTCCATTTCTGTGGAGTAATAAAGTTGAAATAACCCAGAAAGTCAAAATGGAGGAAAAAATAAAGCTGGGGACAGGGGCAGTGCAATACTAAATTACTTGTACTACCTGAAAGAAGAGCAAAGTTGTATTAATGTTAGACTTAGGTAAGTAAATTATTGTAATATACAGGTCAGTAACTAAATGAATAAAACTGAAGTATATAACGACCAAGATAATAAAGGGAAAAATTATTTTTAAAAATATACTTAGCCATCTGGAGAGAAACAAACAAGGAAATAGATGAGGTGTGTCAAATTTAAAAAATAAGTAAATAAAATGATAGACTCAAATAAAATACATCAGTAGCTACATTTAATGCAAACAGACTAAACGTTCCAGTTTAAGAAACAAAGATTTTCAATCTGGATTTTAAAAGGACATTGAATAGCACAAAAGCTGTCTGCCACATAACATTATGTATGTGTATCCATTTATGTATATACGTATATTATATATAATGGCATACATGTATGTATATGAGTGTAGATATAAACATATATGCCAAAGATCATAATTTTCTGAAGATATTTTAAAAGTTGGAAAATAATACATTAAGATGTCTTGAGATGACAATTACCTATCTGTGCTTCAGAATCTTCCCCAGTCAGCAAAATACATAAAAACACATAAGGCATATTTATACACACCATCACACAGAGCTGTCACTTGTGTCTTAAGGTTTATACCAGGCATCCTGTTCAGTTCTATAGTAAGCCATCTATTAAAATTTACCAACCATTACATGAACATTAAGAGTTTGAATAAGATTCAAAAGTAATAATTCATGTATTTTCATAGTGTGAAAACTATTTCTTAAACTTTTACTCCCTGTAGATTAACTGTGACCATTACAGCGCTGCTGAATTTCCATGTTATTAGTTTTCTAAAGTTTCTTTGTCAAGGAATTCTGATAATTGAATTAATACTTAATTAGGATTTATGTAACTTGTTATAAAAGTGACTGTTTTTAGTGAACCCAAGACAGTCATATATACTCCTAATCTCATTGTGTTTTTCTTAGGTTTCTTACCAAGGGATTTCTTACTAAAGTGTTATTAAGTATTCAAAAACTAAAAAAAATAAATTAAAAAGACACTGAAAGGATGTCTGGGTGGCTCAGTCAGTTAGGTATCCAACTCTTCATTTGGCTCAGGTCATGATCTCAGGGTCGTAAGATTAAGCTCCACATCAGGCTCCATGCTCAGCAGGGAGTCTGCTGGAGATTTTCTCTCTCCCTCCCCCCTGCCCCACTTCTTGCTCTCTCACTATCTCTCTCTCAAATAAATAAATAAGACTTTAAAAAAATAATAAAAAATAAAAGGACATAGAAAAGTTAAAAGTAAAAGGATAGGAATAATGCAAATAATAACCAAAGTAAAATTGGTGTGTATATATATAAATATAACACAAAATCAACTTCAAGGGAAAAGGTACTAGAAATAAAGAGGTTTGGGGCGCCTGGGTGGCTCAGTCGGTTAAGCATCTGCCTTCAGCTCAGGTCATGATCCCAGGGTCCTGGGATTGAGCCCCTCGTCAGGCTCTCTGCTCAGCGTGGTGTCTGCTTCTCCCTCTGCCTCTGCCACTCCTCCTGCTCGTGCTCTCTCTCTCTCTCTCTAATAAATAAATAAAATCTTTTAAAAAAATAGATTTCATAATGATAAAAATTTCAATTCACCAGGAAGATATAATTTTAGAATTATATGCACCTGATAATGTGACTACAAAATATGTAAACCAAAAGCTGAACAAGGACAAATAAACAAATCCATATTATATTGAAAGATTTCAGTAAGTGATAAAACAAACAAAAAATAGGGACAAAATACTTGAACAACACAATTAACAAAGTGATCTCATAGACATACATAAAATACTGACTCTAACAACTGTAGAATGCACATTCTTATCAAGTACATGGAAACATTTACAAAAAATTGACGATATGCTGAGTCTTAAAGCAAGTCTCAACAAATTTCAAAGGATTCAAATCATACGGATAATGTTTTCTGACCCCCATACAATGTGGGAAGATAACTTCCAAAATCTCCATTTGCCTGTTGGAAAAATTATAAAATGACTTAAATGGTCAAAAATAAATAATGAGAGAAATTAGAAAATAATTTGAACTGAGTCATAATTTAAAAACCTGAATATTAGAACTTTAAGATGCAGCATGACAGTACTTAGAAGGAAATATATAAACTGAATATATTAGAAAATAATGACTGAAAATTAATAAGCTAGGTATTTAGCTCAAGAGATTAGACAAAAAGAAACAAAATAAAATTAAAGAGAATAGAAGGAAAGAAATAATAAAGATAGAGGACAGCTAACGAAGAAGAACCAACAAAGCTAAAAGTTTCTCCTTTGAAAAGACTAACAAAATTGACAAAACTTTGATGATATTATTCAGGAAAAAAAGAACAAATAACAAATATCAGAAGTAAAAAAGAGAACACCACTACTGATTCTGCACACATAAACAAAAAATAAGAGCATATTATTGACAACTTTGTCAATAATTTTGAAAATTTAAATGAAGTAGAAAAAAATCCTAGAAAAATACAATGTATCAAATTGGCATCAAAAGCAATAAAAAGCAATAGAGGGGCACCTGAGTGGCTCAATCCGTTAAGCATCTGACTCTTGGTTTCAACTCAGGTCATGATTTCTGGGTGGTGGGATCCAGCCCCGCATTGGGTTCCACACTCAGCAAGGAGTCTGCTTGGGATTCTCTCTCTCCCTCTCACTCCCTTCCCCTTGCCCATGCATGGGCATGCACACGCACACACAAGCTCTCTCTCTCTTTCTAAAATAAATAAATAAATAAATAAATAAATAAATAAATAAATCTTTTTTAAAAAGTTTTAAAAACGCAATAGAAAACTCTAAAGTCCTATAACCATTAAAGAAATTAAACCAGTAAAAAAAAAAAAAAAAAAACCTGCCCAGGCCTAGACAACTTTACTCTTATGTTCTCACAAACTTACAAAGAATAAACAATTTCCATTGTGTATAAATTCTTCCAGAGAATAGAAAAATAAGAAATATTGCCCAATTTATTTAATGTGGCTAGCATAATTTTGATACCAAACTTGACAATGACAATATAAGAAAAGATTATTACCAAAAAAATGCTGTGTCAATATTGGTTCAACAATTGTAATAAATGTCTATCACACTAATGCAAGACATTAATAATAGGGAAAATTGTGGGTGGGTGGAGAGGGTATATAGTAACTCTCTAATTTCTGCTCAATTTCTCCAAAAACCAAAGTATATTAATTAAAAATTTTTTAACTGAGAAAAAAAAGAAGAAAATATTATAGACCAAACTCACTTACCAGCATACAGATGGAAAAATTCTAATAGAATATTAGCAAACCTAATCTAGCAACATATAAAAGTAATAATAGGTCATGATTAAGGTGTATTTATCCCAAAAATTCATGGTTCGTTTAATATTCAAAAATTAAGTAATGTAATTCACCATGTTAACAAATTAGAGAAAAATCACATGATCATCTCAATAGATGCAGATGAAACACTTAAAAAGATTTAACACCCATTTATGACTAAACCAAATAGTGCTCGCTTCGGCAGCACATATACTATGACTAAACCAAATAAAACTCTTAGCAAACAAGGAGCAGAAGGTAATTTCTTTAATCTTTACAAAACATAAAGCAAATATCATACTTAATTTAAATGCTGAAATTTTTCCATTGGAAATCAGAAACAGGACAAGGAAGACTGGCTATCACTGTTTCTAATCAACGTTGTAGGGGAGGGCCCATTCATGAAGAAATTTTTAAAAATTAAAAATAAGAAACTAAAGCAGAGGGAAAAAAACCTGTCATTATTTACAGATGATAATGATTTTTATATAAAATCCAAATAAACTTGGAACACCTGGGTGGCTCAGTTGGTTAAGCATCTGCCTTTGGCTCAGGTCATGATCCCAGGGTCCTAGGATTGAGTCTTGTGTCAGGCTCCCTGCTCAGCGGGGAGCCTGCTTCTCCCCCTCCCTCTGCAGCTCCCCCTGCTCATGCTCTCTCTCTCTCTGACAAATAAATAAATAAATAATTTTTTAAAAATCCAAATAAACTGTTAAAATTTAGAACAAAAAGGTTTAGCAAAGTCACTGAAAAATAATGTCCAAAACCTCTATTTCCTCCATATACCAGCAACAAATAGTTACAAAATTTAAGTTTACAAAAGATAGCATTTACAATAGCCTTTGTTTACAATAGCATTAAACATTACCAATTACTTAAGAATAAATCTAATAAAAGATTTCCAACACCGTTATAAAGAAAATCATAAAACTTTGTTCAGAGACATTGAAGGCAACCTAAGTAATGGAGAAGAATACCAGATTCAAGGAACACCCAGTAGTAAAAATATGTAACTTCTCCCCAAATTTATTTATAGATTCACACAATCTTATCAAAATCAAAAGTTTTCATGGAACTTGACAAACTACTTCTAAAATTTATATTGACATGCAAAAGGCCAAAAGCAATCAAGGCACTTTATTAGTTTCCTAGGGATGCTGTATATAACAAAGTACCACAAACTGGATGGCTTAAAACAACAAATTTATTGTCTCATAGTTCAGGTGGCTAGAATTCCAAAATCAAGGTGTTACCAGGTTGATGCGTCCTTTGAAACCTATACAGAGAAACCTTCCTTGTCTTTTCTATCTTCCGGTGGTTTCCTGACAATCTTTGGCTTTCCTTGGTTGGCAGCTGCATAACTCCAAGCTCTGCCTTCATGGTCACATAGCATTCTCTCTGTGTCTGTCTTTATATGGCCATCATCTTTTAAGAACACCAGTCACATTAGAATGAGGGGTCACCCTACTCCAATATGACCTCATCTTAACTAATTACCCCTGCAATCACCGTATTTCCAAATAAGGTCACATTCTGAGGTTTTAGAGATGTCAACATATCTTTTGTGGGGAGGACACAGTTCAGCTCATAACAGCACTTTTAAAGAGAAAGAACCAAGAGGAAAATTTGTTCTAGTAGACAACAAGACATATTACAAAGCTGTAGTAATCAGGACTGTATGGTGTTGCCACAGGGACAAGAAAGTAGAAGAGTAACAGAGCAGGAGAGCTGAGTAATGTCATTGAAATAGGTTTGTGTGACATTTGACTTGTGACAGAGGTGGCACTGCAGAGCAGTGAGGATGGAATGGACTTTCTAAAAGAAGATACCAGGATAATGAGAAAAATGAAATTGGGCTCCTCTTTTATATCATACACAAAACTCAAATCCATTGAATTTTAGAAAATACGGGATGATTCTTCTTGACCTTGGACTAGGGAAGGATTTTTCTAAACAAGCACTAAAAGTACTCATAATAGAAAAAAAAATGACTGATAAATTAAAATTAAAAACTACTTATAAACAACAGTATAGAAAGAGTGGAAATTCAACTCGAAGTGTAGGAAAAGATATTTGCCATGCATATAACTAATAAAGAACTAGTATCCAGAATATAAGAAACTGCTACAAATAACAAGGAAAAGGAAAAGTACACAAGAGTAAAAATGGTGAAAAGATTTGAAAAAGCACTTCACAAAAGAGGAAATTCCAATGACCAATATCATATTTTAAAATGTTTGGTGTCAATGAACAAACATTTCTTCAAAGAAGACATCCAGGTGGTCAGCACACACATGAAAAGATGTTCAACATCACTCATCATCAGGGTTATCCAAATCAAAACCACAATGAGATATCACCTCAGACTTGTCAGTATGCCTACAATCAAAAACACAAGAAACAACAAGTGTTGGTGAGGATGTAGAGAAAAGGGAATCTTTGTGCACTGTTGGTGGGAATGCAAACTGGTGCAGCCACTGTGAAAGACAGTATGGATGTTCCTCAAAAAATTAAAAATAGAACTACCCTACAATCCAGGAATTGCACTGCTGGATGTTTACCCAAAGAATACAACAACACTAATTCAAAAGGATATATGCACCCCTTTGTTTATTGCAGCATTATTTACAGTAGCCAAATTATGGAAGCACCCAAAGTGTCCATCAATAGATGAATGGGTAAAGATGTGGTATACATATACATAGAATATTATTCAGCCATGAAAAAGAATGAAATCTTGCCATTTGCAATGACAGGGATGGAGCTAGAGAGTATAATGCTAAGTGAAATAAGTCAGAAAAAGACAAATATCATATGATTTCACTTATATGTGGAATTTAAGAAACAAAACAAATGGGGGCATGTGGCTGGCTCAATCAGTAGAGCATGCAACTCTTGATCTCAGGGTTGTGAGTTCAAGCCCCAAATTGGGTGTAGAGATTACTTAAAAAATAAAGTCTTAAAAAAAAAGAAACAAAACAAATGAACGAAGGAGGAAAAAAGAGGGAGACAAACCAAGAAACAGACTCTTAACTATATAGAACAAACTGATGGTTACCAGAGGGGAAGTGTATGGGGGGATGGGTGAAATAAGTGATGGGGAATAAGGAGTGCACTTCTTGTGATGAGCCCCAGATGTTCTATGGAAGTGTGAATCACTATATTATACAAAAGGAGGCATGTAAAGTAGAGAAGATTTGAGCATATAGGTGACAAGTTCCATTTTGTACATTATGATACCGAGGTTCCAGAACATCTCCCACTGCTGATATTTAGCTGACCATTGGAATTAGATCTTGTATATATTTTATAAGTATGTGTTATGGGTTGAATGTTTGTATCTCCCAAAAATTTATTTGTTGAGCACTAATCCCCAATTAAATGATGTTTGGGAGTGGGGTCTTTGGGAGATAATTAGGCTTAGATGAGGCATGAGGATGGGGCACCATGATGGAGTTAGTGTCCTTATAAGAAGAGGATGAAAGACTGGAGTTTTGTCTCTCCACTATGTGAGGACACAGCAAGAAGGTGGCTGTCTACAAGCTAAAATGAGATTCTTTACAAGGGAACCAAAGTGGCTGGCATCTTGATCCTGGGCTTCCCACCCTCCAGAACTGTGGGTAATAAATTTTTGTTGCTTAAGCTACTAAGTCTATGGTATTTTGTTACAATAGCCCAAACTGACTAATACAATATGGGAGGGAAAAAGAGAGGGAAAGTCATCTAGTAGAGAAGGTGGGGCTGTAGATATGGATTTGGAGGTCAACCACATACAGCTAACAGTGGATCTCAAGAGATCAGATAAGCCTAAAATTGAATAAAAATAAAGAAAAAGAAGAAAAGATGCTAAGATCAAATCCTTGAGGAACAACTAAAGCTATAGAAGAAAGAATGAGACAAATAATTGTTGGCAGAGAGGTGGGGAAACCAGGAGAATATAATGTAAAGAAGCCAAAAGACAGGGCATCTGGGTGATTAAGTCAGCTAAGCGTCTGACTCTTGGTTTTGGCTCAGGTCATGATCTCAGGATTCTGAGATCAAGATTGAGCCCACCCCACCTCGGGCTCCCCACTTAGTGCAGAGTCTGCTGGAGATTCTTTCTCCCTCTCCCTCTCCCTCTGCCCCTACCCCAGCACACAGGCACTCTTGCTCTTTCTCTCTCTCTCAATCTCTCCAGTAAATAAATAAAGAATCTTAAAAGAAGAAGAGGAAGAAGCCAGAATAGGAAAGAGTTTCAGGATTTGGCCAACAGTGGGTTAGAGAACTGAGAGAAAGCGATTGTGCTCAATGACAAACAGAACAATTTTTAGTCACCTTAAAAAGAGTGGTTTCAGTGGATTGCTGAGGGCAGAAGTCAGGCTACAAAATTATGGAATTTCTGGATCACCCTAACGCAGAGGAAGTGAATATGGTCCCTTCAAGACTTTTGGTAGTGAAAGGGAAATAACATGAGAGTAGTAAAGTCAGAAGAAAGGGACTTTTTCTAGATGAAGAAGAGTACTATGGTTTTAGAAAGACCACAATGAGGAAATATTAAAGATGCAAGGTGGTGTTCAGAGTGGATAAATGAAGGAACAATGTTCTGAGAGATGGAAGAGCACAAGTGCAGGAGCTAGTCTTTGAAAGGAGGAAGAACACACCCTGTTTGAGGCAGAAGAATCTTCAATCTAAAGTGTATAACATGAAATGAAAACTCATCAGAGACCAAAGCATTAATAAAAGAAAAGTAAACTCTTGTGCACTGTTGGTGGGAAGTTAAATTGGTGCAGCCACTGTGGAAAACAGTATGGAGATTCCTCAAAAAATTAAAAATGAGGGCACCTGGGTGGCTCAGATGGTTGAGCGTCTGCCTTCAGTTCAAGTCATGGTCTCCAGGTCCTGGGATTGAGCCCCGCGTCGGGCTCCCAGTTCAGCAGGGAGTCTGCTTCTCCCTCTCCCTCACTTCACCCCTGCTTGTGCTCTCTCTGTCAAATGAATAAATTTCAAAAAATTAAAAATGGAACTGCTATGTAGTCCAGAAATTCCACTTCTGGGTATTTATTTAAAGAAAACAAAAACACTAACTCAAAAAGATATATGCACCCTATGTTCACTGCAGCATTATTTATAAAAGCCAAGATATGGGAACAACATAAGTGTCCATCAACAGATGAATGGATAAAGAAAATTTGATATAGATATAGGGATAGATCTAGATGGATATAGAGCGAGAGAGAATGAAATATTATTTAGTCATAAGAAAGAATAAAATCTTGCCATTTGTGACAACATGGATGGACCTTGAGGGCATTACTCTAGGTGAAATAAGTCACTTATTAAGTCATAGAAAGACAAATACAGCATGATCCCACTTATACGAAGAATCTTTAAAAAAAAAAAAAAAGACAACCCAGCTCATAGATACATAAAATGGATTGCTTGGTACCAGAGGCAAGGAAGAGTTGGGGAAGGGGGAACAGCATTGGGGAGAAATGAGTGAAGGAAGTCAAAAGGAACAAACTTCCAGTTATAAAATAAGTAAAGAGATATAATTTACAGCATGATGACTACAGTTAATAATACTATATTGCATAATTGAAAGCTGCTAAGAGTAGATCTTTTAAGAAAGAAAGTATTTTTACTTTTAATGCCTTAAAATGAAGTCCAGTCATTAAGAGAATTGATTCCCCAAATAAAGAATACAGCAGCTATTTAAGGAAAAAAAAATGCAAGGTTACCAAGGTAACAATAAACTTGTTTATGGTGGGCAAAAGCAGACATTTCCTCACATGGTTACCACATGGGCAAGGATCACCACCTACCTGTAGATGGCAGAAGTTGGGGATGAATATTTTTTCATCAGGGACTTCTCAGTAAGGACTCAGAAAGGTTTCATTACTCAGGGGCTCATGTTAGACGTGTTGTTGCTTTGGGTTTGTTTTTACTATGGTCCATGATGTGCTTTCCATGTTGCTCTCAGAATTACAGTCATCTGTAGGCAATGAATGTGTCTGTGATAAAGTGTAGACCTTGAGGAAAATGCAAAATGCTTGAGATGGACAGTGTAGGAAACATGAAAGGGAGTCAGTTGTAGATTGCATTCCAAATACCCCAAAATACCAAAGAGGGTGAAAACAGGAAAGTTATCCAATCCACCCTCATCAGTATGTTTGGAGGGGGAAAATGAGGCCTAGAGAAATGGCTTAATGAAAAGCAAAGTTTGGAACATAGGACTGTCAACCCATAGTCCAGTGTTCTTTATGCCTTACCATATTGCCATGTAAAATCAAAGTTTTCTGGAGCCCAATTCCTTGTGAGTTATGTAATGTGTGCATAGGAATGGAATCCTAGCATGAACAGTAAAATAAGCAGTTCCCATACTTTCAGATGCCAGGTAGGTGTCTTTGATTATCCTTATTCTGGTCTTTGCCAAACTCTCTGGTCTAGGAGAGAAAAAAAGGCACACGATATTTCCTTTTTAAATTCCTAAAATAAATTATAAGCACTATAGGGACAAATTTAGAATAAAAAGTTATCTAATAGTATAGGATTTTATAATAAGCTGGTATTTAAAAAATATTTCCTATAGCCTCTTAATTTCTAAATTTAATCAAGAGCTCATTTAGAGTGAGATAAATTAATCTGAGGAACTATTAAAATAAAGGTACTTATTTAATCACAAAATCTATTAAAATATTGAATATTTCTAAATCTCTTACTAATATGAAATCATATTACTTAGTTGTTCTGGAAATAAAAAGAAATTTAAGTACAGCTTGAAGACAAGAATAAAAGGGTAGGTTAGAGAAACACTTCATTAATCTTCTACTACATTTTAATCATCCCAGAGAACAGTAAAATGTTGATGTGTGTAAAATAGCCAAATGAAGCTAATCAATTTATACAAAAATGAGAAAGTTATGGAAAATGTCTTTCTATAAAATTGTGGTACTAGTTTTTAAATGATCAGTTTCTGTTTTTAATTATCTTCTAATTTGCAGAACAGCAATCTGAATATATACTCTAGGAAAAATCATAATTAGATAAGGCTCATTTTCTTAAAGTTATCCATGTTAGATCTGAATGTGAAGAGTTGTCAAAAATAATCTCAAGGCAGCTGTTTCCAATTATGCTTATTTTGACAACTGAAAATGAGTAAACAAACCAAAAATAGTTTAATATTTTGACCAATGTAGCTCCTTAATACTAAACAAAATAATTATGCTTTATATTGGTATAAAATTTAAGAAGCATATTTTAATGTTTAAACAGAAAGGAATTATTTTCTTAAATTCTGCAAAAGTTAATTATTATACAAATTCAGGTAGATGATGTACAAAGTATATCTTCATAAACAAAAATTCCAAATCCTCATCAGTAAATGAGATATTCAAATCCACTCAACACAAGCATTCATAAAAGGTTTCCACCATATTTGATATTTGAGGAAAGAGTCAAGTATAATGTCAATACCATTAATAATATAAATATGACTCAGATTTCCTAAATACTCTCCATTCTGCTAAGAGTAGATTCCTACCAACCTTCATTCTTTAAAAACAACAACAAACTTTTTTTTTTTTAAAGATTTTATTTATTTATTTGACAGAGAGAGAGGGGAACACAAGTAGGCAGAGAGGCAGGCAGAGGGAGAGGGAGAAGCAGGCTTCCCGCGGAGCAGGGAGCCCAATGCCGGGCTCGATCCCAGGACCCTGGGATCATGACCTGAGCCGAAGGCAGACGCTTAACAACTGAGCCACCCAGGCGCCCCAACAACAAACTTTTATAGGAATGTCAACTGTTTGGAAGGAATATTTTTTCATATATGGAAACAAAGTATAAGTAATACAGATGAGGCAGAAAGAGGAAAAAGAAACATGAACAAGAGTTGTCAAGCATACAAAAGTCCAAGAATAATACAGTGCAAACAGCACAGGAATCTGGGTTTTCCTCATCTAGACTGCTATGAAATATTGGGGACAGCATTTTATCTTTGTACTTTTTGGTACACAATTGATGGATTGTTGAACGTTACATCTGAAATTAGTGATGTTCTAGAGGTTGGCTAATTGAATAAAACAAACAAACAAAAAACGATCAAAACATCTTTAAAATTAGGACCCATTCTTCCTTCATTACAAATCTGCATTTTTCTTTGAAGCTTGCATTAAGACCTTTTTATGGAAGTAAGAGGGACTTTTCTCCATAGAAAACAAGTAAGGTCTGTACCTCTGAAACAAATAATACATTATATGTTAAAAAAAAGAGAGAGAGAGAGAGAGAGAAAATAGTAGGAAGGGAAAAATGAAGGGGGGGAAATGAACCATGAGAGACTATGGACTCTGAGAAACAAACTGAGGGTTCTAGAGGGGAGGGGGTGGGAGGATGGGTTAGCCTGGTGATGGTTATTAAAGAGGGCACGTTCTGCACGGGGCACTGGGTGTTATGCACAAACAATGAATCATGGAACACTACATCAAAAACTAATGATGTAATGTATGGTGATTAACATAATAAAATTAAATTTAAAAAAAAGAAAACAAGTAAGGATTCCAAGGCGGCTTTGACCATATGCATTAGGGCCTATAAAACCCTAGAAGGCCTGCCTGCTCCCAGACACCTGTCCAATTATCCTGACATCATCTGAAATTTCCACTAATTTGTTATATTAGCAGAGTTTCTTTGGGGATAAGGAATTAATTCTAAAAGACTCCTATTGTAAAAGTGCAAAATGTTATTTGATGTTAATATTTTTCAACCAGCTATCTAGCTGTACGTGGCTGGGAACAGGTGTGTATAAGGGAAGCAGACCCAGTTATTTCAGGGCAATGGATATCCCATCCTTCCTGTGGTTGGTAATGATGAGGAAAAGATCCAGAGCATGGGGTACTGCTTAAAGGCAAATACGTGAGGGCTCTGAGGGTGGAGTCCTTAAACAAAGCCATGTGGGAACAGCCATGTTGTACCAGACACTTGGGGATAGTAGGAGAACCATAGAACCACATTTGCCTACTTCACCATTTGATTTCCCATAAGAAGTATTCACAGTATAA
The DNA here is from genome assembly GCF_054177405.1 of Leptonychotes weddellii. Taxonomy (NCBI): domain Eukaryota; kingdom Metazoa; phylum Chordata; class Mammalia; order Carnivora; family Phocidae; genus Leptonychotes; species Leptonychotes weddellii. The sequence continues at coordinate 64,166,283 of NC_138378.1, read as the reverse complement.
TAGCATGTTGAACGTTCCAGAAGAAAGCAACAGGTTACAGTACTGTAAGATTTATGCCTTTCCACACTTGATACAATGGGCTGTTTCTTCATATATCTGTGCCTGCTTTCTGCATTTCTTTTCCTGCTTACCCCAAATTCCTTATGTGCCTAATCCTGCAGCAGCCAGGCATAAAACACAGGACCAGTCAGGACCATTCTACCTGAATGTTAAACAATTCAGACTAAAGGGCAGGAGGAAGCAGAGAGTAGCCATCCTTGTATATTTCTAAAATGAAATGCCATGACTTCCCTTATTGGAAATGTCAAGCCATCCCATGGACTAACATTAGGATCAAAACCAGATGATTATCCTGTTTTTCCCAAGAAAAAATTACACTCTACTTCATTTAAAAGCCAGAATCTAATTTTTATCTTAAAAAAAAAAAACAGCTCTTTAAAGTAAATATTTCCCCAAAAGAAAACCACCTAATTTACTTGGGTGGAGGGGAGGAAAGGAATAAAAAAGGAAAAGAGAAATAAATTGAGGTTTGTGTGAGGCATAAGTAATTTGAACTCTGGACATGGACATGGATCTTTACCATTAGTAATTGTTCTGCTATTCCGGGGGAGAGCAGAGATGAAGCTAGGGTTGAAAACAATTCAGAATTGACCAGAGATGAAAGCACTAATTCCAGTGCGGGTGGGGGATAGGATTCAAAATACTGGAAAGCTTTGTTTTCCTCACCCTGTGTCTTGGAACCGCCAGATCAGAAGTTGGCAACTCTATATTAAACATCATAACAGCTGGGATGAGGAAACTCTTCACAGAAGGGCCACCCCAAAAGTCAGGAATGAAAAAATGCTAGAGGAATAAACACAACAAAATCCCTCAGGAAAATATATCTGGCCACTGGGTGGGTATCAGCCTTGTGTCATACTTGGTATGCACTGGAATTTTCTTCCTTTAAAATAAAGACTACTTTTCCTTTGAGAAAGTTGCCTGTTTTTTAGGTATTCACCCATCTTTCACAGAAAACTTCAATTCTAAGCATATATTGCTCATAAGGCTTTTTAGGGGAAATGTGAGCCCAATCCCTTAACCTAGAGCTTAAAAACATTACATATAATAGTCACTGGACAAGAAAAAAGAGGAAATGCTGAACAATTTCTCCTCTTGGGAGAAACAGGTTGGTTTTCTACAATGTCATTGACCCTGAAGGGCATATAAGACTATTTCTACACAAGAGAAGGTTTGCACTAAATTTGGCCCTAAAAGTTCATAGCTTTGCCTTCACATTATTTATTGGCCCTCTTCCCACCCTCTCATGACCTCTTATGCTCATCATGTGGTATGAACACTGAGAACATTTAAAAACTACAAGGTGAGAACCTAACCCATGAGCAGGCACTCAGAAGACCCTGGAAAATAATGTTGAAACACGATCAAAATCAAAGGCAGAAAGAGTATCCAAATAGGCAACAAAAGATTCAGTTCCTTAAATGAGCTTTTTAACATTAAAGAGAAATCCAGAAAAACAAAGATTTCATAATATAATTTGTGCTTTTCCCCCATTGAACAATGAATTCTCTAAGTATATGTAATAAAACACTAGAATGTATTGACTTCAAGTTGCAACATGGGTAGATGTATTTTCTTCTCTATACTAAGGAAGAAATAGATTTCAAGTGTAATACATGACATTTGTGTTAGACTTTTTTTTCTAACTGACTTTAGGGGAATAAGTTACTGGAATATAGCCCCAGAAGACCTCCTCTGGAAACTTTGAAGAATCTAAGCTAGTTATTGGACAGGGCTTCCTGGAAAAACTAGGTGAGAGCTTCTTTAAGCCAGGGACAGGCTACATAGAGTAATATATTTGAACACTGGCTTGGCAGTCAAGCATATTCTGGGTGTGAATTCTGCTTCTACTAGTCACCATATTGGTGATCTCAGGCAAGTTACTTAGCCCCTAGAAGCACGGTTTCTGGGCTATAAAAATGAAGGTAATGCCAACCTCTTCAAAAGGGTTGTTGGAAGAATTAAATGAAGCAATGTAAGTATTGGCAAATGAAATGCAAATAATGATAATAATAGTAATAATAGCTAAAGTGTATCTCATGATTATCAAGTGCCAGGCACTGTTACCCAAAACGCAACTTATTATTACTATACTACTGCTATTACTGCTACTACCATATACATTATTTATCAATATATCCCCAGTACCTAGCACAATGCCTAGCATAACTGGCATTCAGTAAATACTTCTTGAATTGAATTAAATTTTTCAGCATTACTTAGACTCAGACAGGCAAGAAGTGAGCAATCCAGTCAACCAAATGAATTGATTCCATATTCACAATATCTACCAAAAAACATGACTGTCATTTTTCATTGAATTTACTTGTTGGGTTTTTTTTTTAATTTGAGTAAACTATATGGAAATTTGGGTAGCATAGACACTAATATTCATGAATGTCTGCAGAAGATAAAACTACAGACCAATTTTGCTTGTAAATACCCTCAATCATGAGTGACCTTAAAGATATGACATGTAGCATTTTGTCATTTTATTGAGAAGCAAATCTGAACCACACACAATAGGAGACCAATATATGAGGATGAGTCCTAAACATGTGTGTGGTGTGTGCCCCAGGAGAGGGCCCATTGAGAAGGAAGCTTTGCCTTTCACTAGATCATTATCACTGTAGTAACTCTCATAAAGCTGTGGAGGAAAGGGCTTCTTTGTGGAATAATAGTCCCACAAAATCGGCCAACACACAGAGCTATAGTAGTATTCACGGATTTGGGAATTCTAAAAGGACCTGGGACAAATTCCTAGTAGATGTCAAGGATATACCATACAGACTGTGATAACTGTGAGAATTAAAATCAGATCACATAAAAGCTATTCAGTTGGAAGACCAAACAAATTCTCAGAAATTCAGCAAAAAATGCTGGTGCAAACTTTCAAAATCCAGTTCATCTTTAACTTATCATTTTTCTAAGTGGGATATGTTCATGATGTCCTGTTTAATTATCTTCAGAAACTTTTTTTAAAACCTTTAGAAAATTTTCACATTTTCTAAAATAGTACAAGCAATCAAATGCCAAGCTCACCATAATAAAATGTACATACATAAAATATGAAATTGCTTTGCATTGTAACATTAACTTAACCATATTACAGAGTAAATATTATGTCCTTTTAACATCATAAGAGTAAACTAATGGCTCAGAAACAACATGTGTGATCTGACTAAATTAGTGTTACTATGGAAACTTGATATTTTCAATTTCCCAACCCTTAAGGTCAATTTCAACACTGCAATATGCTGTTTTCCATTCTGCTGCTATAGTTCAGGACAATAGAAAAGCATGCTGTAAATCAAAGTTATTAAAGACGCTAAACTAAAACTGGGAAATAAAAGTAGGAAAAACTATATTCTTCTCTTAAAAAGTTCAATCCTATGTCATCTATGGTTCATTCCATAACCCAAGTCCTCATCTGGCTTGTCTTTCTTTTTCCCAACAGTTTGCTGGCAGATCCACAAACTCAAAATAAATAGAATTTTTCCACTATCTAATTCTGAATTTGGCAGGGAAACTCAATGATGAATCTATTCCTACCTCAAAAAATGTTTTCTTTTATACATTTCACTCACTCATACTCACTCAAGGCAGTAGACTAGAGAAATAACAACTTTAGTGTCCGTGTGTGTATGTGTGTTGGGACTGGGAAGGGGCTTCTATCATATGTGTCTCAGGAATAAGTCAAAATACAAATCCAATCATAATATCTGAAATTTCAAATAGGAATAATCAGTTTTTTCACCACTTCCCCTCTTGGATTCCTTCCAGGCCATCTGAGGAGAAATCTCATAAGGTTTATCACTATGAAGAGGATATTTCTGCATATCCTGAACAAGTAAACACCCCTCACAACGGTGGGTGGTGCTGCAGGCTGATGGCTTCACTTACCCCCCTCAGCTTGGTTCTTTAAAATACAAATGCTTCACAGCCTACACAGACTTTTAACTAGCTTACTTGCATAGAACTTACAGTAGTAAAATAATTTAAACAATAATTTTTATTATTTCCTTCCCCAGGGACAGGTAAGTGAAGGGTTATTGCTATCTAGACAGCTTTCCCTACTCATTTTTTCTTACTTTTTCAAGTTAAACTTAATCCCAGTGACTCTCTACCTACCAAGTCTACCTTCTATTACAAACCTTTTCAAAAAGTCTTAAAAGCTCATTCACTTTAATTTGGAATTAATGCCAGGGAAGTGACACAACATGAACCACCCTGTTCGTTTCCCGTAGGTGCCTAGAAACAATGTATAACTTCTATTTGGAAAGAGACAAACCTGGGTTATACATGGACTTTTACTGTGGAATCTGTTAGCATTTCTTTTTCAAGCATCACCTTCAGTTTATGTGAGGAAACTGTCCCCAGGGCATTATTTTAAGGAGATTTGTGAATTTATACTGCATAATGCCTCCAAATTAATTTTACCAAAGCAATTTTGATCATTTCAGTACCTTACTCAAAAATCCTCAGTGATCCTCTTTCTTTCTCCATTGCCTACAGGCTAAAGTTCTAAAAGGCCCTCAACAATCTGGCAGCAGTTAGTGCCTAGGACCTCACTTCCTTCCCTCCCTACACAGACTCTCCCAACCAGGGGAAGGAGCTACGTTTCTTGTCCAGTGGGTTATAATGTGTGCTGTGGACCAGGGAAAGCTATGTACTGTATTCTAGCCTCTTTTTTTCCAATGGGAGTTTTACTGAAGTTATTCTGTTCTTTCTCCACAATTCCACGTTGGTTGTGTTATAAGTGGACCCCTTAGATCGTAACTGTGAAGAATGGTATCCACACCTGATGGAGAGGAAAGGACAACCCAGAGATCCTGGACTTGCAGCTGACTTGGACTTTGGATTGTCTCTCTTTAGAAAGAGGTTGTAAATGCATATAACAGTGTATCGATAGGGAGGAAGATATGTATGGATGTTGAGCAGCCAGAGAAAGACTGTAGAGGACTCTGTGGGTGCCTCCCAAACATATCACCCACTCCTTTCTGTAGAGCAACCATTCTGTTTGAGTGGCAGCAAACCACATCTCCACCACGAATTAGGTGGACCCTAATTTATCTAAGCTAGTCATTGTTATCCTGTCCCCCTTGAAACAAACATTGGCATAACCCAAACCTAAGTAATTCAGTCGCTGTTATTCTCCTGCCCACTGTGATTGGCTTAGGATGGTGCAATCCCAGCAAATCTGAGAACTTTTTTCAATGGCTAAAAGAGGCAACTCTCTTCTCCTGGATATGAACAAGGAATCATATAGGCTACATGTGGTAATCAGACTTTAAGATGGCCCCCAATGATTCCAGCCTCCTGATATTCACATTTTTGTATAATACCCCTCTCACTGTGTCCCCAAGTTGGTCTGTATGACCAATAGAATAGGGAAGAAGTGATGGTATATAATTTCTTAGATTATGTTATAAAATACTGGGTTCTTTCTCCTCCTTTTCCCTCTCCTTATCCCTTTCCCCCTCTCTCTCTCATCACTTGCTCTGGGGGAAACCAATTGCTATTTCATGGAAACCCATACATAAGCCCATATGATAAAGAACAGAAGTTTCCACCTAACAGCCATATGAGTGAACTTAGAAGTATATTCTCCAGCCCCAGTGAAGCCTTAGATGACCACAGCCTGGCTGACATCTTGATTGCTGCCTTGTGAGAGATTCTGAGAGATTCTGAGAGATTCTCTGATAAGCCATGCCTAGATTCCTGTCACACAGAAACTATGAGAGAATAAATGTTTATTGCTTAATCCATAAATTTTGAGGTAATTTGTTATGCAGCAATAGATAACTCATACACTTGAGGAATCATCTTGCAACTAGCAAGAACACCAAGGTGAAGATAAAGAGAGGGCTATGAGGGTCACAGAGAAATGTAGCTACAGCCCTAATTAATGCATCCCTGCAGCCCACTTTACCTCTAGTTCTCTTTAGTTACATAGGCCAATAAACAAATGCCCTTTATTTTTAAGCTGGTTTGAGTGAGGTTTCCAATACTTGCAAAGAAAAGTTGGTTAATGCAGAATTTGTTTGACAGAACTCAATACCTTCAAACGTGACTTCCAAACCACCCTGATCTCCGCCCATTTGCTCATATAGCAGCCCTTTGTCTCTGAGCACTTTATTCTTACCCATTCTTCACCACACTGTTCAAGCCTCACGTTTTCTGATCTGATGACCACTGCAAGAAGGTTTCTAGCAATCTCAGTTCTGATAGTACTTCTGCTGTCACTTCTGTTCATTTGGCACTTGTCATACATTCTCCCATCTTTGATGAGTATATGTTTATCTAGACTGTAACCTCCTTGAAAGTAAGAACCATTTTTATATACTTCTAATTTCTGTGGCACTTACCACAGAAGGCACTCGTTAAATATTGCCTTTTTGACTCCATCAGTCAGGATTTCTTACACAAAAGTGAACTACTTGGCTTGGAATCAGAGATCTTCATTCTAGCAGGTCAGATGCCAAGATACCTACTGTAGCAATAGGAAAAAAAAGAAGAATTGAGGGGGTTGCCATTTTGCTGGCCCATATTTTCTCAATTTCATCCCATGCACACACAATAATGAAGGATTTTAAAGATGCTACTTGGTTCCTGACAACATCGTCTCATAAAACTTTCTGCATATTTGAAGAGGATGCCAAGCTGTCCAGGTAAGCCATGGCTATTACATATATTTTTGAAGCATATGTAATATCCATTCTAAACAGGCTGAATTCAGAGTACAACTCCAACCCTTAACAACATTCTGGGCAGCTCCCACAGTTTTGAAATGACTATGTTAAAGACATCCAGTCCAATTTAAATCTTCACTTGCAGCTCCTCCCTTTCTGTAAGTCACAGATTTGTGACTAGGGCCTGAAATGGGGAAGGGGACTGATCTTCCCCTTCACTTCTCTCCCCTTTCCTCTAGAGTGGTGGGCTTGAAGGTTGGAGCTTGTAGTCGAAGCAGAGATAGAAAGGGACAAGTATCTGTTTCAGTGCTGCATTGTGTCCTTCTCTTGGCTGATGCTGCTGATTGGCCTCTGGGTGGCAGACATCCCAACACTGGCTCTTCCACGGGGTACGTGTGTGAGGGTTCTTTAGACACTAGTGAGGGACCTCCCTGGGATATGGTCCCCACCTTGTTCTTTTGATACTTCCTCAGTTGCTACCCCTGGCGTTACTCTCACAACCTCTTGTGTAGGGTACTGGCAAGTCAGCTCAAGTCCAGCTACTTTCCATGGAGGCTTCTTGACTCCTGGGAGACCCACACATCACTGCCATGCCACCAGGTAGGTCCAGGCTGCTCTGCTGGCTCACTTCTCTCTGCTCCGTTATCTTACTTTAATTCTCTGTTCCCTGACTCATACAGCCAACTGAGGTCTGATCATCTGGTTTAATGACTAAGAAATAAGATACCCTTATCTTCTTTTCATCCCAATCTCTGCAGATGGTCCTCAGAGCACCCTCAAATGGGGAGCCAGAATATTTTCCACTAGGCCAAAGACTCACAACTTTAACAACATGTCCATCTCCCCTCATCTAGTCAAAAAGTGGATAGGACATGAAGACTGCTTCAGTCTCAGATGATGATGGGCAGGAGGCAGGAAGGAGGTTTCCAGGGGGGAATGGTCAGTTTGTCTGACTCATCAAATCCTGCCGGTGATATCTGGTCCCCGATATTCAGAATAGGTGTACTTTATCCTTAGCTTTGCTCCCAGTTGCCATTGCCCACTCAACACTCTGAAACCCATGGCAAAGAAAGGGAACTTAGAACTTAGTCTGTTGGGAAAAACTAGATTTTTACCTCTGCTTGTCAGCATGAGCTAGCACAATACTATTATGGTAGTCTTAATCCTCCATATTTTCTCACCTGCAATATGAGGATACTATTTACTTGATTGATCAGCTTCATACACGACACAAGCGAAAAACATAGAATCACATTAATTTTATTCAATATTTATCTTGTGTCTCTGGAAGAGCATTCAGTGGAGAAAATATGCCAGTTTCTTAGCACTGATTTACAATCCCAGCTTGTCATGTATTATGTATAAGGTATTAGGACTCTTGTAAGAATTAAATGTGATCATGCATGAGGAGGGCTTGGCATAGAGCAAGTACTCAATATTATCCATCATTATTATTATCATCTCTGTGACGTTACACAAGTCATTTAAGCTCTGAGTCTTCATTTCCTCATTTTTAATTGAGAATAATAATAGAGTTCTGAAGATTCTGTGAAATCATGTTATTTGGAAGCAATTGTAAATTTCTTTGTAAATGTTATATATTGTCTATGAAACAACGACATTGGACCTTTAAAGTATTTTCCTCTTCTAAAATGCTATGCATTTACTATTTGGTATTATGAAGAAGGAAAAGAAAAATGTTCACTTTTCAATAGGGTGTTTTGCAGCAAAAATTGTCTCATTCTACCTATGAACTCACAATTTCCACAGAGTGTAAGAGACTGCTCTTCCCTTCTATCATACTGTCAATTTTTATCTGTTCCCCAAAATATTTTACCTCCTCAATGTGTACATTTCAATCACCTTCACATAACTTAAAATGGAAAGGAAATTACTTAAGAGGCAGTGGAAAACTACCAAAGAATCAGCCAATAAAATTTAGTCATAGGGGTAACTTATTCCAATTCTTAACATCTAAGACACTGGTGGGAAATTTTCTTCCTTCCATCCTACTTTCAAATATGAACACTAATCCCATCACAGAGATATTAACTCCACTTTGGAAATTCCAAATCTTACCATATTCCATTACTGTTGAATAAGGTATAAAGTATATTCAAAAACTAAAGCTTCTTTTTAATCTATTTAATTTACATTCTTTGGCCAATCTGTCAAAAATATCTTGACTGCTCAGCCAACTGAAATTCGAAAGAAACTTAAATCTAAGTGCAATCTTTAAGTACAAAATTGAAACAAACTACTATGTCTGCCTTTAAGGACTAAAATAGTAGTTAATGTATTTTGGCTACTTAAGACTTTCAGACTCACAATTATTTCTAATCATTAAGCTTTGAAATCAAAGATTTTCTTGGCAACAGAATCAACTTCAAGTTTGAAAGTTGGAGCCTCGTTGCAAATTTGCAACTGGCTCTATCTATCCGTCAAGCAAAATATCTTTTGAATGGTCTGAACATATTTATATGGCTCTTTATAATTTGAGAAGTGTCTTTTTTACACACCTTTTATTTAATGTATGAGATTCCTTGGGAGAGAAGCAGAGCAGATAAAGAAAATGTGGTTCAGTGAAGGTCAGTGGCTTACTCAAGATCACAGAAACTGGTAAAGCAGAAAGGAAAACATGGGTCCTCCTGATTCCCAGCCCAGGGATCCTCCCACCATAACGGGCTGCTTTAGAAACCCATGGACTGATGTGAATTCCTAAGAGAACATCTTGCCTATCACCCTGCCACTTATAAGCTAAAATCATGTCAGTTAAAATCAGATACTTAAGATCATGTCCAGCATGGAAAAATGGTTACAACACTTTTCATTTGTTCATTCAGTCATTTGAAAACTATTTGTTGAGGACATACGAAGTGTCCAGCATTGTGCTGGCACTTGGAATGCAGTTGTGAATAAACCAGACATGGTTCTTACAGTTTAGTCATGGAGATAGATTCTATTCACATAATCACACAAGAAATTTATCGCTAATAACCAGAAGTAGGTCCAGAATGAGGACAACATGCTTTGAAAGTGTCTAAAGAGACACCTAGCCTCATCTGAAACATCAGGGGTGGTTGGGATAGGAGCAAGGGGTGGGGTAATAAGGAGCATCCTAGGCCATGGAAGGACACGCCAGGCCAAGAGGTTCACATCCATAGAAGTCCTGAGGCAAGAAGGAAAATCAAACACACTTTATGATAGCAATTTTATTTAAGCAAAGGGAGGAAAGCCTAGCAGGAAATACACCAAATCATTTGTGATGTTTTCTTTTGGAGAGGAATTGGCAATGTTCATTTTCTTATTTATGCTTTATTGAAATGTTCCAAATTTTCTACAATAAAAAAAGAGCTTTGTGATCTTAGGGGAAAGTCAGCCTAAAGAAGTGGGAAGGAGCTGACTAGAATATCTAGTCCCAAAGGTCCCTGTGCGAGAAGGGAAAACAGAGCTCTCTCAGTCACTCCAGGCCAGAAATCCAGGAGCTGAAGTGTGAAGCGGAAAGTAAACAGTACAAGAACATAATTAGCGTTTTGGTGATTTAAAAGGTCCCCAAATACTCAAAATGTATAAAGCTGTGAATGAAAAGGAACAAATGTGTATTGAGCCCTCTTATGGGCCAAGTACTATCCTACACTCTTTATGGCATTTCCTGGGAACAGCAGTGTACAGGTAACAGTGCTTCGTTTCTACAATTTACCCACTGATTGTGTTCCTTTCTCTCACCCTAAACCCTACGAGATGTGTACTATAATCCCATTTCACAAATAAAAATGGAAGTGAGATTTAAAGAGAGGTTAAGTAATTTGCTCAAAGCCAGACATCTATTAGGTCAGAGAGCTGGAATCAAAAGAAAAGTTCTGTTTGACTCCAGAGGACTCCTGTCACCTGCGTAAATGTGATAGAGATTGTTTACATTAAGATTTTCCCATAAGAATTGGGAAAAAGGGGGGCATCTGGGTGGCTCCATCGGTTGGGCGTCTGCCTTCGGCTCAGGTTGTGATCCCGGAGTCCTGGGATCAAGTCCCACATCGGGCTCCTTGCTCAGCGGTCAGCCTGCTTCTCCCTCTGCCTGCTGCTTCCCCTGCTTGTCCTCTCTCTTTCTCTCTCTGACAAATAAATAAATAAAATCTTAAAAAAAAAAAGAATTGGGAAAATGTATGATTATGGTTGTTTTGTTGCTGGCCAGAGGACAGGATTGTGCTGGCAGGATGGTAAAGCACAATAGTTCTAAACACTTACATAGTGCCAGGGTCTGTTCTAAGCGCATTAGAAATCTTGCCTAATTCAATTCTCATAACAAGCATATGAGGTAAGTACTATTATTATCCCTAATTTGCAGATAAGGAAACTGAGTCCCAGAAAGTTTAAAAAAAAAACAAGAGTTTGCCCAATATCACACAGAGCTGTCACTTGAAGCAGGAAAGGTGGATCCAGAATCTGTAGGCCTAACCATCAAGCTACACTTCCTTCCTAAATTCTTCTTTTTTTTTAAAGATTTTATTTATTTGAGAGAGAGAGAGCATGCGTGTAAGCAGGGGGAGGGGCCGAAGGGGAGAGAGAGAACCTCCAGCAGACTCGGCACTGAGCATGGTGCCTAAGCGAGGCTGATGCAGGGCCAGTCTCACCACCTTGAGATCATGACCTCAGTGAAACCAAGAGTCAGAAGCTTAAGTGAGCCACCCAGAGGCCCCTCCTTACTAAATTCTTAACTGACTCTCTTGGTTCCCTCTACATGTGAGTAATCTGTTTCCAAAACTTCCTTCCATCGGCTAGTTCCAAAGACAAGTTCCTTTAGAGGCTTGAAGCAGGTAGAAAACCACTTTGACACTGATTGTCTTTTGCCCAAAAGTCTGAGACCTAGCCTGCAGGAAAGTGCCCCTGATTCTCAGAATGAAAACTGAACAATAATGTTGAAGCTCTTATTGCCCAAAAGCAGCTTGCTTTGTAAAAACAAAGTGTCCAGCTTTGGTTCTCAAACTGGGGCATACATCAGAATCACTCACAGAACTTGTTAAAATGCAGATTGCCGGGCCCCACCCCCAGAGGTTCTGAAGCAGGAGGTCTGGGGTGGGGCTTAGAATTTGCATTCTAACAAGTTGCCAGGTGAAGCTGATGTTGCTGGTGGGGAGACTTTGAGAACCCTTGGCACAGCCTAGTGGAAGGCAAGACCATTCTGGGAAGCAAGACTCTCAGGACTGTCAGCACCTTGCACCTAGCCCTGAAACAGAGTTCTTCCATCGTAGCCCCATCCCATTTTCAATAACCTGATTCCAGGGTAAGAGAATGAGATGAAGAAGAAACCATGCCTCTCAAAACTGCAATGAACCAGGACTAGAAGTGTTTGCTGAAAAACAAAAACTGATTTTTAGGTGGTGGAAGTTTCTTTTTTTTTTTTTTTTTTAATTTTGTTTTATGGTTTCGTTTGGTTTTTATTTGTATTCTAATTGCTATGTCATTCAGGTAATTATCTTTAATCTGAAAGTAAAAACAAGACATACCCAAGGTTTTAAATGTTAGAGTTATATTAATCAGCAAACCTGTAGGTTCACCTACAAGTGTACAAAATAAAAATTCCATTTTACTTTTTGAGTTACAAAGGAAGTCCCCAAACCCAAAATGGTGACTTAAGTAACAACCGAGCGCCCTCTGGTGGGAACGAAATTCTCTGTTGTCCAAAGGCTGCAGGAGTGTTTCCCATGCTAAACAATAACTGAGATTTCCATTACTATTTGAATCCTTTGAAATCGGTGAATGCGTTGTGTATTGAGAACAAATATAAAGAAAAAGACTGACCAGAGGAGAGAGATTTTGGAGAGAACCATTGTGAAAACAGAAGGAAGCTAAATTTTAGATGACATTGATCTAAATCAAATCTGTTACTCCTCAAATTTTTACCCACTAGTTTTAGCTCCACTGATGATTCTTGCATGAATCAATTACTGTGATGATGACAGAAAATATTTTTATTTATATTACAGATTCCAAAGCACCTGAATAACATGTTAATATACATAACTGGGATTCTAGCAAACTCTTGAAATTATCTCAAGTTATAAATAATCTGCTGGTCTCACCTGAAAAGGCCTACAGCTTTTATCGAAGTCATCAGCCTTGTTTCCATTTATTTGACATTTTGTAAAGCTATCTTTTGTGTTTTGTAGAGTGTCCTGACCCACTGCATGAATACCTCTGAATTCACAGCACATACCTATAGGTTCAGAGCCAGACGTAAGGGATTCAGCTCAGGACGTCTTGAAAATATTAATCAAGTCCAAGAGGTAATCTCTAGACTTTGCACAGTTGCTAGTAACCACCAACTGGATTATTATAACATGACATCAATGTTTTCTTACCAACCCTTCACCATCAGAAGAGCCAATGAAAATTTTGAATGAATTGTATTTTTTTATATTTTTTTAAGATTTTATTTATTTATTTATTTGTCAGAGAGATAGCGCACAAGCAGGGGGAGCGGCAGGCAGAGGGAGAAGCAGGCTCCTCTCTGAGGAAGGAGCCCAAAGCAGGACTCGATCCCAGGATCCTGGGATCATGACCTGAGCCAAAGGCAGATGCTTAACTGACTGAGCCACCTAGGCATCCCGAATGAATTATATTTTTGAACATGGTAACTGAATTAGACTTATATTTTGCATTTCCTTCCTTTTAGAATTCTAATAATAGTGGCTAGTATTTGATGAATGCAAACTGTGTGCTATTCACAACCTTACTGGATGAATATTCTTGCTATTTTCTTTTTCCAGATCAGGAAACTCAGACTTACTGTGGTTAGAACACTCATCCAAGTACACACAGCTAATAAAAAGCACAGCAGAAACTTAAAGCCAAGAATTCTTTTTTTTTTTTTAAGACTTTATTTATTTGACAGAGAGAGACAGCGAGAGCAGGAACACAAGCAGGGGGAGTGGGAGAGGGAGAAGCAGGCTTCCAGCAGAGCAGGGAGCCCAAAGCAGGACTCTGGGATCATGACCTGAGCTGAAGGCAGACGCTTAAAAACTGACCACCTAGGTGCCCTAAAGCCAAGAATTCTTAACTACAGTCTTAACCAGTAGGGCACACTGCCTCCACCCCACCACACCACACACACACCACGCTGCCCCCCCCCTTTTTTTAAATCTCTTTGCCTGTAACAAAGAAAAAGACAAGTAGGGACAGAAGTAGTCTTCTCTTTGAGGGTGTCCCTACTACTCTTATCACACATTATCTTTATAAACCTGTTTCTTTATTAGACTCCTTTATATCTATGAGTCAGCACCATCTTCTCAATCCCTTATAATCTAAGCATTTATAACCTTTGGCCTGAGCCACACTCTCAAATGCAATGAATTACCCAATCTTTTTCACTTTCAGTCCCCTCCTCTCCATTCCCGTATCTAGCATGGTGCAGTGTCCCGACTCTTCTATCTGGCTTCAATCTCTCCACCTCTATTTTGTCTCATGCAATACCTCAGATCATTCTTCCCAAAGCATGACTCTGCTAGCATCTTTGCCCAATGCAAAACCCAATGCCCATTATGCACAGAACCCGAAGGCCGTTCATGACCAGGCTCCAAACCACCACTCTAGCCGCATCCCCCCATCAGGGTTTAGCAAACTCTTTAGTCACAAACAGGAAGTCTCAGTTGTTCTCAAACAATATCCTGAAAGTGTCCATGTCTTCGCTTAGACATTTCCCTTCCATCATATCCTTAAATATGAATCTTACCATTCCTTCAGGGCCTTGATCAAATACCACCTTCTTTATGATTCCATCTTTCCTGATTCTGCAAACTAGACATTATTTCTGCTCCTCTGAGTTTTATTTCTACTTCCTCTGTGCCATTTATTATTTCTGGCCTTGTGTTATAGGACAAATCTATGTGGGTGGTTGACAAGTAACTCAAACTTTGCATGACCAAAATTGACATCATCATCTCTCCCGTTCTAAACCTTTCAGAAACCTGGGAGTCATCCTGAATCCTCCTCCCTCATCCTCACCCCTTACAGTAAATCAGGGACCAGATTTTGTACTCCCTGAACATCTCTCACATTTGCTCCCACTTAGTACTCTTATAATGCCCTGGTTTATATCCAACCTCATCGATCATAGAACTATAGCAATTAGTGTCAACTCTGTTCTTGTATATGATCTTACTTACATCCTCACATTCATCCTCCACATCACCATAAAAAACATCTCTTGGAAATTCAAAACTCCACACCACTCCCCTGCTTAACTCCATCTATAGTTCTCCACTGCCTATAGAGTATAGTCTAAGATCCACAGCAGAGAAGCTTCCATCCTCTACTCTGCATCCTACTACTTTCCACCATCACTTTACAGTCAAGTAACAGCAAACTGATTCCAGTTCCCTGAACACACTGCTATTTTACACTTCTCTGCCCTTTTTCTGCCTGGATTAACCTTCCCTTCAGGCTCCTTTTGCAGGGCTTCTGTGTTGTATTACTCTTGGGGGTCCCATTCACACGGAATACAATTTGTTGTGCCAGCAATAGCCCCTGTCACCCTCAGTCCCCCTTCTGTACTTAATGAAGTCATACCTGTTGTTTTGGTTCGGTTCAAAATTCATCTCTCCCAGAAGCTTCCCTGGACTTCTTCAGGAGTCTGTGCCCATGGCTTCAATGATTGCATCTTGCCATATTTTTAAAAAAATCATCTGGTTATGTGTTTGCCTCTCCCATTATCAGTTTTGAGGGCAAAGACCATGACTTATTTATCTCTTTATCAGGAGCTCTGACTCCTAGCCAGTGCCTCACACATTCAATAAATTTTGGTTAAACTGAAATATTATGTTCATGCCATTTCACTTGTAGGAGTGTGACTTGCTAGAGAGGAGGAATCCTGGCTTATAGTATGTATCTTTACATTCTCATAGTCATCATATACAAAGCTGACTGAGTATCAGAATATCTTGGAGAGCTTTTTTTAAATCCAAGTTACTTGGAATTAAGCATATTACAAAGGTGGTATATCACATCATGGTGTGGGGGGAAGGGTGACAATAGCAACCATTTCTCCAAAAGTGTTAATTTTCATAACATATATATGATATAATGTGATTAATAGTTTGATAATTTGACTGTGATTGGGAGCTAATGCTGAGTGAGGAGAGAAAATGTGTATGTGACATAGCCACTTCACTGGAATGGCTGGCTACTCTGTTGGCATGTCCAATATTTATTTACTTGAGTATACGTTTGCTCTTATGTTAACTTTGGTATTTGTGATGTGTGCTGTAGGCAACAAAATTGCCAGGTCAAGGCCAAAGATGAAAGAGGAAAATGAGGCTCTGGGGTGAGTGGAATGTAAAGAAAATGAAGTCTGTTTTGTCAGTTTTAATATAATTTATTATTTTTAGCATCTAATAACTAAATATACTTATACTCAAAATTCCTTTATTATTGACATCCCTGCAGCAAAAATAACTTGGTTATTGCCAATCTAAAACTCTCTAACCCCTAATTTCCTTTTTCTACTGAAACAATTGTTTTGATAACATACTTTACATAGTGAAAATATCTTAGGAATGATGCTATTGAGTTATAGCAGAATAGATTATATTTTTAAAAATGGCATTGGGACAACTAGCTGACCAAATGGAGCTTAGACTAGAGAAGAAGAAAATCATTAAAAAACATGAACATGACCAAACCTGAATTCATCCTTTTTTTCCCAAATCTGACTTTCTTCACACCTTTCTAAGAGAGGTGCAGTTGCTCACACCTCTTGAAAACAGGCATACTATGTTATATGTAACTCTTTTCATGCCTTTTCCCCAATATCCAATGTATCACCTAGTCTTGTCGATTCTACCTCCTAAGCATCTTGTGAATCTTTCCACTCTTCTCCAATGAACTCCCAACACCCCAGTTTAGACCTCCATCATCTCCTAGCTGGATTTCTACAGTAGTCTCCTAAGGAGTCCACCTCCCTATATTCTTGTGCTTTTCCAGTGCATTCTTACAAACCACGTTATCAGCCAGAAGAAACAGAGGTGGAAAAACACATCAAATAAATGTAGAAGCATGAACAAAATTATCAAGGCAGAACTCAGCATGGCTCTTTAGGGTACTGAAAATGGTTTGTACGGCTGAAGTCCCCTCTTCTCACAGATACTCAAACTTCCATGAAGTTCCTATGCCAGCCCTTTCTGTTTTTCCTCTCTCTAGGACATCTTTTCAAAAACTGGAAAAATGAATTTACATCATCCTGTATTCTTCCTACTCTGTTTTTTATGATATGCAGAACTTTCTGCCCTAAGTTTCACAAATAATTTCTTTCAAAGTATTGTCTGCATCTATTTTGAAACTCACAAACCAAGTATTTATTGTTTTCTTTCTTGTAGCAACCTTTTCTAGGGGCAATGAGAATCCAACACTCAGGTTACTTCCTGCGTGTGTGAGTGTGTAGGATAGGAAAAAATATTGGAAAAGAAGAATTAGTTAGTATCTCAAAATGTAATCTGACTATATTTGCATGCCTCCTTGTAAATTTCTCAAGAGAAGACAGTCTTTCATATTATCTGAATTCCCCCATAACATATTGCTAATGAATTTATATTAAGTCAAGTCTTCATGGCCATTTTCCCCTATTCTTCATAAGTAAGTAAAATAACAAATGTGAAAACAGCATAGTACCTATACCCAACAGACTCAATTAAAGTTATTGTTGAAAATGAACCCTGGGGCACCTGGGTGGCTCTGTCAGTTAAGCATCTGCCTTCAGCTCAGGTCATGAACCCGGGGTCCTGGGATGAAGCCCCACATCAGGCTCCCTGCTCATTGGGGAGTCTGCTTCTCCCTCTACCCCTCCTCCCGCTCATGCTCTCTCCCTGTCTCTCTCAAATAAATAAAGTAAATCTTTAAAAAAAAAAAGAATTAAAAAAAAAGAAAAGAAAATGAACCCTAATACTCTACCATTTCTGAATTTACTTCTTCATCAAAAGGGCTAACAATTTGTGCATATGATGTGGAGAACAAAGGCAAAAGGAAATGTAGATAAAACTAAATTTCTTTATAACCCGAAGCCCATAGACAAATACTGAGACAGTCAGAATATGACATTCCTCCAGGAACTCCAAATCTTAATGTTAATGCTTTGCTAGAGGGAAAAACAACTTTAGCTTGACAACAGCTAGGCCTCCAGGATCCTGTGAGTTTTCTTTGGCATATGAAAGTCCTTTTGGAAACTTCCTTTGTCTTCACCTCCCCCAGTTCCAAAGTATATAATCAGTTGCTCCTCACAATCCCAGGGCAGCAATTCTGCCCCCGCCCCCGCCCGCCTCCTGTCCCGTGCTATAATAAAACCACCTTTTTGCACCAAAAATGTCTCAAGAATGCTTTCTTGGCCGTTGGCTCTGAATCCCAACATTTCCACATCATACAGAATTCAAGGTTTGAATGAAATATACCTTCCTAACAATTAAAGCAACCAAACTTCATGAGAGATAAAAACTCAAATTAAAATTTTCCATAAGAAAATATTGGGAGGATGAGAAGAGTTAAATTTTGATGGAGAAAGTGAAGCAAACCAAGCTATGAGCAATTAAACTAAGCTATGTTTCTAAGGCCAAAACCAAATTAAAAGAGGCCTAATGAGAACTAGGTTGCAGCCTAAAAGAAATCTCAAATGCCCTCTTCACCCTGGTATTGATGTAGGAAATGGTTGGGGTTCAGAGCCGACAGCCAAGAAAGTATTCTTGAGATGTCTTTGGTGCAAAAAGGTGGTTTATTAAAGCACAGGGACAGGACCTGTGGGCAGAAAGAGCTGCACTGGAGTCATGGGCACTGGCTGATTATATACTTCCAAGTTGGGAGGGGGTTAGGGAGACCCTAAATCTCTAAGGAATTTTGGAGGTAAGGTTTCCTGGACCTTGAGGGGGCTATTGTTAGGAATATTACTAGCTATTGTTAGGTTATTACTGTCTAGTAAAACCTTAGTCGTGAGAACTTTCCAGTGTATATTGGTGGGTCACATGCTAGGCGGGGATGATTGCCAACATATATCTTGGGGGGTATAGAGAAAGGAAGTTTCCAGAGGAATTTTTATATGTTAAAGTAGACTCACAGGATCCTGGGGGTTGGGCTAAGATTGCCTTTTGCCCTTAGCAAAGTATTAAAATTGAGGCTGAGTTCCTAGAAGAATGTCACTCTGCCTGTTTCAAGGACTTGCCATTGGACTGTAGGCAGTAGGGAAATTTAATTTTTTGTTTTGCCATCGTTTCCCATATCAGTATTGCCTTGCCAGGAGTCCATGGGAGTCTGTATTTAAAGGGCAAAAATGTGCAGGTATTTGCTACAGAAATTGCTATTTTCTTACATAATGGTACATGTTCCATAAATGTTTAGTGGTAATGAGAATGATGCATAGTGCAAGCAGGAAAAAAGACAGAGGGATTGTTGAAAGGAAGAAAAAATGCAAATGCAGATACCCAAATGGAATTTTTATGAATTTATTAATTTTTGAAAGTTTTATGAAAGAAGCGCCTGGGTGGCTCAGTTGTTAAGTGTCTGCCTTCGGCTCAGGTCATGATCCCAGGGTTCTAGAATCGAGCCCCACATCGGGTCCCTGCTCAGCGGGAAGCCTGCTTCTCCCTCTCCCACTCCCCCTGCTTGTGTTCCTGCTCTTGCTATCTCTCTCTCTCTCTCTCTGTCAAATAAATAAATAAAATCTTAAAAAAAAAGGAAGTTTTATGAAAGAATGAAAAAGACAACAAAATATTAAAGCTAATATTACTGCTCAGCTTCAAAGCCTGCTCCTCTCTCAAAAGACTGATCCAATGAAAATATTTCAAGAAAATGTAAACATTTCAAAAATCTTGAACATCATCTCTTTAAAAGAGAACAAAGCTGTGAGAAGCTAAAGGCTTGTGATTTTAATGATAATGGAAAGCTACTTTGCACACAATAGTCTGTTCATTGGCAATGGCTCAGGCCTGTCTGCAAAGCCACCTGTTTCATATCCAAGACATAGTAAGTAGATTTTAATACAAAACCTTAAGTGATTCCACGACATTCTAAATTTGGATTGATACCATCATCTTATACAATGAGCCAAAACTCAAATGTATGGATTGCTTCTCTCCTCATCAAACTTTTGTGTTAGTTGTCAAAGAGAGAAGGAGAAAACTGGGTAAGGGATGGTTTTACATTCTTCCTGAGCAAACATTAGTCAGCCAGTTTCAAAATCAGATCAAGGACATAATTATTCTGTTAAGAAAACACAGAACAAATTTAAGAAGCAAGAGAACATGTTAATATGGCCTGAAATTCCCACTAGCATAATCGACCAAAAACAAGTCCAAAAATCTCCTCCAAATTTTAATCCATGTTAATTATAAATGACAAATATAGTTAATATAAACCATAATAGTCTGAACTAATTTGACTGAGCATGCAAGGCAGCACTGGCAAGGTCAGGCTTTTGTGCTCAATTAACTATTCATTCAAGCTGACTTTAAAGAAGCTGTTTTGTGAGAAGGAACAATGATTCCACTATCCTAGGAACAACTAAACTGACATGAAAATTTAAACAATCTAATGCAGGTTGCATTTAGTTAGAAGCCTAAGTACACAACCCATGCAAAAGTCTACTTGTAAATTGATTCTATTCATCTCAATTCTGTAACACTTTTTCTGAGCCAATTTGGGACAATGAATTGAAGGCATCAGGAGTGTGGTCAGTACAGGAAAATCCATCTACCAGGGAAAATGACAATGACTAGTGGTGGTAGAAGAAACAAATAACCATAATGGTGATTGGAGGTATCCTGACACATAGGGGGACACCCACAGACTGAGGATCTGGATACTGAACTCTAGCTGTTAAAAGGTTTAAAAAAATTAAGGATAATCCCCTCATTGGGGCAGATCTCTTTCTGATTCTCTTTTATTGGAATGGAGGAAAATTTCAGTACACCAAAAAACAAAGATAGGCTGAAGGGGTTTTCACTATCCCTACCTAATTCTTGTCCAAACATGTAGCAGCAAGTATTCTCCATACATTACCTAACCTGCTCCTACCCTCTCCCTGCAGGTGGGAGTTTTCAGTTATCCAAATGACCCAGAACTTCAAAACGGCTCAGGTCACTTGGTTCCTGGGGAAGGTACAGAAGAAATGCCTGCTATCTATACCAGCAAGGCTGGGTGCCCATTCCAAAGGACAGAACTGTTCTAACCCCTGTTACTGCTTTCCTCAGAGCAGAAAATAATGAGCCAGTGGTCAAATCCAGTCACAGCTTTTTTTCTTTCTTTCTTTCTTTCTTTCTTTCTTTCTTTCTTTCATTTCATTTATTTATTTGACAGAGAGCACAAGCAGGCAGAGGGATAGGGAGAAGCAGGCCCCCCGGAGAGGACCCTGAGATCATGACTTGAGCTGAAGGCAGACGCTTAACCGACTGAGCCACCCAGATGCCCTAGTCACAGCTCTCTTAATGAATATGTGACAATGAGGAAAAGGTGTTTTCTTAAGCTTTTCCTCCACTCACATATTTCAGTCCTGAGGCCTGCAAATTAAACTGACAAAAGACAGATCAACAGGAGAAAAGGCATACAAATGTTGTTGATGTTAATATTTTTACACGCACAGAGGCTTCACAGAAAAGAAGTGAAAGCCTAAGGAAGTAGTTAGATTCAGGGGTTGTACATTTTAACAAAGGGCAATAAATTGTAAAAAAAAAAAAAAAAAAAACCCACTAGACAAAGTAAAGGGAGGTTTAGACTTCTAGAGGTGATAAATTGTGGGAAAGTGAGAAGGAAATACATGAGGAAAACTAATGGAAGCATTATTTTAGTAATGTATATTTATACAGACTCATCTTAACGCCTCCATCTCGGGATAATGGTCACTCTCCTCATCTGGCACAGGAGATGGGGTGAATCTATGCCACCTTCACAAAGGGAAATTTACACTCTGCTTTAAGGCAGATAAGAAGAGGGCAGAGAACTTTTCCTGTATTTATTGATTCTCAATTTCCTTCAGCTCAAAATAATCCAAAGCCAAAGTGGCATATTTTGGGGTGGCATATTCTAGACTGTTTCATTACATACATCCACAGCCATCATGTATTTATGATTTGGAACTCTTTTTTTTTTTTTAAGATTTTATTTATTTATTTGAGAGAGAGAGCACATGAGAGGGGGGAGGGTCAGAGGGAGAAGCAGACTCCCTGCCGAGCAGGGAGCCCGATGCGGGACTCGATCCAGGGACTCCAGGATCATGACCTGAGCCGAAGGCAGTCGCTTAACCAACTGAGCCACCCAGGCGCCCCTGATTTGGAACTCTTTTAAGTGCAAATGTCAGAAGCCCAAAACAGATTCACTCAAAAAAAAAAAAATCTATTGATTCACTCATATGAAAATGACTCAAATATCCATTAACTGATAAGTGGACAAATAAAATATGGTATATCCATACAATAAAATAATCTTCAGCCATAAAAAGGAATGACATAATGATATATACTATAACATGAGTGAACCTTGAAAACATCCACCATTTTTTGTTCCCGCAGCTATAATTCAACCTTCAATCCACTGAACCCACCATTTCTCACTATTCATCAACCTCCTCTTGGCTTCATATTGGGAGCTACTTGTCCAGCCTAGATTTCATAGTCTCATGCTTAGAATCATTTCTCTGCGAATATCCACAATTATTTTGCCCCTCTCTGTCATCCATGCCTAGTATCTTAGTCAGTCAACTTAGGTTGCCATAACAAAATACAATAGACTGAATGGCTTAAACAACAGATAGTTGTTTTCTTGCAGTTCTGGAGTCTGGAAGTCCCAGATTAAAGTCCCGCAGAGTTGCTTCCTGGTGAGAGCACTCTTCCTGCCTTGCAGATGACCACCTTCTCACTGTGTCCTCATATATTAGGGTGGCAGAGCCCTCTGGTAGGTCTTCTTATAAGGACACTAATCCTATTCAGGGCCCCACCTTCAGGATCTGATTTACCTTAGTTACTTCCTTATTCCAAATATAGTCACACTGAGGGCTAGGGCTTCAACATAAGAATTTTGGGGACACAGTTAAGTCCATAGTACCTAGAAAACCCCAACCCTAAGTGAATCCTACCCCTCATTTTCTCCATTCCTGCACCAAACAGGTAAAATTTGCTACTCAACTGAATGGACTAGTTTCCCCTGAAATTCATGATCACAAGTCTCAAAGAGCACACAGCAATTCATCAATGTCAGGCAATCCCATCATGCTTCTTAAGTAGATTCATTTTTCCATTCCTCAAAATAACTTCCTTCCTAAACCTCATATACCTTCTCTTCCCACTCTACCCTGACTTTCAGCTGCTGGCCTTGCCTCAGACTTCATTACAGACTGAAGTCAAACAAATCTCCCTAATTCTCCCTGAGATAAACTTTAAAATTCACCTGCATCTGCCCTACCTTTACCTACCCTTACCTTTCTTCTGTTACAAGTCAAGAGAAGTTTCCTTGATGTTGAATGAGGACTTTTCCTACTGCATCAGAATTTAGGTTAAGGCTCCAAAACTGAAAATTATGAGTGATAATTATGCCAACAGTGAAGAAGATATATCACTTAAATAGAATGAGTCCATAATTAATCAGCTCCCATCTTCCACTCCAGTCCAAATAGAGAATACTAGAAATTTGGAAATGAAATTGAAAAGAGTCACTGAGCAGAGAATTTCCAATTTAGTTAGGAATGATGTGATATCTTTCCTCCCTATTCTGTAGAGGAAGACAGAGCCTTCCTTGCTTGTCCCACCCTCAAAACCACGCCAAGCAATGGGAGCCCAAGAGAACCACTGATAGAGAATGAGGAAAATATTGGCATTTATTAAGCTGTAGAATAGCCCTGTACTACCATGAAATAGGAGCAAACACAGTAAGAGAGTTTTCAGGAAGGTTTGACGTATGTCTCCTAGAGCTGGAGGACTGTAAATAAAGAATTTGAATACATTTTTTAATGTTTAATTGCTGATAACTTCTAACCCTCATCACTCTCTCTTCCCTTTATGCCCTACAGCTGGGCAAGCTGATAAGAAACTTTGAGTGCTCTCTCCTTTGGCACCACTGTAAGTAATTATTTAAACAAACAAACAAAAATAAAATATTACTTACATAATAAACCTTTTCATACCCATTTGGGATGTGTGTGTGTGTGTGTGTGAGAGAGAGAGAGAGAGAGAGAGAGAATGCGTGCACATGAGAGAGACATCAGTCTTGACATCCAAACCAAATTTTGGATGAGGGTCCATTCTGCTACTACAATGTGGCCATAAAGGGATATTTAAGAATATAGACACCAGCGCCTGCTTCCCAATAAGAGAATTTGGAAGGTAGAGGCTTACTGAATCCACCTGCAATGAGAGGGCAAGAATAGAAATCACTGTTTAAGATAGGCTTCAATTCTACTTGTTTGTGGATGTATGTGGGCCAAAAGAACCCAAGGAAGCCATTTTGATGGTATTTCACCCTAGAAGGCCAAGAGCCAAGACAAGGGGATCTCAGCAATAAGAAGCTGTGCAACAGACCACCAGGAGTGGAAGCTGGAAAGGTCACAAGAGGTCACTCAGAGAGTACCCACATCAGGGAACTGTGCGGTTTTGGTGGTCCCAGCAGAGGTCACCAGATAATCTCCACATCCACCCCATATCATCACCAGCTTTTGGATGTCTGCAGTAATGGTAGATATGAAAACCAACAAGCATCTGTCAAATAAAAACTCCACTGGCTCCAGAATTTAAATTCTTCCATCCCTCTTTTATTCCCTGTTCCTGTGTCCCAATCCTAGAAGAACCATAAAAATTATGGAGGCAGGAGCAAGCTAAAAAATACTGTGGCAAAACAAATTATATCCTTTTTTTCACTTCTCTAGGCTAAGAGAGAGAAGAGGTCTTCAAAAGCACGTGAGACTGGCTTTTGCTTAGGATGCAGAAATCTGGAAAGATCACCCCACCCTCATAACAACAGGGGAGTAACAACAGTAACAACAAAGCCAGACAGTGAAAATTCACAACTTTTCTGGAACCCATCAGAGAGCTAAAAGTGACAGGAAAACCAATGAATCTGAAATCTAAGAAAAGATAGGAGCCTCCAAAGAGAAACAGGACATGAGCTCTTGCTCACCCAGTATAGTCACCAACAGACAAGGGTAAGAAGAATTAAACTAGGGCTGCCTGGGTGACTCAGTCAGTTAAGCATCTGATTCTTGATTTCAGCTCAGGTCTTGATCTCAGGGTCGTGAGTTCAAGCCCCACACTGGGCTCCATACTGGGTGTGGAGCCAGAAGGAGAAGAAGAAGAAGACTTCAACTAGACCTTTTAACCAATCACTAAGGGCTGAGTATAGACTAAGGAAAGTAAACAGAACCCCTGAGAGCTGCAGACACAGGAATTTGCAACACCTCACAGGCTCTTCTCCTTGGACATCACTGAGCGCTCACAAAAAAGACTAGGGTAAAAGCAAGACTCCTGAGAAAGGTGCAGGCCTGGGGAAGGCACACAGCAGCCACTGTGGGGAATGCAAAAGCCCTACTGGATTCCTATGTCTCCATAGGAATCAAAGCTTTATGCACTGTGGGAATGTGACAAATACTGCTACTCCTAAGGCACTGTGAAAACCCACCACAGATAGAAGAAGGAACAGAACATAACCCTTTACCCCTGGCCCAGAATTACAGCTGGGAGAGGGGCAGGAGCACTGAGAATCCATGGACACAGTACCTTCCTAAGACTGAGGGTTAGTCAGAACAGCAGAGAACAGCATGCCCCTCACCTCCCACCTCCAGAGTAACAAACTTATTCTAACAAATAACAGTGGTCTAGGGCTGGGACAGAGGTCAGAGCATGCTCTCAGAAGAGCAGTGCAAAGGGGAGCAAGGAACAGAGGGCACACTCAAATGAGTTCTATCCTATTTTTTTTTTAAGATTTTATTTATTTATTTGACAGAGAGAGACACAGCAAGAGAGGGAACACAAGCAGGGGGAGTGGGAGAGGGAGAAGCAGGCTTCCTGCCGAGCAGGGAGCCCGACGCGGGGCTCGATCCCAGGACCCTGGGATCATGACCCGAGCCGAAGGCAGACGCTTAACGACTGAGCCACCCAGGCGCCCCCTCAAATGAGTTCTAAAGAGAACTTAATGAAGAGACTATTTACAGAGGTTAAGGCAGATTCTGGAACTAACAAGGAATGCGGAAGGCACTGAGTGATCACCAATAGTAGGAAAATCTGAAGGCTTAAAGTGGCAAGAAAAAACAGAGTAATTGGAGTGATAGCTAGAGCCACACAAGCAGAACCTGGCAGGTGCTGTAGTGACAGGTGGTTGCAGTCATTGCCACAGCATAAGGAATTATGGTTCTGTAATTTTAGTTTCTCTCTCATCTTACCCTCCTGCTAGTGTCTCTCATTAGCTGACCCAACCAAAAAAGAGGGAGTTTGGGTGTTGTTATCTATACATTAGCTCCATAATGGCACAGAGAAGAGCCAAAGGAATGGATGGAATGGGTGCAAATGGAAAACACCCAGCATAATACAACCTACCTTGACTTCTCCATCAATGTTGGCTCCATCTCCATAGACTTGGCAGCCTCCCCCTCCTCAGAGCTCAGACCTGGGCCTTCCTTTTTCTCTCTCTACCATCTTTCTAAGTGATACAAAGCATTTCCATGGCTTGTGATATCACTGGTACGCTGATTACTCTTATATTAACACTAGTCCTTTCCTTGAGTCCTATGCTCAGATCCAACTGTCTTGACAGCTACTCTCAGGTGTCTCAGACACTACATTTATGACCCATCTAAGCCTGTTAATAGTCTTAATTCACACCTCCCAGTATCCAATTCATCAACAAGTCCTATTAATTCCAACACTAAAATATATTGCAAATCTCTCCATCCTTTCTCCTTGTCACCCTTGACACCACATTACTCCTGATTTCTATACCTCCCTCTTATCATCCTCCAATCCATTCTAGATTCAACAGCCAGAGGGATCATCTTAAAATGTAGACTAGGTCATGCCACATCCCTGTTTAAACTTTCCAGTGCATTCCTCTCCTACCTCATCTTTGCCACTTTCCTACTTACTACTCTCTAGCCACACTGGTTTTATCAAGTCCTCACAGAAGCCAAACTCTCTCCTAACTCAGGGGCAACCCTCCCCCCTCCAAGTCACTGCTCCCACCTGGCCCTCATGTTTCAGAACCTGTCTCTTTTTCATCCTTCAGGGCAGCTTAAATGTCTCCACAGAAAGGTTTTCCCTAGCCACCATATTTTCATCTATCCCATTATTCCCTATTTTCTCATCTAGTTTATTTCCTTCTTACTATTAATCACACTCGAATTTTTCTTTTTATTTGTTTGGTTGTGTTTTTATCAGTCTCTCATGCTAAACTTCAAGCTCCATAAAGCAGGAATTATTATGCCCTATGACTATCTTGACACCCCTACATCCCCTCAGCCTAGTATAGTGCCTGGCATAAAACAGGTATTCCATGGGCCAGGGACTATGCTAAGTTCCATAAAAATAAGATTTCACTTAAATCTGCCTAACAACCCTATGAGGTAGATATTTTTATCATTTTCACTTTGCAAGTAAGGAAACTGAGACATAGAAAGGGTAAGCAACTTATCAAGAATCACACGTTTAGGAGGTGACAGGTGAGATTTGAACCTAGACAATTTGATGCCAGAGCCAGCACTTTTAACCACTACACAATACCTACTTCCACATTCATTTCCATGGATGAGATAATGATTGTATAAATTAATAAAGTGGAAGGATGGACATAGGTTGTACCTACAGGTCAGCATGGGGAAGTCAGAGAGGCTAGTATTGAAGGCTTCCAGTATTAAGATCTGAAGACTGATTGTACCAGGCTGACACATTGGAGAGAATATGTACCAGGCACATGGAATCATATATACAAAGACACAGAGGCAGGAGAGAGGGTTGTATGTTAGAGGGGAATGAGTAGTTCAATTTCCTTGGATTATAAAATGAGAGGAAGGGAAGAAAATAAGTAGTAAAAATTGATGAGGTTAAATAGGGACAGTTTGTAGTCAACACAAAGCAAAGATTAGGAAGTGATTGAAGAAAATCAATCAGAATGGAGACACAATTAGGTTCGCAATTTAGAAAGGTCCCTCTAGCTACATTCCTTCAAGAGAAAAAAATTTTCATGGATAACCTTGGTGTCCACTGATACTTTTTGTACAAATATATAACAAGACACAAACTCCTTAATCTTGTACCTCTTATACAGTCACAAAACTAAAATAATCGTATATACTTTATAAGCCAAACTACAAACCAAATTAAATCTTAATTAACAGTAATTTAATGCAGTGATGTTTTACTTCAGTGAAATTGCTACTCAGAGCCGGTAGTGGTATTAACTATTTTGACACACATTCATTGGAGTTTGAAGAAAAGAAAAAAGGAGATCTGAGGAATATTGCTGGTGGATTTAAATTAGATCATCTTTAATGTCCTTCAGAAGTTATAGGTAAAGAACTTCCTTTTAAATTATATTTTGGCTGTCAAACTATACTTGGTAAAACTATTATTTCTAGAATGAGACATCTCAGATTGAACCTCAATGGATCATAGCTTCTGTGAATAAAACTGATGCTGGCAGGCTGGGTCCAGGGACCCAAAGAGGGTCTCCAGGACCAGCTAAGAGGGTCCTTGGCTTCACGCAGGATGAAAATCAAATGCAAGCCAGCAGGAAGTGATAGCAGAGTTTATTGAAGATACAGAGAGATCAGATACAGATGAAGCATCTGGGAAATTCAGAAAGAAAAGGAGCATGAGCCACGTCTTTGTTCAGGGTTTTTATTGAGGATTGTGGTCTGGCATCCAGGAACCAGTTAGAATAAAGACAAGGGCCCAGGTGTTATTCCTTGGAGCCAGAGGGTCTTGGCCTCAAAAAGTCTAGTGCTGGTGGTCTGGAATATGCATATGATAGCTTTGTCCAGTCATTCTCATCTGGTCTTTCCTTAGATGTTATCTTTTCTAAAGAAATCATTAACTTTTTGTCCCATACAACAGCGACATACACTATTTTCATCTTGAGGCATGTGTAAAGTGGACGTGCAGGTCCTAGCAAGAATAGAAGCAGGGAAAAGAGCAAAAACCATGTTTTTATGGAGTCCTTCAGTTTCCCTATCTTACAACCACAAGAATTTAAACTTTTTATACTTCCGTTTCTGTGTTAATCTTAAAATGCTTAATGTAGAGGCTGCTTTTATGCAAACAGGGTGAGCAATGGAATTTAGACCTTTCTAGGTTGGCGCAGCCTGGAGCAATCCCCTGGCTGAATATAGACAGGCTGATCAGGCAACCCACACAAAATATCCCTAGGCCCTAACTAACCAACGGGCTACTTACAACCAGGCACAGTTACCAAAAAAGGGAAAATTCCATAAGTTGCACACCTCACCTACCCCCTTTAAAAACAGCCCTCACCCACTGCCTCCTGGCAGACAGTCTCTTCTTTGCTGTCTTGCTGGCTCCTCTGTTGCAGTGTATTCAGTAAACTTCTATCTCCTAGGTTCTGCTTTGGGTGAATCCTTTTACCACCCCCGTTGATGGCTTCCACCGGATCACTGCCCTACATTTGGGGGCCCCCATCCAATCAAGAGAGACACCACACTTAATAGAAACACAGTCTGGATCATCTTTACGACTACTTAATAACAAATTTCAATACCCACATGGCCTTTAAATTTATGAAATGATTACTACCATATCAATTATTTGGGGTTGGTGTGAGGAAACAGGTGGACTTAATGTGTAAATACTGCTTTCCAATATTTCCAGATGGATGAAAGCTTAACAGATTCATGGGGCTCTACAGCAAAGAGGAAACTAGAGGGAAAATTTAAAAAAGCCTAGTCAAAGCTGAATCTACCATTTATTGAGTGCTGACAATGTTGGCAGGTACTGTGATAAACATCTTACATGCTCTGTCGCATTTAATCTTTACAAAAACCCTATGAGATTCATATTAATATCCATATCTATAAATGAGGAAACTGAGGCTTAGAGAGATAGGGTCAGACAACTAGTAAATGGCAGAGCTAAGATTGGGACCACTCAAGACTAACTTCAAGTTTATGCTCCGAACTATTAGGCAACACCACCTGAATGAAATGATTAAATAGTACTTAAGTGCTTTAGCAAAAGGTGATTTAGTATTCTTATTTTATAAATTCAAAATCATGTTGTATTATGGCAAGTAGATTATGATAGATTTGTCATTAGGATAGGTTTCAATAGATTGGTCTAGAAAACACTGTAGCAACAGGGGGTAAAGTCAAATGTAGAGGAAGAGGCAAAAAACTTCTTTAACACTAAATATCCCTAGCAGATTTAGTAGTAATTCCTTCTATTGACATGGAAATTCCAAATCTGTGCTAAT
Organism: Leptonychotes weddellii; assembly: GCF_054177405.1. Taxonomy (NCBI): domain Eukaryota; kingdom Metazoa; phylum Chordata; class Mammalia; order Carnivora; family Phocidae; genus Leptonychotes; species Leptonychotes weddellii. The sequence continues at coordinate 64,136,107 of NC_138378.1, read as the reverse complement.
ATCTCATGGAAACCAAGGTGTCAGGGAGCTGCTTTGCCACTAAATCATTTGTCTGTTTGAAGTTCAACATTTTTAGTTCTTAAAACCATGTTTGAATGTATGTTGGATTTTGTTGTTTGGATTTCTTCGGAGGAAGGAGGTTATGATCTTAAAAGAGAAATATGACCCTCATAATAAAAAAAATATCATTGATTCATTCAAGGAACCATATGAAGATGTTCTAACAGGATTAAGAGGGGTGGGAGAGATTTATTTACTCCCTGAAAATTTATCAAATTCAAATTTCAAACACTATTTTTCATTTTCCAAAACATTTAAATAGTAGCTGGCATTTTGCATTTAATAAGAGTTGGTTTAAAAAATAGTAACACTTGATCAAAAGGGGCAAAGAAATGAATTCTAAATATTAACAATGGAAACGAAAATGAACAACAAATGATGTCAAAGATCTAAAATGGTGATATAGATCAATAAGAACTGACATTAACTTACTAGAAATAAATTAACATAAACCTTTTTAGTAATATTTGTGTGAAATTTATAAAATAAAAACCAAGGCAGAGAACAGGAGAGAGAGATCTCTTTCCATGGTCCACTACATAAATTCTCCTCTAATTCTCAGTTTACAGAAGCCAAATAATGTTTTGTCTGATGACTTCTATTATTACTATATTTACCCTACTTATTCAACATTTGCATTATTCTAGGACTTTCTTTTAAATGACGATAGCACACACATACACAAAAGGCATTAACTTTCTAATTGCCTTTCACTGGCAGATACTTAAATAGGAAAGATAAGTTGTCACAATTGCGTTCAGATAGGTTTGACCCTTTCTAGGCTTCGTAGAAAGCGACCTAGGTATCCGCTTCCCCGCGTTCCCCCGCCCCGCCACCACGGAAACGAAACTGCACCAGGCTCCGCCCCACCATCGGCAGAGTGAGCCAATCAAGGTGCAGCCCGGGGTGATCGCGTGCCGGGTGTCATGGCGGCCTGCAGGCATTGCTGCTCGTGCCTCCGACTTCGGCCGCTTTGCGATGGTCCCCTTCGTTTGCCAGGGCGGGATCGGGTGCTCACCCAGTTGCAGGTGCGAGCACTATGGGGTGGCGCGAGGTTCCGAGCCGTGGCCGTGGACTTAGGCAGCAGGTAAGGAACAGCGTGTGTTCTATGTCCTTTCACAAGGCGTCCTGTCCAGGCAGCCCGAGGTAAATTCATCTCCCAGGCTAGGAATCCGGCAACGCAGATCTCATTTACCCCTCTTTATCCCAAACCTAAATACCAGATTTCTCTTTCCGGGTTTGGAGTCTGCTTCCTGGCACCCTTCCCGCACTGTCTCAGACTCGCGTCCTTTGCTTCTCGGTCCTCCTTTTTACCCTGTTCCGGCTCTTTTCTCTAGCTGAGTCAGTCCACCTGACTTTCATCCCCTTTATTTGCGGGGACTCCTGGACTCTGAGGGGGGAAACATTTCGCTTCAAGATAATGAGTTGACAGTGGATGCGTACGTCATCCAATCCAATTTACTGCCTAAATGCATGGCCAATATGACCCTAGGTAGGAAGGGAAGGAAAACATCAATTTATTGAACGCTAGTTACGTGATACACGCTTTTTAAATCTGCAGTAAAGGTGCTGTTACCTCATTTCATAGTTAAAACAGAAGCTCAAAAAGGGTAACTTTCTCAGAGTCACCTACTTTGAGAGTAGGTGGATTTTGTTTTCTCTCCAAGCCCATACTTTTTCCATGGGTCCGTTTGCCATAATTCACATTTAAAATCACTTTTTAGGGACGCCTGGGTGGCCCAGTCGGTTAAGAGTCTGCCTTTGGCTCAGGTCATGATCCCAAGATCCTGGGATCGAGTGCTGCATCCTTGCTCAGCGGCGAGCCTGCCGTTCCCCTGCTTGTGCTGGCGTGCTGTCTCTCTCTCTCTCTCTGACAAATAAAATCTTTAAAAAATAAATAAAATGACTATTTAAAAACGGATTTTTAGAGTAAATGAAATTGCTAATGCTTACTTTATATATCTAATTTTTCACATGTACTAAATTTTTTTACCCTAGTGTGTACAAAAAGCTGAAAAATCTGCCATTGATTACAGGTCTGCCTTCCTAACTTACTGAATGACTGATCCTGAACAAGTTACTTAGCTTTTTTGTCACAAAATAAGAAGACTGGCCTAGGTCAAGGGTCAAATTTTTCTGTAAGGGGCCAGATGTAAATACTTTAGGCTTTGTGTGCTGCATACTGTCTGTCACATAGTGGTGTATGTTTACAGACCCTTTAAAAAATGTAAAAACATAAATAACTGAAAGGCTGTACAAAAATAGGCTATATAGTTTGTTGATCCCTAGACTAGATGATCTCTAAAGCTCTTTCCACCTCTGGCATTCTCTGATTCTGATTTTTTTTAAAAGATTTTATTTATTAATTTGACAGAGACAGCGAGAGAGGGAACACAATCAGGGGAAGTGGGAGAGGGAGAAACAGGCCTCCCACGGAGCAGGGAGCCCAATGTGGGGCTCGATCCCAGGACTCTGGGATCATGACCCGAGCCAAAGCTTAACAACTGAGCCACCCAGGCGCCCTTGATTCTGATTTTTTGAGGGAGAGAATATCTCTTCCATTTTTCAATGACTTCACATTCTTTGAATAAATGCCTCAGAACAGACACCCGCTGTGCATTAAACGGACCTTTTTAACAGACTCAAAGCAAGAGTAGTAGCCCCTGCCTTCCAAATTTTCCATAATCTACTTTAAATATTTCATTTATCAGTCAACCTGGATCTCTTGTAGTTAGTTCTTGAACCTGTGTCATATGTTGTAACAACCAGATTCCTACATATCATACCTTCTGGGTAAATCAATTCTTCCATCTTTGTGTTAAGTTTTTGTTTGGTTTTTTTTTTTTTTTTGCAACATTTATTGAATTTGACTACTATGTACCATTCACTTTATACTTGTTACCATGTGTATTATATACAATGCTTTAGGAGACTATATACTATTGTGTTTTTCAAATGCTGTACTTAATACTCAGAGTAACCTTTAAGGCAACTGTTTAATTTTCAGTTCAACAAGCTTTTATTGCGTATCTACTATGTACAGGGCATTGTAGATACAGATTCTGATAAGGGAGTAAGATAAACACAGATGCTGGGAAAATCACTGCAGGAGAGGTGTGAATGGGGTGCCAAAGGAGCACAAAGGTATATTTATCCCACCCTAAAGCTTGTCATTGAAGGTGAATCTTGAAGGGGGAGGAGGAGGAATTAGCAAGGAGAAAGTGGAAGTGCAATTACAGGGAAGTGACAGAATACATTTGAGTAGCTACAAATAACTATGTATGAAGCAAAAGGTGAAATGTGAGTTTAGCATCAAAGGTAAGGCCAAGTGACAGGCAGAGGCTGAATCTTAAAGAGGTTTTGGGTTTTTGTTTTTGTATTAGTGAATTTTTCTTGGTGGAAGTTGGAGGAAGTTGGTTACACTCCACATCATTCTGTAGATGTTTCTAAAAAATTTTTTTTTTTTTAAACATCTCTTTCCCTGGAATTGTACTCCCTGTGGCAGCTGGCTCTGCTCTTGCCCTTCTCTTCCTCAGCTACCTTTTCCCACCCTTCTTCCCACCAATAGAATCTCACTTCTCCTAATCCTTTTTATTTATTGTTTTCAAGTGGTTTTTTTTATTAGTTATTCATTCACATTAGGTAAACAACTCACATGGCTCAACATTTTTAAAAAGCTCAAAAATCTCCTTCCGTAGCCACCCAGTTCCAATCCCCAGAGGCCATATGTGTTATCAATCTTGTATGTATCTGGAGCTATTTTACAAGTAAAATACTGAAGAGTAAATTGATAAGAGGTAAAATCAATCATGATGTATAAAAGTAATAATAAGCCTGCACCAAAAACTGAACTAAAAGTGCATGAATAGGAAAAAATTACATGTCAGTTAACACCAGCTGAGATCATGAGATATAATGAAAAGTAACCACCTGGTTCTTTGTGTTAATATAAATTGCACACACCTGGAAGAAAAACAGTTCAAATCAGGGCAATCACCAAGGCAGGACCATAGAACTATCTGGTGGATGGCCTAGGACCCCTACTGGAGACACTGAGTAGACTCAACAGAGGGAACAAAGAAGGCAGGAGTATGTAGTGTTTGAATAAATATATAAATCCTAGTGTTGTTTGAATAAGCATATAAATGGAAGTGCATGTATGAGAATATTTGGGGGTAGTGCAGACCTGTTTGTTTTTCTGATTCAGTCAGTTCCCATTCTCTGCCTGCTGATACAATTGGGAAGGGCTGGTTAGAGGAGTGGGTCATCTACTCCTTGCCCCAAGCTTTGTGAGTATGTGTGCTCTCTTTGGTATACTGCTAGTCCCTACATAGGTGGGGCCATGTGACTGGTATTCACCAGTGGAACCTAATAAAAAGTGATACATGTCATCTGCAGGCTGAAGTATTTTATTCCAATGAAACTTACCATTATTCACAGAGAACCCATGTTCTTAACCTCTGTTCTCTACTGCCTTCTCTTGGTCCCTTGTACAAATTATATCCCCATTAAAGAATAAAGACTATCACTGAGGACATGCAAAAGAATATGCCACTGTGGGCATTCTCAAAAATTCTGGGGCAAGATTCCCATTAATGGAATAGAACTAGAGCTTTCACAGCTCTTCTGTCTTGGGCCCACTTCAATTTATTTGGAGAATACTCCCCTTCCTTTCACAGGGATCACTCAGAATTTACATTATTAGAGGGAATGCTAATTCCTATTAGGTCTTGAGAAATACTGCTAGCATATTCTTACTCCGGATTAAACAAAATTTCAAGACCCCAAATTTCTATTTTACACATAAAACCTTAATATTGATTTCAGCTGTAAGTTGTGGAACTTTGCTTGAGTCTACACAATGTGACTGGCTCTGAGCATCATTCCCTCCACCTACTATGCCACCTCCAGCCTTATCTCTGCACCTCATCATTCCATCTGTCAGGGTAAACCCATTTTATTGTAGGCTGTCATCACAACATCTGTGTTGAACAGTAATAGAAATCCATCTAGAATTTCTCAGATATTTCTTGTGGTTAAAAAAAAAACAAAACCTCAATTTTTCAAAGTTAGGACTGATGGTACAAGTGTACATGCTTTTTTGGCTTTCAAATTTAACAAAATGAGTCTATCTGAATAGATAAATATGCTTTTCATGAACTCAGGCTTCTGACAAGTGTTTAACGGATAGAAATATTGAGTTATCTCTTTATTTCTTTTGCATATGAAGGATAGGGCAGGCAGGGCATTAGCGTGTGTGTGTGTGTGTGTGTGTGTGTGTTTATTCAGCACTGGACCATGACAGAGTGTTTCTGAAGTAGCCTTCATAGGACAGAACATTTTCCTCAGTATCTTCAGGAGTCACTGGGTTGGTTTAGCCTCATAATACTCATGATTTTGGTTTCTTTGACAAGTTTCGCTGATCTGTTTAAAGCCTTCAGTAACCTCTTTTTGTACTCTGCAGAAGCTGGGGAATAAGGCTGATAATACCGCCTATTTAATATCTATTAAGACAGCTTTATTAATATATAATTTACATACTGTACAATTTACCCATTTAGAATGTACAATTCACAGTTTTGCAGCCATCACCATAATCAATTTTAGGACATTTTCATCATCCCCAAAAGAAACCTCAGGCCCATTAGCAGTGACTTCCCATTTCTCCCCAATCTCCATAGCCCCGGGCTACCACTAATCTAGAGACTTTCTGTCTCTTTGGATTTGCCTCTTGTGAGCATTTCATAAAATAGAGTCAATGACATATGGTCTTTTGTGACTGCCTTCTTTCACCTATTATGTTTTTTTGGTTTTTTTTTTAGGTATGAAAATTCTTTTTTTGTTTTTTTTTTTTTAAGATTTTGTTTATTTGCCAGAGAGATTGAGAGAGCGCACAAGCAGGGGTGAGGGGCAGAGGCAGAGGGGAAGCAGGCTCCCTTCCGAGCAAGGAACCCAATGCAGGACTCGATCCCAGGACTCTGGGATCATGACCTGAGCTGAAGGCAGTCACTTAACTGGCTGAGCCACCCAGGCGCCCCCACTTATTATGTTTCTAAGTTATATCCATGTTGTAACACATAGCAATACTTCATTTTTTTTAAACGATTTATTTATTTTTAGAGAGAGAGTGGGGGGAGGGCAGAGGGAGAGAATCTTTCAAACAGACTCTCTGCTGAGTGAGGAGCTTAATTTTTTGCGGGGGGAGGGGACTCGATCCCATGACCCATGAGATCACAACCTGCATGGAAACCAGGAGTTAGACACCAAACCGACTGAGCCATCCAGGTGCCCCAATACTTCATTTTTTAAATGGCTGAATAATATTCCATTGTATGCAGTGAGACCACATTTTGTTTATTCATTTATTAGTGGACATACATTTTGATTGTTTCCATTTTGGGGCCATTATGAATAATGCTGCGGCTATGAATGTTCCTATGCAAATTTTTGCATGGACATAAAAAGTTTTCATTTCTCTTGGGTATTTATCTTGCAGTAGAATTGCTAGATCGTTTGGCACTTATGTGTTTAACCTCTTGAGGAACTGCCAGATTATTTCCCAAGGGAGATGGACCATTTTACATTTCCATAAATACTGTATGAGGGTTCTAGTTTCTCCTCACCAACACTTGTTACTGATCTGTTTGACTATACCCATCCTAGTAGATGTGATTTTGATTTGCACTTCCCTAGTGGCTAATGATGTTGAGCATATTTTCATGTACTTACTGGCTACTTAGAAGATTTTCTTTGTATAGACTTCTATTCAAATCCTTCACCAATTTTAAAATTAGGTTGGTTTTTTATTGAGTTATAAGTATTCTTTACATATTCTAGATACAAGTCCCTCATCAGGTGATTTGCAAATATTTTCTTTTATTCTGTGGGTTTTCTTTCACTTTCTTGATACCCTTTGAAACAAGAGAATTTTTAATTTTGATGAAGTACAATTTATTTTTTCTTTTGTCGCTTGTGCTTTTGATGTCCTATATAAGACATTGTCTAACCCAAGTTTATGAAGATTTACTCCTATGTGTTTTCCTTAGAATTTTATAGTTTTAGCTCTTACATTTAGGTCTATACTACATTTTGAGTTAGTTTTTTTTTTAGAGTTAACCTTGTTAACTTGTCTGCATATGGGTATCTAGTTGTCTCAGCACTACTGGTTGAAAAGGCTATTCTTCCCCAACCATTGACTTGTCTTGGCACCATTGTTGAACATGAATGTCTCTGTAGGCAATATTTAGGAATTTATATTTTGTCCTGAAAGTACTGGGGGATACTTTAAAGGATTTTAAGTAGAGATATTATCCTGTTTGTCTGTTAAAAGGCTACTTTTATCAACAAGGCAAGAGATGACACACTACACAAAGGTTGTAAATGGGAATTAACATTTAGGAACACAGCTCCTGCACCCCCAAGTACTTTATCTCTCATTCAGATTTTTCCTATGCCTTGGTTTCTGTATTTTTCCTTAAGCAGGTCTTAAATTCCCCTGGTACTTTTAATAACGATTGTGAATTCTATCCCTTTTTTGTTTTTTGCTGGGTGGGGGCCTGTGTGGCTTGGTTCTTCTATTAGAATCTTAGATTATTTTATACTGAGTTGGGATCTATATTGATGACCTGAGTCCTTTTGTATTGAATATTTATTTTTAAACAGAAAACTAGAAATATCCTCTGGAAAACTGGCCAGATTTGCAGATGGCTCTGCTGTAGTACAGGTAAAAAGTCCACATTTTTAAATTTTCATCTTAAAAATGGTTATGGAGACTGCTACTAATTATCTTTACAAGATCATGTCACTTCTTAGAACTGTGGTAGTGTAAGTTAATGCAGACCATTTCTAGTTTCAGAACCATTTCAGAGAACCAGGGAGTCAGAGGGCTGGATATACTAAATAACCTTTAAGATCTCTTTGAAACCTGGGGTTCTGTTTTATTCTGTTAATAAATTCTGTAATGTTTCTCTATAGAAAGTGATTTTACTGTTTTCTTTAATTGTGATAAATTTTTCTTTTTATATAGCCTAAATTTCTTCTTAAGAAGTAGAAAATACGATTGCTTGTGACTAAGCTAGCAGTAAGCCTTTTCTTGATTTCGTAAAAGGGATCAAGATTGGACTAGTTGTGATTAGTTATTTTCATTATCATTGTGTCATGGAATAACAGTTCTCTTTCCTTGTATTTAACTGGAGCAAGGATTCATTCACTCACTACTTAGAGGTTAATGTCTGGTTTTTAAGGAATTTGCCCATGTTGTTGTTTATGTTTAAGTCAGGTGACACTGCGGTGATGGTCACAGCGGTCAGTAAAACAAAACCTTCACTTTCCCAGTTCATGCCTTTGGTGGTAAGTATTTGCTGATTTATCTGAACAGTAATATGGCATAAATGTAGAATTTGTAATATTTTTGTCTAATGTCTAACGAGTGCACAGTGTAAACGTCACACAACAAAGGATTTTCTTTTGTAGTTTGATACTGTCATTAAAAGAATTTAGACCGACTGCTTCATAACCAATTCTCATATTAGTAGTAAGCATGCTTTAGAATGTCCAGGTTGATAAGAACAGTGAAGTGCATGAAGATTTTGATATTGAACAGCAGTGAATTCATTGCTTTCATAGGTTTCCCTTCAGTATGAGTTTGCAAGTATATGTTTGGTGAAGAGTAAGGAGTGCTTTGAGAGTTTATGGCTTCTTTCTGTTATGAAAACGAGAATGCAGTTTTATGTAACAGAGTTGATACAAAAAAGGGAATGTTTGATTTGACCAGAATAAGCCACTGTGGGAAATAATGAGGCTGCGTAGTCCACTGCTAAGCGGAAGTCTTTTTAAAAATCAGTTTATTGAAATATTTCTATCAGTTTTCCCTTCCCAAAGAGATACAGAATGCTAAAAGTAAATAAAATAACCTTCATTCTTAATCTGGACCATGTTGTTAGCAACCTCAGGAGAATTAGTATCTGTATAGTTGTTCTTGGGAAATAGTTTGTTGCCACAAAAAGGAGTCAAATGAACTACATTTTTTTTTTTTCAATACTACTTCAGGTTGACTATAGACAGAAGGCTGCTGCAGCAGGTAGAATTCCCACAAACTATCTCAGAAGAGAGATTGGATCTTCTGATAAAGAAATTCTTACAAGTCGAGTAATAGGTAAGATAGTAAGAGGCATTAACTCTGTTATGCCTGTGTTAGCATTTCTTCTATCTATATTCTACAGTTCTTTTAAATTTTCTTCCATTACATTAACACTGCCTGAGATTATTTACTTTCTGTATCCCCTCACTTAGATGTGGGCTCCAGGAAAGAAAAAAGTGTTTGTTCACTACTGAATCCTGGGTACTTGTTATACTACCTGGCACAAAATACGCATTCAGTAAATATATGTCGATGAAATGAATGAATCTCTATTGAGCATATAAATTCTGTGGCTCGTGCCTCTACTACTATGTTCAATCTACCCCTAGTATTTTTCATTTTCATATTCAGCATAGTAATTCCTGAAAGCATTATATTCATCAACTACCGAAATATACCTGTAATCTTTCAAGTATTTGACATCCTTAAATATTGTGGGATCATTTGAGTTTATAGCTCTTCTATACAGAAATTGTTAGTGTATATTTATATGCATTTTTCAGACACAGAATACCAAGGAAAGATTTTCTTTTGGTCTGCTGCTGGCCTTAAGTCTCTTTGCTCTGTTTATATATGTAACTGATAACCTATGGAACCAAAATGAAAAGTTGTTGCCCAATTTTATACTTGTGTGTTGCTGCCCTGCTAATTTTTTGTTATTAGGGCATGGTATATATTAATTGAAGCATTGACATTTATCTATGACCCTTTCAGTAAATCAGTCCAAGGGAATTTCTTTTTAACATATAGAACAGCTAGCTATAGGGGAAAAGGGCAAACTGTAAAGCGACTTTTGTCAGTACTATTTAGTGTCTTTTCTTTTCTTTTTCTTTTGGCAGATCGTTCAATTAGACCTCTCTTTCCAGCTGGCTACTTTTATGATACACAGGTAGATTCTGCTTTAGGTTTATTTGTTTCCAGATCAATCAAAAATTACTTAATGAATTTCTATACTACTACTTAGACTAAACATTAGAACACAAAATAAGAATTTTTGGTAATGCTGCATTTTACATTAAGCTTTTTAAAAAACAATAATTTTAAAAATTCATATTTATTCAATGTCAATTTGAGTTGATACCTGAATTATGAGTAGGAGTTAGCCAACCTAGGAGTGTGGGGGAAGCATTCTGAGCAGATGGAATGGGAAGCACAAAAGCCCACAGGCAGGAAACAAACTGGTGAGTTTTAAAGTTTAAAGTGATTAAGGAAGGTGGGGACAGACCCTATTGGGACCTGTTAAGTCATATTAGTGTCAGAGGCTAGGACAATTGATAGAACTAGTCTTTATTACCTATTTTATTGGGTCCTCTAAACTTCTACTTTATTTTATTATTTTGTGAATATTATTCTCTTTCAGAATGACCCATATGCTTTAATGAACTTTTATTTATTTCATAAAAATAAATATGCCTTGCAAATACGCCTTTGCAAGGATGTCACTGCCTCAAGTAGTTGTTTTTTCTCTTTTTTTAATAAGTTGTTTTCTTAAGTACATGACATAGGCATATTATTGCAGTATAAAGGAATTTATCAGTTCGTTTTGTATATGCTTATAAACAGAAAACAATATTTTTGTGTACTAGAAATAGCTAACATTTACTGAATATTTTCAACATGCCCAGTATTGTAAATGCTTTACAAATAATATTTCCTATAATTTTCACAAAACCTTTTAAGAAAATGCTATTATTTTTTCCTTTTAAAGGTGAGAAACTTTTGAGGCTTAAGTAATTTGCCATAGTCAAGCATATAGTTAAATGATAGCCAGAAATAAGGGGTTTGACTACAAAGCTCATGCTTTTAACCACATAGATACTCCTTTATTTTAGCCCAAAATGTTAACCAAAATGATAATCCTCCTAAATCAAGTAGATTTTTTTTTAAGTGCTCTGAATTTTTTCCCTTGTACCAGGTACTTTGTAATCTGTTAGCAGTAGATGGTGTTAATGAACCTGATGTTTTAGCAATTAATGGTGGTAAGTATAAAAATCGAGATTAAAATTATCACTGTCTTTTTAAAGGAATGAAATCTTTTTACCTCAGTTCTTTTTTTTTTTTCTTTTTTTTTTTTTAAGCTTCTGTAGCTCTCTCATTATCAGATATTCCTTGGAATGGACCTATTGGTAAGTTAGGATTTGAAAATAAGAAACATGTTTTTTCTTGAAATACTAGTGAGCATGCAATAGCAAAAGCATAGATTTATTAGCTCTGATTTATCATCTCGTAGGGAGTTAAATTAGATGACATTCTAAGACTCCTTTTAGCTCCTTGAGATACTTTCATCCTTGCCTTAGGTTTTGTTTTTGATAGCAATATGTTATGGTGTTAGAGACTTTATGTTCCTAGATACTTTGACTTCTTAGTTGTCTCTCTGTTTAAGGACTTTCGGTGTGTTGGGCCGGGGGTGGGGAATAGGAAATTGTTAGAGTACATAGTCTTTCAGAATAAAACAAATATGTTTATAACTTACAACTCTTACAGGTTGTAATCATGCAATATAAAAATGATTCATCGAGTAAATAATTTTTGAATATCCTAAATGTCAGATACTAAACTAAGAACTGAAGGAAGAAAGGCAGTCTAGGAATAGTTCTTGCTTTCAACATAAGTAGGAGAAACAAATAATTATTTATAAACAGTATTATAAAGGTATAGTAAAAATGCTAAAAAAAAAAAAATGATAGAGAAGATTGGGTTTAGTCTTTTGAAGTCAGGTTGTCAAGGACGGCTTCTCAGAGTACTCAACATTAAAGCTGAACCTTAGTAGGATCAAATGGTAAGCATTTGCCTTGGAAAAAGTATAGTCTAGCCCAGGAAAAGAGCACGAGCATAATCACAGAGGTATGGAAAAAAAAATAATGTATTTAAGCAACACAGAGTGCTCCAGTGAGGCTGTTAGGTAGGGTGGGGTAGGATGTTCTGTGGGCCTTAAATACCATGGTAGAAATACAGATTTTATTGTAGTCACAATTGAAGAATAGGGATTGAAGCTATCACTGGAATAGTGTCTTGAAAACTGAGACTTTTTATTACACAACTGCCCATATTTTGATATATTTTAGGGGCAGTGCGAATAGGAATGATTGATGGAGAGTGTGTTGTTAACCCAACACGGAAAGAAATGTCTTCTAGTACTTTAAATTTGGTGGTTGCTGGAGCACCTAAAAGTCAAATTGGTAAGTAGTTTAAGTAGAACATTTTTTCTGGATTTTACTTATAAGTTCTGGCTTCTTAAAAATGCATTAGGCTACTTTACTGGCTTTTTAAAAATTATTAATATTTCTGGGGCACCTGGGTGGCTCAGTCGTTAAGCGTCTGCCTTCGGCTCAGGTCATGATCCCAGGGTCCTGGGATCGAGCCCCGCATCGGGCTCCTGCTTGGCGGGAAGTCTGCTTCTCCCTCTCCCACTCCCCCTGCTTGTGCTCCGTCTCTTGCTGTGTCTCTCTCTGTCAAATAAAGAAATAAAATCTTTAAAAAAAAAAAATGCATTTATATTCCTGTGTATGTATGTCTTGTCACTTAGCCATAAAGATTTTTGTTCTGTTTTATTGCTGCCCTATTTTGGTGGTGCTCTTGCTTCATAACAAACAATACCTAAATTATAGAACGTGATACAACTTTGGGACGCGTGGGTAGCTCAGTTGGTTAAGCATCTGCCTCCAGCTCAGGTCATGATATCAGGGTCCTAGGATTGAGCCCTGCATCGGGCTCCTTGCTCAGTGGGGGAACCTACTTCTCCCTCTCCCTGCTGTCCCCCTGCTTGTGCGCTCGCTCTCTGACAAATAAATAAAATCTTAAAAAAAAAAAGTGATATAACTTTAATTGAAATATACAAAAATCTTTATTTGCCAAAACAGTTCTGGTAATTATTTTTAGACTAATAAGCGAGTCTAAAAATCGAATTTCTAAATCTGGTAATAAATTGTTTTATTAGTTTAAATATGTTAATTTAGCTAATTCATCATTTAGAGCCTGTTTAATGTCCTTTGAGAAAAAGGTGACCTATTTTTGGTAGGTAGAAAACTAATAAAGAAGAAATGCACTGACCATAGGTCACCCTCACTCCTCGTAACAAAAATGTCATAATTGCATGAATGAAAATTGGCCCAGTTCTCTTGAAGGAGAATTGGCTTTGACAGTCAGAATGACCTGTGTTTGAAACCCAGCAGCTATCACACAGTTAACTGTGTAATCTTGGACAAATTAATTAAGGTCCCATAAGTTTATTCTACTGTGTGATATTTGATGTCCGGGACTTTTTGACATGGGATCTTCTGATGTGGGAATATTTTGATAAAATATAAACTATTAAGCTTTTAGTAGTTTTGTGTACAATTAATGTGTGAAACACATTTCCAGCTTCTTTTGGAATACTGGTCAGTAATGGAAATAGAATAAGGTACTATATGGTAGATAAAACACATGAGTTGTACGTTATCTACATATTAGTAGATTAGTTAGGGATTGTGTTGCTAAAGTAACAAGGGAGTCCAGGACAGTTATAGTGGCTCCATGGTATCTTTTTTTTTTTTTGGTAAAGATATTATTAAGAATAAGAATAAGAATAATTTCTTTGTGCTGTTGGCTGCTAGATGACTTCGGCAGCCATCGTTCTGCACATTCTGCTTGTTTTCAACTGGTACATTTAATATCACTCATCTTTCTATGTATGCTAGGATAGAATTTAGGAAAAAGTATATCAGTAACAATTTTTAAGAAGAAATTTTTATCTAGAATTCATAGTTTTCAGCTAATCTCAAAAATCTTTAATCTTCGGGCACCTGGGTGGCTCAGTTGGTTAAGTGATTGCCTTTGGCTCAGTCATGATCCCAGAGTCCCAGGATCAAGTCCCACATCGGGCTCCCTGCTCAGCGGGGAGCCTCCTTCTCCCTCTGACCCTCTCCCCTCTCATGCTGTTTCTCACACACACTCTCTCTCTCTCTCAATAAGTAAATAAAACCTTTAAAAAAAAATCTTTAACCTTCAACTACTGAAAGGTTAACAGAAATCATTTAGACAACCTTTTTCTGTGTAAATTTTTAGTCTACATGGCAGTGCTGTCCAGTGGAACTCTGCAATTAAGTAAATGTTTTATATCTGAATATGTGGCTACTGTGTACTTGAAATATGGCTAGAGTAGCTAAGGAACTGAATTTCTAATTTTACACATTTTATTTTATTTTATTATTATTATTATTATTTTTTAAGATTTTATTTATTTATTTGAGAGAGAGAGAATGAGAGACAGAGAGCATGAGAGGGAGGAGGGTCAGAGGGAGAAGCAGACTCCCTGCCAAGCAGGGAGCCTGATGCGGGACTCGATCCCGGGACTCCAGGATCATGACCTGAGCCGAAGGCAGTCGCTTAACCAACTGAGCCACCCAGGCGCCCTAATTTTACACAATTTTAATTAAATGCAAATAACCACATGGAGCTAGTAATTGCCAAATTGGACAGCACAATCTATAGACACAAAACCATAAGGAATTTTCTTATATTTTTAAAAATGAATTGAAGCTTAATGAAAACAAAGTCTGAGGAATATTAATTTTCCTTACCATATTATTCCTTTCATATTCTCTTTTAAATCAACTTATTGAGGTATAATTTACATGTCAAATGCATTTTTAAAAATCTCCAGTTCAGTTTAATTCTGCAAAAAGTGAGAGAGGATGTCATGGGAATACTGATGAGAATAATAATATAAGTACAATCTCAGTATCGTGTCAGAAAAGCTGCTTTATGCCTCAAGTCAAGTATTGAAACCTTACTTTCCCTTACCCTCCCCCATTTGTAATATAATCATTTTCATATTCCTCTGCATTTAAAACCACAACAGGCCATGTTATAATTTTTGCTTTTGCTTCAGCCATCAAACATAATTTAGAAAACTCAAGAGGAGAAGAAAGTATATTGTATTTACCCACATATTTGCTTAACAGTACTTTTCCTTCCTGATATTCCGTGGTTTCTTTTTTTATTGTTTCTGTTTAGAGAACTTCCTTTAGCCATTCTTTTAGGGTAGGTCTGCCGGTGACAAATTTTCTTAATTCTCCATCTAAGAGTCTCAATTCATTCCTAAATATGCATTCCTTCTTTCCTTTATTCCCTAAATATTTTCACTGGGTATAGGATTTTGGGTTGACAGTTCTTTTCTTTCGGCACCTAAAAAATATTATGCCACTCCCTTCCGACCTGCATGATTTCTAATGATAAATCTGTTACTTTAATTGCTTTTCCCATATGGATGAGGTTGTGTTTTTCTCTGGCTGGTTTCAAGATTTTTTTTGTCTTTGGTTTTCAGAAGTTTAATTAGGATATGTATTTCTTTGGGTTACCCTATACAGGGTTTACTCAGCTTCTTGAATCTGTATGTTTAGGTCTCTGCCAAATTTGGGGAGTTTTCAGCTATTATTTTTCTAGTACTTTCCAGCCTGCCATCTTTATCCTCTCTTTCTGGAACTCAGATGACACAAATGTTAGATCTTTTGTTTTAGTTTCACAGGTCGGCTTCAATCGGCTGTTGGAATTCCAACATACAATACAAAGCACATAAGGAGATTTTTTTCATTCTAGATTATACCTAGAAGCTTTACAAGTGATGATTTAGATAATAATAAATCTTAATGACAACATGATGTGGTTAATATTAAATATGATAGTTACCTATGCATTACATGATCTTTGGCTGTACAAATTGAGAAGGGCCAGAAATGACATGAGTAGGCAGGAATCTAGCAGCCTGGCAGAAACCAAAGCCAAACCTGAATAGCAGATTTTACTGGATACCATGCTAGAAGTGCTACTTGGAGCTTCCCTGCTTTACGCAGGAGTTTTACTATCACAAAACCATAAAAGATTTTGCAAAAGATTTCCCCCCACCTGTGCAAGCATTAGACAATGTGACAATGACAGAATTAAGTAGGAGGTCACATCAAATAATTGTTAAACAGAAAACATTTATTGGATTCCTATTATGCTGATATTTTAAAATTTCATTTTAAATACATATTAAAAATAAGTGCAGCTGTATGCTTTAAAGGTGGAATTTTATGGTATTTGAATTATATCTCAAAACTGTTATTTAATAAGTATGCATAGTTTATTTTGTTTCATTTTTTAATGAGAAATCCCTTATTAAATTCAAGAAAATTGTAAACCTAATTTCAAATATGAAGGTTTCTTTATTCTTTACTGCTGTTTACATTTTGGAAGTATGTTGATTCTAAGGAAAGAAATTAAAAAGGTAGATTTACCATTAATAAGCAAAACTGATCTGCAGTATTTATGTCGTGTCAAGGTGCTTAAAAATGCTATACTGGTAAAAGATTCAATGGCAATCTTTTTTTTTTCCCCTCTTTAGTGATGATGGAAGCCTCTGCAGAGAACATTTTACAACAGGACTTTTGCCATGCTATTAAAGTGGGGGTAAAATATACCCAACAAATAATTCAGGGCATCCAGCAGTTGGTAAAAGAAATTGGTATTACCAAGAGGACACCTCAGAAGTTATTTACCCCTTCACCAGAGATTGTGGAACACACTCATAAGTAAGAATATCTGTACAAAAGAAAATTTGAAGTTGTTACCAGATTTAATTTCCTCTCAGAAAAAAACTTCCCATGGAAACATAGTCCATGCATTACTTCCTATATGGCAGTCTTCTATTTTAAAAGTGAGGGACGGGGCGCCTGGGTGGCTCAGTTGGTTAAGCAACTGCCTTCGGCTCAGGTCATGATCCTGGAGTCCCGGGATCGAGTCCCGCATCGGGCTCCCTGCTCGGCAGGGAGTCTGCTTCTCCCTCTGATCCTCCTCCCTCTCATGCTCTCTGTCTCTCATTCTCTCTCTCTCAAATAAATAAATAAAATCTTAAAAAAAAAAAAATAAAAGTGAGGGACATAAATACCAATCTAATGCTTTAAAAAGGATAAACCCAGTTCCCACTTCAAGGGCCTAAGTTTGAATCTCAAATGAAAGGGGGAGGGACTTTATTGGTTAAGATTCAGATAATCCGCATCTCTCTCTGTGTCAAGGAAAAAGAACAAATCATAAGATATTTGAATATCTAAGGAAACTGTTGAGGTTCTTGCAAAGAAATCAAGTATAACCACCTCTACATGCCCAGTGCTTAAAATAGTGCCAGCACATAAGCATGCACTAAGTATGAACGAAATTACCAGAAAAGTATTTCATTTTATTTCAAATAAATTGAAAAAGTTAATATTTCCCTTAGTATCAGTCTTACAGCCATCAGTCAGAGACTAAAGAGATGTAAACTGTCCCCAACAAAACAGTTGCCTGCAATAACCGCCGAAGTGGATAGAATAGAAAAAAGCAAGAAGTTAAAAAAGAGTGGGGAGAGAAAGTTTGTGTGTAAGAAAAATCTAAGGTGAAATAAATTGAACAATTAAGAAGAGAGGGCAGGGCAAGATGTCCATCGACAGATGAATGGATAAAGAAGACGT
>NC_138378.1:64095984-64117940 GCF_054177405.1 Leptonychotes weddellii | reverse complement strand
AAAAAAAAAAAAAATCTGGTAAGACTTTTTTTACTATTGTCCTGTGGGCCTTCTGACAACAAATTCTTGTATTTTATTTATCTGAAGATGTCTTTATTTTGCCTTTATGTGCAAAGAATGTTTTTTGCAAGATTTAGATTCTGGGCTGATGCTTTTTTCTTTTAGCACTTAAAAGAATGTTCCACTCTTTTTTATTTTTTTTATTTTTTCTTTTTTTCCTTATAAAAAGGATGCATTCAAATCATTGCTCCCTGTTTTCTTTTTATTGTCTTCATCTGGGTGCTTTCCAGATTTTCTTTCTGTTTAGGTTTTCAACAATATAACTATGAAAAGTGTACTTTTCTTTATATTTATCATACTAAGTAAGAGTTTCCTGAGCTTGAACCTGTAAATTTGTGTCTTTCAACAAACTTTAGGGATTTCAGCTATAACTTCTTCAGATATTTTTTCTACCTTATTCTCTTATCTCTCCTTATGAGATTGTAAGTATATATGTTAATGCTTTGGAAATTGTCCCACAGGTCCCTGAAGATATGTTTTCCCTACCCCACCCCACACCCCTTCTTTGTTCGTTAGATTTGGCAATTTCTGTTAATCCATCTCCATGTTCATTGACTCTTGTCATCTCCTTTCCATCATAAGATAATGTATCTTTAAGTTTTAGAATTTCCATTTGTTTTTCTTTATATCTTTGAGCATAATTATAAGAGCTATTGAAAATCCTTGTCTGTTAATCCAACATATGAATTAGCTCGGGGCAATCTACTCATTTTTTTTCTTGAGAATGGGTACCATTTCCTATTTTTCTGTAGGGTGTATCTTGGATGTTGTGAATGATGCATTGTTGAGTTTGGATTACATTATGTTCCTCCAAAGAAGACTGGATTTTTTTTAAGTAGGCAGTTTTATTGGCTGGACCTTTACTTATTTATTTTTTTTAATTTTATTTAAATTCAATTAATTAGCATATAGTATATTATTAGTTTCAGAGGTAGAGTTCAGTGATACATAGTTGCATATAACACCCAATGCTCATTACATCACGTGCCCTCCTTGATGCCCATCACCCAGTTACCCCTCCCCCCTACCCACTCCCCCCATCCAGCAACCCTCAGTTTGTTTCCTATAGTTAAGAGTCTCTTACGGTTTGTCTCCCTCTCTGATCCCATCTTATTTTATTTTTCCCTCCCTGGCTGGACCTTTATTGGGGCTTCCTTTATAGCCAGGTTTTACAAACATACTTTCCTCTTCCTGTCCTCCCTCAGTACTTCTAATACAGTGCTTTACATATGTAGTCTATGATGTTAGACCTTTGGATTATTGAGATTTGCACATAACTCTCATATTTATAGAATGAATAAATGTTTACTGTATTAAGTAGCATGGCAAGGTTTGTATAGAATTTACTTATCCCATTTCTTTAATAGCTAACTGGGTTTTTGAACTAGTTTTAGTTTTCCTCTTCATTGTTAGTAAATTAAAGTCTGACAGGTTTTTTCTTATTATTGTAGGTGCTTTGTACTGTTACATTTGATTCATTAGAATCCAGTATGAAGTCAGATCAAATTATAACAGCCATAAAGTAAGTTATGTTTTTTGGTAAGTTTTAAAGTATGTTAGTATGTCCTAAAACATATGTTTGCTATGTTTTAAAGTAAGTTATGATATTCCAGTATATAATTGAAGCTCATACAGTATATTATTGTTTATTACTACTTTTTTAAACCAATTATCTCTGTACTTTATTTTTCTGTTTACGTAATAGTGATTTTTAAGGTGTTTTTAACGTGGGTACATTCAGTTTAGTCTCTGTCTCTAGAACCATTCCTCAGGACAGATATGGGTAGCTTTTTCTGTTATAAACAAGAGAGCAAATACATAAGCAAGAGTCTCAGTTGCTAAAAAGAATCTGGAGGCTGTTAATAAGTAAAAAAAGCCTTAAACCCAAGTCACATTGAAATTTATGTTCAGAAATACTTGGCTCTCCTCCTCTGTTCCTAAAGAGTCAGCAGTAAAATCTTGTTCATCGATTTCAGATGATGAGAATCTATGTTACAGTCCTCACCAGCACTACTGCATCAGCCACAGTTCTTTGCTTTGCTCAGTGCCTACCAGGGTTGCTTCCCTTTCTCTTGGTAAGGGTCTCAGAAGACCATAAGACTCTGCCTCCCTCTTCCTACTGCTCAACTGATGAGGATAACCCCCAGTATCTTCAGGATAGCATCACTAATTGTTTTTCACATATCTGATAAAATTGACAATGCAGCTGTGTGTATAGGCTAGATTGTTATTGTAATAATCCTTTTGAGGGGAGCTCTTAGACTTTGTATTTTAAATTCCCATCTGAGCCCAAACTTGGTTGCCCTGCCCTTCCTCACTTTGACTCCTTTCTCTTCTAAAAGGCAACACAGCTTCATAAGAGAGCACTGGCCTTGGCCAGGGTACCTCTTTATGTTCTAAATCTTTGGTCTGTAACCTACGTAAATGAGAGGGCACATATCAGTCAGCCATGCTGGCCTTTGGTTTCATCTTGTAAAATGCAGGTACTGCACTAATGATCCATTTCCTCCTCTCTAGTCCCCAAGATCTGTTATTCCTTTAGTCTTCTGTAGTCAGGTTTTTAGATTTCTCTTCCCAACACTGTGGTTTATGGTTATGCAGATTCAGCCCTACCTCAGGACTTTTTCAAACCTCTGTACAGAAAGGTGCCTTTTGTAATTCCACCCACCCAACAGGGACACTATTTTTGCTAAGACCCTGTATATGCCAGTCTTTTCCTTAGTTAAAGATAAGTCTGGTTTCCTGCTTCCAGGAATTGTATTTCTTCTCATTCTTATTTTCCCCATTGTTCTAGATACAGTCATAATATTTCTCATTTCAAACCCTGAAAAAAATCTTTGCCTGTCTGATCTCCTGGTTGCTCTCCCCTATATCATTTCAGTTACTGATCTTCATTTCACATACTAATGGGAGAAAGATCATAATTCTGAGATTTAACTAATATGTTCATAACATTTAAGAGTCTCTCAGTAGTTACTAATGCTTAAAAATAACTGTCTACTGTCTTAGTATACAAATAGAATATTTAAGTATTTCGGGGCACCTGGGTGGCTCAGTCGTTAAGCGTCTGCCTTGCGCTCAGGTCGTGATCCCAGAGTCCCGGGATCGAGCCCCGCATTGGGCTCCCTGCTCGGCAGGGGGCCCGCTTCTCCCTCTCCCACTCTCCATGCTTGTGTTCCCTCTCTCACTGTGTCTCTCTCTGTCAAATAAATAAATAAAATCTTTAAAAATAAAAAAAGAATATTTAAGTATTTCTATTTGAAGCAAAATCATTCTCCTAAATCTCTATAAAATTCATTCATAAAACCCCAGAAAAAAATACTGTCTGTGACATTCATCCTTCTAATTCTTCTGGTTTTCAATTTCAGACCAACTCTCTTTAATATGTAATTATTTTTTAAAATCCCCTTAAATCTTTTTTAGTTGCTTATTGAACTTATTTTTTTGTATCTATATGATGTTTTTAATATTATGCTTTTTGTTTATAGTGGAATAAAAGATAAAAATTTCATGCTGCATTATGAGGTAAGGTAAATTTTATCCCCAATATTTTATGAAAAATTTTCAGGATATAGCAAAGTTGAAAGAACTTTAGAGTGAATATCCATATGCCCACTGCCTAGGTTCTACTATTAACATTTTACTATGCTGGTTTTATATATCTGTTAAGGTGGATTTGGGCATGTTCTTTTATTGCATGCAGAAGGGAATTTAGAGAAATGTCATAGTTTTCAATCACTAATTCATGTTCTGAATCATACATAAAAGTTAAAGTATAGTAGGCAATTTTATTTTAGTCAAGAAAAAGTTGTACCCATTCACTGGTATCAAACAAAAGTGGGGCTTTTCAAATACCTCAAATGACAAATCACCTCCTCCCTTTAGTTCATTTAAATGTTCATATTTTTACTCAGTTGATTAGTAGTAAAAAAAACTCTGTGGTATTTAATATTAAATTACTTTATGTGAAACTATTGAGTTGGTGATTGACCTCATTTACAACTAAGTCCTAAGGCACTAGACGCAACATATAGCACTTTAATTTTAGTATTTGGAGCATATATGCTGGGAGGCTAGTGTAAAAGTAGCAAGTCACTTCACTTTTGAGTGACCGTTGTTGGCTGCCCAGAATCCCAACATCTCAATTTTGTTGAGCATGCTATAATTAATAGAGAATATACAGAAACCTGGAGATTTTCACAGATTTTGAGTCCCTTATAAATATCCTGTTCTGCATATACTCAGATGCTGCAGAAGCCAGAAAGGAATTATAAATGAGTAAAGCATATCCTTTGTCATGAGCTGCACAGCACATGGATGGCAGTCTTTAAAAAAGGCAGCTGTGGGGGCGCCTGGGTGGCTTAGTTGGTGTCTGCATTCAGCTCAGGTCATGATCCCGGGGTCCTGGGATCGAACCCCACATTGGGCGCCTTGCTCAGTGGGGAGCCTGCTTCTCCCTCTCCCTCTCCCTGCCACTCCCCCTGCTTGTGTTTGTTTTCTTTCTCTGTGTCATATAAATAAATAAAATCTTTTTTTAAAAAATTAATAAAAAGGGCAGCTGTGAAAAATGTACCTGTAGCTGATTACTGGCAACAGAAGTAAAGGAAGGGGGCAGTAAAAGGATATGGGCTATTATTGCTACATCATTTCATTTTTAAAAAACTTTTTATTGTAAAATAAAAATAAAACACAGATACTGAAAGTGTTATAAAACAAAGGATGGCATAATGAGTTATTATAAGGCAGAGACCCTTATAACCACCACCAAAATCAGAGAATAGAAATGTTCCCAGTCACCCCTGAAACCCCTCCATGCTTTTCATCCCAGGCTCAACACCCTTCTTTCCCTGAAAGTAACTACTCTCCTAAATTTTATAGTAATTACTTCCTTGCATTTCTAGTGTACATTCCCTAGACACTGTAATCTTGTCCATTTTTTAAAAATTTGATATTTCTCTTTTAATCTATAGGTCTCCAATACGTTCTTTTCTTTTCAGTCTGTCTGTTGAAGTCCCAGAGCCATTTGACCTGCAGTCTGGGTGTTGTTGAGTACACACTCGTGGTGCAATCCAACAAATTTCTCTTTCTATCTCCTAAAAATTGACTGCAATCCTGAAAATTGACTGCTAGGTCCAGAGGCTTGAAGATTCATTTACCATTACTCCTTTTTAAAAATATTTTGTTAGAGAAACTGGAATTCCAAATTTTATGGGACATTTCCCATTATTTTAAATGATTGAACTAAGTCATATTCCTTTGAGACACTGTACTGGTCAAAGTAGTTTGCAACCTCTGACTAAAAGAAAACCCTTACTGGAAAAGATCTGTTTCCTCAATGTGCATTTTTAAATTTGTATATATTTTTCTTACTGTAAATATATAATATTTCATCATTGTTAATAATTTAAACATTATAGAAATTTATGTTGTGAATCCCCATAACCATCCACTTCCCACTCTGGTTCAAATACACATTAGAAATAGTTACTTTTAGTAATTTGATGTATAGTTCAGATATACAGACATTTTGTATGTATATAAATGAACTTTAAAAAAAATGGGATTCTACTATTTTGTAACTTCTTTTATCATTTTGGTACTATATCTTAGATCTTTCCATTTCAGCTGTTTATGTATCTGTTTTTGTTTGTTTTTAAGTTTCCTCCTTATGCCACTAATGAAATTGGCAAAGTCACTGGTGTGAATAGAAGAGAACTTGGGCATGGTGAGTACAAATCTATAAACTTTCTTGTATTCTTATGGGGACTTAGTACATTTATGCTTATTATTTTCTATTCTAATTTAGGTGCTCTTGCTGAGAGAGCTTTGTATCCTGTTATCCCCAAGGATTTTCCTTTCACAATAAGAGTAACATCTGAAGTCCTAGAGTCAAATGGTAGGATATTAAAATAAATTTTTCCTCTAGTCAAAAGACCAGAATTCCCTGTTATATTCTTAACTTTCCATAACTAATGTTACATTATACTTATTACCACAGTGCCCAAGTCCATGACAAAAGAAAAATGTGTTTAGTTAATCATATACTATCTAAATCTCTGTTCGTAGCTAATGAGATATTTTGAAAGCAATATAAAACAAATATTTCTCTTTATGTATCTTTTATAACAGATCCAGTTGGGGTTATTTATTTTTAGAAACCATAGAGCAAGGCCAGCTTCAAGAGAGAAAGAGCCAAAAGAGAGTGACACATTAGGCAGGGGACACCTATCAGGTATCACAGATATAAGTAGACAGCACAGAGAGAGAGGCTGGACTAAAAGATCAAATTTAGGGACACCTACGTGGCTCAGTCAGTTAAGCACCTGTCTTTGGCTCAAGTCATGATCCCAGGGTCCTGAGATCGTGTCCCGCATTGGGCTCCTTGCTCAGTGGGGAGACTGCTTCTCCCTCTGCCTGCCACGCCCCCTGCTTATGCTCTCTTTCTCTCTCTCTCTCAAAATCTTTTAAAAATATATTTTAAAAGATCAAATAGAAATTAAAATTAAGTATCTAGGTCAAGGCAAGGTATGGCCATTAGAGACAGAAAGGTCACAGAGATGGTCACAGATACTTAAAAACAACAACAACAACAAAAATCCTCTGAATTTCTCTAAAGGGTGTGACTAGGCTATAACTTAGGGTCCAGTGAGAGAGCCAGAGCCTGTATCTTTAACTACCTTCTGATTAAGCAACAAAAGAGGCATGGTGGTTTTTCTGGGAGGTTTCTTAGAATCTATAGCACTGCTGTCCAGTAGAACTTTATGTGATGATGGAATTTATCTCTGTGCTATGCAGTTTTTGAGGGACTGAATTTATTTCAATTAATTTAAATTTAGTAGCTACATGTACCTAATGACTATCATACTGGACTGTGTAGTCCTATAGTTTGTGGTTTAACAGAGCTTGCCTTAATTGCTTTTAAAAAGAAGAATACTGAATATTTATAAGGAAATAACCAATAGTAATAGTTTTCTACATTTAAAAAATCAGTATATTAAAAAGCAAGTATTTTTTGTTTCTATAGGATCATCTTCAATGGCATCTGCATGTGGTGGAAGTTTAGCATTAATGGACGCAGGTAAAGTTATGTGTCAAAACTACTAATGCTTTATCTGTATTTGATTAGTATAAAATATAAGATCTCTTTAAAATTGGATTTTGGTAAGACCTGGAGAAGTCAGATTACAGATTACCAAACCAGGCCAGAGCAAGATAGTTACAAAGTACAGCTTCAACTATACAGATAATTACTAGAATTCTTATCTTTGGCAAAAGGGAGAACACTAAAATTATTTACTTACCTTGGTAATCAGTGGGCTTTCTCACCTTCTAAAAGGTAAAGAGCTCTACAGTTGATTCCATTCACCAACAAAGTTTGGACCAGCAAGAATAAGTATTTAGGACCTGTAAAGGAAAGTAACCATGTAATCTTCCAGTCAATTTGCAAGGCATGAGAAGAACAATACCACCCACAGAGGATACACAGAATTCTAGGAAGAAAGACTGTAAGAGGTTCAGTATAATATCTCAGTTTGAAACACCAAAAGGGAACACCAACGATGCTGTTCAAGAAGAAAGAGAAAAGGAACCTAAAGATACTCAAGAGGCTACAAGGAGCCTCCCTCTAAGTTCACACATTTATAGTACAGAAAAACAGAAAGATAGGATACTATAACCAAGGATGAGATAAAAGAATCATGGGAATATATAATAACACTGTCTAGAAAGATGAAAACTTAAGCCAAAGCAAAAAAACCCTAAAGGTACTTTTCTAGTTGTGTTCAGTGCCAGAAAAACATAAGCTGGTATTTAAGGTTGCTGGTAAAATACTTTTTCTGTTTTCACCTTCATGCATTCATTCAACCAATCTTTACTAGATGCCACCCCTCTTCCAAGCATTGACCTAAGCCCTTGGGAAACAGTGATGAACGAAACAAAGTCCCTGTCCTGGTGGAGCTTGCATTCAGTCAGTCTTACATTTTCACATTGGAAAACACAACATATTCTCAAAAAGGTGAACTGAAAGATAAAATAAAAAGAGATCATAAGAGAGTCTTTAACTGCTTTAAATGAATTCAGATCTTTTGGTCTAGACAAAAACCCAACCTAAGTAAAGATGAGAACTTCAGGATGAGATAACTGACCAATGTTGGCAGTATTTGAAAAATCAGAAACTAGTATACTAAGGACACAAAAAGTTCTTAATTTTGAAAGAAAGTAAGGTATTTTCTGTAAAGCATAACCTAGTGAACTTGACAGTGACCCTTGATAAAACTCTTAAATAGGTAATATTAAAAAAAAAGGTTTATAAGTATTTTTAGGAAGGAGGGGGCTGTGAAGAGAAGGGACCAGAAGGGACTCATTTGAAATAAATCCTGTCATAAAATAATGTTCCACTTTGGAAAACATTACCAGATTTGGAGCTGGGAGGGGGGTTGCTGCCTATGCCATATATCTAGAGTCAGCTTGGCAGCTTATGATTTTTCTGTAAATGATACAGAAATTGAGATGGATGATAGATGCACCTTCATAACTGGTTGAAGCATGAGTAGAGGAAACAAGCGAATCTGATCAGTAGGATGGTTTGGTCGAGTGGAATGCCTGAGGATGTTTCCTTCTAAATCCTGTCAATGGTTTTATTATTGAATTGACTTAGAACACTGGCCTGCTGATAAAAAGGATACTGCTAAAAAAGAATGGGTGACTGATATGTTAAATGACAATTTTGATCTCTAAAAAAATGTCAATAAGATAAAAAAATAAGAAGCCAAATAGAAAAAAATTGAATTTGACAAGAATGAATGTCAAGTCCTGTGGGAAAAGCCAACAAAGGTGTGCAGTTCAACTCAAACACATGAGTGCTTATCATTCCTCACATCAGGCACTGTCTTGCTTCAGGGATACAAATGGTACCCATTTTCTAAAAAGTTTACAGGTGTGAAAAACATACTAATAGATCAAGAAGATAAATTCAGATAGGTAACATAAATATGTACAATATGGATGAAGAATTAGGTTGAAGGCAGTTAGCTCCATAGAGACAGCAACATTTCATCTGGTTCTAAAGGTTGAGTAGTTGATCTGTCATTAGGAGCAGGGCCCATATTTCATGTGAAAGGAACAACATGGGCAAAGTTATGAAGCAGTATGGTGTGTTTCTGAAATGTATTTGAAAAAACTAAGTAATAAATTGGGACCAGATTTTAAAGGTCATTGTTACGTTAAAGACCTATTTTGAACTTAAAGCTAATATTTCACAACTCAGTATTCTATGACTAGTGTTCCTGCTGGATGTTGATTATTGCATACCATGAGAAAAAAATCATTCTGTTCTAAAGTACATTTGAGCAGGATTAAGCAGGTTTATTTAATAGGAGTTAAATAAACTTTAATATGCTAATGTGAATTCTGAATCTCTAGGAACAGGATATGCACTATTTCCCAAATGATTTTGACCAAAGAACATGTATAAAATTTCCTGATAGCATGGGGTGCCTGGGTGGCTCAGTCATTAAGCATCTGCCTTCGGCTCAGGTCATGGTCCCAGGATCCTGGGATCGAGCCCCACATCGGGCTCCCTGCTCGGCGGGGAGCCTGCTTCTCCCTCTCTCCCTCTGCTTGTGTTCCCTCTCTCGCTGTGTCTCTCTCTGTCAAATAAATAAATAAAATCTTTAAAAATAAATAAATAAAATTTCCTGAAAGCAGATAATGGGGAACTCAGGAGAATTTTATGTAGAGGAATAGTGTGATTTGAATCTGATTTTTCTTTTTGGTAATTTTTTCAGCTTAGGTGATAGACCTAGAGGATGAAGTGGGAGAGAATGAAAACTGAGGGGAGAGACTAAAATTGGGGAAACCAGACAGGGAGAATGTTGTCAGAGCAAGAAATAATGCGGAGTTGGACTAAAGGAGTAGCAATGGATGTTACAGTATTTAGGGGAAAGGACAGCTTTATAAAAAAATTTAAAGGACAAACTATCAGATCTTTGTAACTTCATATAGGAAATGAGGAAAGAAGTGTTGATTCTGGCATGAGTGTCTTAGTTGCATTCAACCAAGATAAGAAAGGCAAGACAAAAAGGACTTATTGGGTGTGATTACATTTTGAATATATGTACATACATATAAGGTGCTTTGGGGACATTTAACTGGAAAAGTCCAATAGGCAAATTGGCTGTACAGATCTAGGGCTTATTAGAAAAGAGAAACAGGCAGGAGAGAGAGGTTTTTAGGTCATCAACATTATAGGTTATGGTTAAAAACCATGAGCATAAGTGAGATTGCTTAGAGAATATGAAATGAGATCCCCGCCACACTCCTTTGTAACAGATAAGTTCCAAGTGATAAAACCTTAAATGTTTTGTAAAAAATTGAAACATGGAAGATTTTATCAAAATATTAGGAAAAACCTTTCTTTTTTTTTTTTTTGCAAAATCCAGGAACCATGATTTCATATAATTTTAAAATTCTGTACAGGAAAATAAATCACAATAAACAAAGTCAACTGACTAGGAAATAATATATTTCCTTTAATATTCTGTATTTGTATTTAACAAAGATGTACTGTCCATATTGAAAGAGCTTTTATAAATCATTAAGAAAAAGACTAGCAAATAAGTAGGGAAATGGTTGAAGGCCATGAACAGGCAATTCACAGAAAAAGAAATATAAGGGGTGCCTGGGTAGCTCAGGTG
Organism: Leptonychotes weddellii; assembly: GCF_054177405.1. NCBI lineage: Eukaryota > Metazoa > Chordata > Mammalia > Carnivora > Phocidae > Leptonychotes > Leptonychotes weddellii. The sequence goes on along the minus strand of NC_138378.1, from coordinate 64,107,186 downwards.
GTTAAGTGTCCAACTCTTGATCTCAGCTTGGGTCTTAATCTCAGGGTTGTGAGTTCAAGCCCTGCATTGGGCTCCACACTGGGCGTGGAGCCTAAATAAATAAATAAAAAAAATAAACAGTATGTAAACATTTAAAAAAGTTTAATCTCACTTATAAAAAATCAAATTAAAAACAATAAGCTACCATTTTTACCCTTTATGTAACAAAGATCAAAGGTTTGACAGGAATTAACAAGAAAGTAGAACAGGAGGCACCCTCAAATACTGCTAGTAAAAATATAAAATGCTACACTGTGGAAGGCAGTTTGACAGATTTATAATAAATGTAAACCCACACACCCTTTTACTCAGTAATCCCACTTCTATTATGTGACTTATAAATAAATCCATTCAGGGAGTATTAAGCAGCCATTCAAAAGAATAAGGTGGGAACTTTGTGTGGCATTATGTGTCAATATCCAAGGTATGCTATTAAGTGAAAAAACGCAAGGTGCAGAATAGTGAGTGCATTCACTATGCTTCCATAAGTAAAGAAAATAAAAGCTTACACTTCGATTCATATTTGGGCACAAATTTTCTGGGAGGATACACACACAAAAAAACCTACTGATGGTTTTCATGGAAAGGTGAGCTGAGGGGTTTAGGCTGGAAGGATTTACCAATAACATGGTTACTTTTCCAAAAAAAGAAGATAAATATACCAAAAGTAAAAAGACAAATGGATTCCATTAAGAGTTAAGTTTGCTATTTTTATAGAAGTTTTTGTGAGAACAGTGATTACCTGTTTAGAATTGTTTTAAGGGGCTTTTATCATGTGCTTAAGAAGAAATGAGGTAGATAGAAGACCCTTCCAGCTTAGTTCTGATGATGTCAAATTTAAAACACCACTTAAAATAAATATTAACAATGATAAATATGTGTGTTAGGCTGATGTACACATTACATACAAGCTCTTTTTCTCAATTACAGGTGTTCCAATTTCATCTGCTGTCGCAGGTGTGGCAATTGGATTGGTCACCAAAAACAGTCCTGACAAGGGTGAAATAGAAGATTATCGTTTGCTGACAGATATTCTGGTAAGTATATCCATGTTTTCAAATATTCAGTGGTGAAGATGATGATGCACATTTTATAAGCATTGGATGCTTAGAAGAATAACATTTGAGAAACGGTGGTCCTTGTTCTTACTTTCCTCCTCTGCATACTAGCCTTGGATTTTATAGGATGTGAGTTAAAATATATATATGACGGTATAAATATCCGTAACGGCTTACTTCAGGGTGATCATAAATGAATCCCTGTGCATTTTTGGGGGGGCAACATGATCTTAAAGTGATTTTATGATGAAACACTTCTAACTTAAAAAGCCACAAATTAGAAGCAGTAGTTAATATAGAAGATACTTTTTTGTATTTAGTCTTAGAGGACATGGTTTACTTCTACAGCTGTTTTTTAAAATTCCTCTATAGTGACTGGGTGAATTTTTTATTTAAAACTATATCATTTCTGGGGCGCCTGGGTGGCTCAGTCGTTAAGCGTCTGCCTTCGACTCAGGTCATGATCCCAGGGTCCTGGGATCAAGCCCCGCATTGGGCTCCCTGCTTGGCGGGAAGCCTGCTTCTCCCTCTCCCACTCCCCCTGCTTGTGTTCCTGCCCTTGCTATCTCTCTCTTTCTGTCAAATAAATAAATAAAATCTTTAAAAAAAAAAAAAAAACACTATATCATTTCTTAAATTCCTTCAGGGAATTGAAGATTACAATGGTGACATGGATTTCAAAATAGCCGGCACCAATAAGGGAATAACTGCATTACAGGTATTTTAAAACCTATTTTGTTTCACTTTTATAATATTTAAATAATGAATCAATATTTATATAATTTTTTGACTTTTCCACATTAGGCTGATATTAAATTACCTGGAATACCAATAAAAATTGTAATGGAGGCCATTCAACAAGCCTCAGGTAAGTTAAGCCAGTGTGCCTGATTCTCTTTCCATCATTGTTCATTTGTTCATGGCAACTATAATTCCCATTAGGCATATTAAAAATGGGCTTATTATAAAATACTGCTTTAAAAATGAAATTTCATGTAAAAACCTTTATGAGAGACCAGAGAAAATTCAATTTTTACAAGTTAAGTGACTAAGATAAGATTTATGGAGAAACGGGACTATACGTAGAATTGTAAAGGTAATTAGGATATGAAGAGCTTTGATTACTAAGTTAAAGAATTTGGATTTTACTCTATAAAAACTAAGAATACTGCTCTATCTTATCACATTTATTTTATATACAGTTGACCTTCGAACAATGTGTGTTCAAACTGCATGGGTCCACTTATACATAGATTGTTTTTATTAAAGAGTTGGCAACAAAAGCATTTATTTACAACAGCAAGTCATTTATTTACTACTGCCCATCCCACCAGACCAACTAAAGGCAGCTGGCACAAGAGGTCATGCCCGCTGCACTGAGTATCCTAAGAGGCCTGCCGAGGCAATTAGCAGCCCCTGGGGGTTGGGGGGGGCGGCCATGACTGGGCAGGGCTGCAGATCGCCCAGTGTACTGAGAAGGTGGTCCCATCAAGCATCCAGGGCTGGCCAGCAGAAGACTGGGCTGAAGTGGAAAAACAAGCCCAGAGGGCAGGGACAGCACTGCATAGGACGTCCCTGCACTAAGTCCTCTGTGCCTGTGGGATTAGGAGGGGACTCACTCCCCACCAGGGCACCTTGGCCTCGAGGCCTCCTGGAGACCAGCATACTCACATGTGGCCACAGGTGCCAGTGTATGGCCATGGGCCAGTGGTACATGTCCAGGCAGATGAGGCAGCTATACTATGCCTCCACGCAACTGTTGCAGCCTGCAGGCCACCCAGGGGTTGCCACTGCTGAGCCTAAGCCACCAGGCTGTGGAACTTTGCCATCCCAAGGCCAGCCCCCTATCCCATGCCTATGCACAAATGTTTTTCAATAAATATACATACAGTACTGTAAATATATCTTCTGTTCCTTATGGTTTTCTTAACATTTTCTTTTCTCTAGTTTACTTTATTGTAAGAATATAGAGTATAATAGATATAACAAACAAAATGTGTTACTTAACTTTTTTTCCATGGGTAAGGCTTCCAGTCAATAAGTAGGCTATTAGTTAAGTTTTGGGGAATCAAAAGTTTTACACGAATTTTTGATGCAGGGGTAGACATCCCTAATCTCTAGTTGTTCAAGGGTCAACTGTAGTTATAATTTTTATGTTTTTATCTCTTATAGTGGCAAAGAAGGAGATACTACAGATTATGAACAAAACCATTTCAAAACCTCGAGCATCTAGAAAAGAAAATGGACCTGTTGTAGGTAATGGACTAAAGTTATTATTTATTCTGTGATAAGGTAAACATTAATATATGAAAGTATATTATTATATTTAAATTTCCTTTAACTTCATACACAAAACGAAAATATTTTACTACACTTGATCTTAGCCAAAAGGCCGAGAAGCGATACAAAACGAAAATATTTTAATATTTCTATAGTTAAAATATTTTAAATTTAGGGAGATACTTTTAGGCATGAGTACTTTCAGAAACTTCAGTCAAGTAACTATTTTTCTATTTCCCATGAAATATTTTTACATGTGTCTATGCCAAAAAAAATCTTGACTGATCAAGATATGTTTTAGGTTCATATATGTATTTGAATTATTTACAATTTTGTCTGTACTGCATTTCAGAAACTATTCAGGTTCCATTATCAAAACGGGCAAAATTTGTTGGACCGGGTGGATATCATTTAAAAAAGCTTCAGGCTGAAACAGGTAAGAGTTGTATAAAGTTTGGGGGTTTTATTTTTTTTTAGAGAGGGAGGGGGAAAGGCGGAGGGGGGAGAGAGAATCTTAAACAGCCTCCATGTCCATCATGGACCCCAACTCGAGGGCTCGATCTCACAACCCTGAGATCATGACCTGAGCCGAAATCAACAGTCAGACACTTAACCAACTGAGCCACCCAAACACCCCAAGTTTGAGGGTTTTAATGGTAGGCTACATAAGTTGCCATTTCATCTCTATTGTGTTCAAAAAATGTTTGAGATATGCAAGAACAAGAGAAAAGAATATAACACTGACATGTCTTTACTGTAAGTTTTCTGTATGCCTCTTAATAAATCAACATTCATTCTTAACCTAGGATGACCTAGAATTCATCAATTCATCAAATGGTTTGTGACATTTTAAAATTGAACATTTAGAAAAATGTTTAGTTTTTCACTTTAGAGGACTTTGCTGTCATTTTCTATTCTGCTATTTTTCACTTAGTCTTATTTAGACTCTTTTATTTAAAGAGTGTAGAAATAGTATGCAATCTTTGAGTTACCTAGTACTTACCAGCTTTGAGGTTATTGAAGGAAGGTGAGAAGCAGAGTTGTCTTAGCCAGCTCTTTAGATTGAGAAACTGACATGATTTTGTCCCTCATCCATCTGTTCACCACTCTAGAGTAAGAAAGAAAAAAAGGTGAGGAAAAGGTTCTAGTATAGTTTCTACTTACAATTAAGAGAGCAAAACCAAACGCTGCAAAATTAGGACTTAAATATGCGTTCTCCTACCAAACTGTGAGCTCCAAGAACACAGAGACAGTGACTCACTGTTGTTTCCCCAGGGCCTAGTACAATGTCAGATACATAGCAGGTGTGCAATGTGTATTTCTTGGTGAGTGAATCCCTTCATTCCTAAAGCAATGAATAAATATAACACAACCCTGCCCAACTACTTACAGGTCAGTCCCCTGCTCTCACATCTACTTTCTGAAACTAGACTCTGCTAGAGTGAGCAAGTTAACTTTAATATGTTAAATTATCTTTTTAAAAGGAGTAACTGTTAGTCAGGTGGATGAAGAAACATTTTCTGTATTTGCACCAACACCAAGTGCTATGCATGAAGCAAGAGACTTCATTACTGAAATCTGTAAAGATGATGTAAGTATAGATCTTATAATACTTTTTTCTACATTTTGTTGCTGTTTATTCATCTTATGGCTTATTTTGCACTTACAGCAAGAGCAGCAACTAGAATTTGGAGCAGTGTATACCGCCACAATAACTGAAATCAGGTAATATCAACTAATATGCCATGCTGTTTTTTGTAAGATTTATATTACAAGCACATGTTAACTTCACATTTGCATTATGTACTTTGAAAGTGTAAGGTATTTAGATTTTATGTCAATTACCTACCATAAAATCATTAATTATTTTTAAGGTATAATTTATTTTCTATACCAGTTTGTTGATTTTCAATAACATGATTCTGTGATTATAATTATATTAATAGATTCATCTAAATAAATGTTTTCTTGAACCAAATTTCCCACCATTTAAATTTTCCCAATAAACAGTAAAACAGGCCGAAAATAGACCTAGCAATATTTCCTTTTTCTTTCTTTTTCTGATAGTTTCTTGTTGGTTTGTTTTAAAGATAGTACTACTTAATGCCTAAGGAGCACATTTTTTTTATTTTATTATGTTATGTTAATCACTATACACTACATCATTAGTTTTTGGTGTTCCATGATTCCTTGTTTGTGTATAACACCCAGTGCTCCATTCAATACATGCCCTCACATTTTTTTAAATGTCAGTTTCAACCTCAAAGCATTTTTTGTCAGCTATAAAGATCGATTTTTGGGGATGAGAAAATGCCCCCCCTTTATTAAAGATTTTATTTATTTATTTGAGAGAGAAGTAGCGAGAGAAAGCACAAGTGGGGAGGAGAGGGAGAAGCAGGCTCCCTGCAAACAAGGAGCCCAATGCGCGGCTCAATCCCAGGACCCGGAGATCATGACCTGAGCCAAAGGCAGACGCTTAATGGACTGAGGCACCCAGGGGCCCTCGAAAATCCCCCTTTTAAGGAAAAAAATACATATATGTATCGATGTAGCCTGAGTGTTCAAAGCTATTTGAAATGAATAACAAAAGGGCGCCTGGGTGGCTCAGTCCTGGAGTCCCAGGATCGAGTCCCACATCGGGCTCCCTGCTCAGCAGGGAGTCTGCTTCTCCCTCTGGCCCTCCCCCTCTCATGTGCTCTCTCTCTCTCTCTCTCAAATAAATAAATAAAATCTTTAACAAAAAAAAAAAGAAATGAATAACAAAACCCAATGGAATAATTTGTTTAATATCACAGGTGACAAACTAAGAAATTGGATGGCTTATTTTAGTAGATGAGTGAAAAAAAGACAAATTTTTTAATGAAATAAATATTTTATCCAACCCCCTTCCTTAAATCATTATTTAATAGGCTGATGATTAATCTACACTACTTTAAAATATTTAATGTTGCTATCCCTCTACTCCCTGCTTGTGCTCTCTCTCGTTATCTCTGTCGCTTTCTCTCTCTCTAATAAAAATCTTTTTTAAAAAAATAAAAATTTAATGTCATTTCAAAATGTTTGGAGAAATACTATGAAGAGAAATATAGAAGAATATATAGTCTAAAAGCTTGTCACTACACAATTTTCCTTTATCTCTTCTCTGTCCTTTCATTCACAAGTATTTAAATACTGGGTGTAGGGGTGCCCGGGTGGCTCAGAACATGCCTTCAGCTCAGGTCGTGACCTGGGATCGAGCCCCAAGTCGGGCTCCCTGCTCTTCAGGGTAGTCTGCTTCTCCCTCTCCCTCCCCCTGCTCATGCTCTCTCTCTCACTCTCTCTCAAATAAATAAAATCTTTTTAAAAAAATTTAAATACAGGGTGTATGTTCAATTGAAAAAATAAGTATCTCTTTTAGATAATCGTTTTTACAATTTTGTATGCGTGTTTACTTTGTTCTCCAATGAATACATAATTAGTTTGATTATCAGTAGATACACAGATACTGTTTTAATCAGGCTTATTTCCTTTTCAGAGACACTGGAGTAATGGTTAAACTATATCCAAATATGACTGCAGTACTACTTCATAACACACAACTTGATCAACGAAAGGTAAAAAAAATAACTTATTTTTAAAACTGCCTTAAAATCATCATAGTGAAATTACCTGGGTTGATGAGGATTGTGCACTTTGTCCACTACTAGCCTAAATATAGAAAACTGAAAATGACAGCAATGTTGCTGACAAAAGTTTTGTACACTGTTTAACACAGGTATTTGTTTGTACTTGTATGATGGAATAGAAACACTCGAGTTAACACATCTATAGTTAACATATAACAGTTACTTTTTAAAAATACCTACCTATAGCCCTGTCTTCCCAATTTTCTTGGCCAACCAAGCATAGCAAGATAAAACTAAAAATAGAAAACTCTTCAAGAAAACTATAGGTGCAGAGGATAATAGGAATGTTTGGTTTACCAAATATTGAAATATAAAGCTATAGAGAATGAAACAGTATATTACTGACCTAGAATTAGACAATATGCAACAGAAAATAGAGACAGAAATCATCCAGTTATATACATGGGAATATAATACATACTAAAAGTTGCATTTTCAGTCTGAAGAAACAAAGATGATTCAATACATTGTATTGGAATAGCTGGTTTTCATGAAGCAGAATGTCTACTCTTTTTATTTAAAAAGATTTATTTATTTTAGAGAAAGAGCACAACTGCATGAGTAAGGGGAGGGGCAGAGGGAGAGAGAGAGAGAGAATCTCAAACAGACTTCCCTGCTGAGTGCAGAGTCCCACACAGGGCTCGCTCTCACAACCCTGAGATCATGAACTGAGACGAAATCAAGAGTCAGATGCTTAGCTGACTGAGCCACCCAGGTGCCCCTGACATCATTTTTAAAAAGTATATGGCAAAATTACAATAAAGTTGAAAGGCAAGTAGCAACTTAGGGGGAAAAGATGTATATAACATATGAGAGAGGCTTCATATGCACAGGGTTTATATGGATCAGTAAGAAAGGTCAATATCAACAGCAATTTTTTTAATTAAAGATTTATTTATTATTATTTTTTTAATTTTAGAGAGCATGGGCGAGCAGGGTGGGTAACAGAGGGAGAGGGAGGGAATCTCCAGTAGACTCCACGCTGAGAGCAGAGCCCAACTCAGGGCTTGATCTCACGACCCTGGGATCATGGCCTGAGCTGAAATCAAGAGTCAGATGCTTAACCCACCGAGTCTCCCAGGCACCCCAACAGCAATTTTTTTATATGCAAATAAAACTAAGTTATCATTTTACAACTTTCAGAGAGTTGAAAATTACCAATGTGAGTAAAAATATGAAGGAAAAAATGGTAAATGTGTATGAGTACCTTTGGCCCTAGAAGTTCAACATTAGGACTTTGTTCTGAGAGGATAATTTGAGTAAATGAATACCTAATTGTTGCAACACTGCAGTTACCTACAGAAAGGTTGAAAAAAAATAGTACACTGAACCCACATATACCTTACATCTAGATTCAGTAATTATTAACATTTGCAATACTGGAATTTAAGGGGCGCCTGGGTAGCTCAGTCAGTTAAGCATCTGCCTTCAGCTAAGGTCATGATCTCAGGTCTGGGATTGAGCCCTGATTGGGCTCTGTGGACCCCAATGAGTCTGCTTCTCCCTCTCCCTCTCCCTCTGTGCCCTACATTCACTCCCCCCCCCAGTAAATAAAATCTTAAAAAAAATATATTAGAATTTAAAATGAATTAAATGACCATCTTTGGGGATCAGTTAAACAAATTATATAGTTTGAACATTCAACTGTACTGTTCCATTTATTGATATAAAAGGATGTCAACATATTATTCAATGAAAAATCAACATATTAGAAAACAAGCTCAATAAGGTCCATTTTTACAAATGCAGTACGTACTAAGTAGACATTTGAAGGGACACTTGTTAGAGTATCAGCAGCAGGTATCTAAAAAGTAGAGAGGTTTGGATGATTTTTGCTCTCATTTGAATACGTATTATTTTAAGCCTCTATAATCAACAGATTTTATAATCAGAAAAAATAAAACTTTCCACTTAAAAAATGTGTACTATTATGGATATTAAGAAATTATGCACAAAAAAAAAAAAAAAGAAATTATGCACAACAACTAATAGATGAACATGTTCTCTTTCAGATTAAACATCCCACCGCCCTCGGATTAGAAGTTGGCCAAGAAATTCAGGTACTTGTATTCAACTTTTTAGCCTTAAAGTTGTAAACTGTACTCGAAGTTCCAATTATTTTTTTTTTTTTAAGATTTTATTTATTTGACAGAGACACACACAATGAGAGAGGGAACACAAGCAGGGGGAGTGGGAGAGGGAGAAGCGGGCTCCCCGCCGAGCAGGGAGCCAGATGCGGGGCTCTATCCCAGGAACCTGGGATCATGACCTGAGCTGAAGGCAGACGCTTAACGACTGAGCCACCCAGGCACCCCTCAATTATTTTTTTTTTCAAAAAGCTAAAAGAATCAAATCAGCATCTGTGATTTGTATTATTTATGTGCTGTGCTTTTTTAATTTTGTTTGCTTCTAAACAGACTAAGGATTTAAGTTGCAATTCTTTCCCTTAGGGAGCTTGCAGTTTAGTTAGAACAGTAGCCCCTCTTCAGAGCTTTTAAAAATACATGAAGTCAGTAATAGCTATGCAGTGATTTGCAGACAGGACAGGAGAACTCTGAAAATGTGACTCTGTTAAAGGCCTTGAATGTCATATTTGAGTTGAGACTTTAATTGGTTCTATACTGCTTACAGCTAAAAATTTTTGAGCTTGACGAAAGCCATGTTGTTTGTCCTTTTTTATAGTTTTTTATGAGTGGATAAAGGAAGTCACTGCCAGTCTGGTGTGGTTTGGTTTGGTTTGGCCATACCACATTTTGTTCCAGCTATACCTGTTACCCATGACCTGAGTAACCAAGGCTTCTAGTTTATTCCCAATCTGTAGTCCCATTGTTCAAGTAGCCTCTAGGGAAGATTAAGAACTAAGACCTAGTATCTGTATAAGGTTGTGCTTTTACATCAGAAGGGACTTAAAAACTGCCACATTTTCCCAGACTTGTGGTGTCTAAAGTCAAGCCAAATAATCCCCAGTGTGATAGTCCTTTGAGGAATAGTGTGAATGACCTAACCATCATCCTGTATAGTTTATAGTACCCTTAGGCTCAGAAAGCTCTTGTCTAGAATCATACGCCATGGCTATCACTGTTCTTCCAGTATAGGGACCTGGCCTAGGATGAAATAAGAAGGCATAGTTGAGTCTAACAGAAGGTTATAATAGGGCATCTAAATACCCGTCTCTTTTCTTATAAGAGCTATTTAACCAAATTATATTTATTACCATATACCTCTACTTAGCACTAAGCTATGCTTTCAGCAAAGTAAAATCATTAATCATTGTTTTGTTATGCACCATATAAATTTAAATATCTTCTAATTTGGATGTTGATCACTGTACTACAACTGTAAAAGTAAATTGGCTTCTTTAATACAGGTGAAATACTTTGGACGTGATCCAGCTGATGGAAGAATGAGGCTTTCTCGTAAAGTGCTACAATCTCCAGCTACAACTGTTGTCAAAACTCTAAATGACAGAAGTAGCATTGTAATGGGAGAATCTATTTCACAGTCATCACATAATTCCACCCAGTGATTTTTTTTTTTAAAAGAATTCTAGAGTGATATTCTATAGAGCAAAATTTCAGTAGTATCTTCTAATGTGTAGATTTATATATAGTATAAATATATTCTAATGATTTGTATTAAAGTGCACATTTTATGTGGTCTATTTTTTTATTTCAAGAGCTACTTATATTCTCTTATTTACATTATAAATCAATAAATATTATTAAAACTAAACCATTTATATATCTTTAAAAAGATTGCCCTTTAGTTCCTATAATTCTGAAATTGCTTAAAACCTTAGAATAGATCACATTTGCTACTAGATATCTCTTCCTACCTATCTTCTTTTTCTTCTTTGTATATAGTAGTGACAGTTTACTCTTAGTCATCTAATGGCTCACCTCTGCACAAGAGCTGTATTTGGCTACATCTGTTTCAGAAACTGGAACTTGCCATATTCAAAGCTAGTTTCTTTAGTACAGTTAACGGATATAAGTTGAAGGAGCTAATTTGATCTGCTTTTAATGATATAACACCTTTCAAATTGGTCACAAAACCATAAATGTAGTGGAATAAATATTATAAATGGGATCCTAATTCAAATGAGGGAGTACCTTTTTCAAATTTAGAAAATATATTTATTTAGAAAACACAAAAAAAAT
>NC_138378.1:64005160-64095484 GCF_054177405.1 Leptonychotes weddellii | reverse complement strand
TATCTGTATGGTCATATGTGGACTAAAAATTTCCATCTTTGTTTACAAAAAAAAAAGAATATGCAATCCTTTTATAAATCTGACAAAATATTTGTATATTCATGACTCATAAATAGCTCATAAATACTAAAAATTTAGTTGGTGAAATATTTTTTTAAATATGTATATTTTATATATAGTGTGTAAAATAGTATGGTAGGCACATTTTCTGAAATACTGAAGATTAATTGAAAATGACATTAAATATAAACTACATGCTTTGTACATTTGATTTTTCTTTAATAGTGACAAAAATCTTTCTTTCTCACTTGCCTTCTGTTTAAGACATAAGCTTGGGGCGCCTGGGTGGCTCAGTAGATTAAGTGTCCAACCCTTGATCTCAGGGTCGTGAGTTCAAGCCCTGCATTGGGTTCCCCACTGGGCATGGAGCCTAGTTTAAAAAAAAAAAGAGTAAGCTTTAATTATAGCATTTCAAAATTGTAAATTTTTTAAGTTTTCTCTTTTCTTAAAGGGACTCCCAACTACTACTGGGAGAAAAATGAAGCTAGTTCTTAAATTCTAGAGACCAGTGGTTCCACAAAGTGACAGTATAGCCCACTAATCACAAACCACCAAAAAGATTCCATTTCCACTTAAACCAAGATCTCACACTTTATGTCTGAACTTATATTTTTGTCTTCATTCAAATCTTGGTAGTTTTCCCTACTCTCCATGAAGTTACTTCTAAAAGTGCAGTTATATGCTAAAAACACTATAATGACTAAAATTGAAGTGCCCATCTTTGGTAGTTAGTGCAATGCGGGTACTTACAAGACCCTTCCCTTCATATTCTTTGTTACTGACACTCCCCTACCCATACATTACAGTTTTTATGCAATAATTTTTTCATCTTACAGAATATTTTATATTTGTAGATCGAAGATAGTAGGGTAAATATCAGCATCTTTCTTAGTTCAAGTCTGCCAAGCATAGTATTCATTAATTCAACACTATGTTCCAGACACTATAAAATGTGCAAGGAATGCATTGGTAAACAAAACATCAAGTTCCAAAGTTCACATTCTAGTGGATGGAAACTAACAGTGAAGTATATAGCATGTCAGGTGGTAGTAGGTTTTTTAAAGAAAAACAACTGGGTAAAGGGATAAAATGATCAAGAAAAGGTACTATTTTAGATAAAATGATCCAGAATGGCCTAAGTAGGTAACATTTGAGCAAACACCTGAATGAAGTGGAGGAAGATGTGCAGCTATTCTGGAAGGAGAATTCCAAATGAAGGCACTAACAACTTCATATTCAATTGGTATTTTATGTTTAGAATGGAGCAGCCTTTTCATTTTATAAACCAATTTAACAGTCTTCTACTCCGTAACCCTGTGCTTTTTCTTCACCAGAATTAGCAAATTTTATTAAAGAATACAAGTCAAGAGAAGGCTTGTACAGGTGATATTTTCAAAGCACTTAATCAGGCAAGAATATGCTTGGTTACTTGCAAAAAGAAGGTAGACAATGATGTTATCAACAGGCTTTTATAAAATTCTAGGCTCATGAGTTGAGACCAGGGTGTTAGCCAGTGTAATGGAAAAGTGAGAATATGTCCTGGTATCAAGGGGCACAAACCAACATAAGCTAAAGCGATTGTGGGGGTGGGTAGGGATGCTCACAGGGCCATGAATTTATTTCACAGAAGCCAAGTCACACTCCCTGTGGCTGGGTGGCTCCAGGACTGTATATCATTATGAACAAAGGCCTTCTCTCTCTCTACCCTTCGCTTTGGAGTCTCCTGGCCTCCCATTTGTACTGTGCATACAACAGCTTATTCTTACATGCAAATGTTAATGTGATGTATCATACTGATTGATTTGCGGATGTTGACTATACTTGCATCCCTGAGATAAATCAACCCTGATCATGGTGTATGATCCTTTTAATGTACCGTTGAATTTGGTTTGCTAATATTTTTTTTTTAAAGATTTTATTTATTTATTTGACAGAGAGAGACACAGCGAGAGAGGGAACACAAGCAGGGGGAGTGGGAGAGGGAGAAGCGGGCTTCCCGCCGAGCAGGGAGCCCGATGCGGAGCTTGATCCCAGGACCCTGGGATCATGACCTGAGCCAAAGGCAGATGCTTAACGACTGAGCCACCCAGGCGCCCCTGGTTTGCTAATATTTTGTTGAAGACTTTAGCATCCATGTTCATCAGGGTTATGGCCTGGCCTGTAATTTTCTTCTCTGTGGTGTCCTTGTCCGAGAAGGCTAGGTATTATATCTTCCAATGTTTGGTAGAATTCACCAGTGAAGCCATCTGGTCCTGGACTTTTGTTGGGAGGTTTTTGATTACTCATTCAATCTCCTTGCTAGCAACTGGCTTATTCAGATTTTCTATTTCCTCAAGAGTCAGTCTTGGAAAATTGTATATTTCTAGGAATTTTTCCATTTCTTCCAGATTATCCAATTTGTTGGCATATAATTGTTAGTAGTGGTCTGTTATGACCTTTTGTGTTTCCGTAGTATCAGTTGTACTTCTTTTATTTTTTATTTATTTGAGCCCTGTCTTTTTTCATCAGTGAGTCTACCTAAAGGTTCATCAGTTTTGCTTGTCTTTTCAAAGAACCGACTCTTCATTTCACTGACCTTTTCTGTTATCTTTTTAGTCTCTATTTCATTTATTTCCACTCTGATTTTTATTATATCCCTCCTTCTACTAACTCTGGGCTTCATTTCTTCTTTTTCTAGTTCTTTTAGGTATAGAGTAAGCCAGATCCACAGGCAGCAGCTTTCAAGGTATGTAAATATATAGTCTTGTGGGTCTGTAATCGTAAACCCTGCTGACTTTCAGACCAGGAAATCTGGAGTTATCACCAGGGCGACAACTGCTAAACTCCTGCTTTACGCATATATAAGCGCCTTTCTGGGAGGCATCCGTGAACTGCTATATGGCCATGGGAGAGCACTAATATGGTTATCTCCCTACCCATCCTCCCTTGGGGGCACCTCTGTAGCCTATGAATATATGGCAAACCTGAATCCTGCCCCTCAGGGTGAAGCTCCAGGACAAGAAAATATGCCCTTCTCAAATGAACTCTGGGGGTATGTTTCAGTCTGCTGGTTGTGCAGTGCCCTTGGGGTGGTAACCTGTGAAGGACTGAATATTTTAGGCCCAGGGGGTCCAAAATAATCCCTCCTGGCCACCAGCGCCAGGAGCTCAAGGGGTGTCCCTTGTGTGGGCTGCACATGCCCACTGGTTGGCACGGTAGACCACTGGGGCAGGGTACTCAGCTGGAGCAAGATAGGCCTGGGCTGTGATGGGAGCAGGACACTTCTACCTGAGCTAGCAGGCTGGGGGGGGGGGTTGCAAAAATGGTGTCTGCCAGCACCTGTGTCCCCAGAGAGTCCCAACAGGTTCCTGTCTCTCTGGCAGATGCTGTAAGATTAGCAAATGAGTTTCCTAAGCATATGGTCTAGGCTTCTTTCAGACTTACTTTTGTGCTGGGTCCTGGGATGAATGGGTCTATGCATGAGTCCTTTAAGAGTGGATATTCCATTCCCTAAAGCCCTATGGTTTTAAGCCCTGTTGGTTTTCAAGGCCTTGGGGGCTCATCTCTCTGATGCAGTTCCAAAGGGCTGGGGTGCCTGGTATGGAGCAAAAACCCCTCATTCCTCGGGGATAAGCCCTGTATTATGAGATTCCTCCCAAATGTTGGTCTCTAGGCCTAGGGTTGGGTTTCTTGAAAGACCATGTATTGCCTCTCCTACCCATCTCAATGAGGCCCTTTTATCCTTTGTTCTAGAGGTGTTTCATACATAGCTGTAGCTTTGTCGTGTTCATGGGAGGAGGTGAGTTTAGGATCCCTGTTATGTTACCATCTTGAAGTCCTCCCGATAAATTGTCTTAATAAAATATTGACAACAGCTATTAGGACCAAGTAGATCTGTGGAAATGCAGGGATGGTAAGAATAAGAATACAATTCATTATAAAGATTTTACAAGAGAAAAACTATGTGATCACCAGATACAGAAGAGGCAATTTATAAAATTTCCAAGAATGTTTAAAATATTAGGAAATGTCCTTAACTCGGTAAGTGTTATCAGAAAGAAATTAAGAACTTGTATACAACCCTGGGGACATGGCTATTAAAGTCAGGAACAGAACGAGAATCACCACTATTACTCTCATCAGTGCTCTCAGGTCCTAACCAACAAGATAAGATTAAAAGGAGGTTGAGGAGAAGAAAAACAAATGCAGATGATCTTCTTAAAAACACTTTCAACTGGTACAAAACAATTAGTTAGAACTAATCAGTGAGCAATAACCATATAGGTATGCCAAAATAAATAGGTATCTTCTCTAGGAGTCAAAAGCTGCCATGGTATAAGCTCATTTCCTCTCACTTTTTCCAGGCTTCCAAGAGCTAGCTTAGCAGTAAATCTGCCCCATCCTGTTGGGTCCTGGCCAAGGTTAAATCTTCTGTTCCAAGGGTATCCCAAATCACTGAAATCTTGAGTAGTGGTTGATCAAGGACCCCCAAAGTACAATCCTAAGAGTACTTCTCTGGCTCCTTGGTAGTACATGCTAGATTATTATTTCAATTCCTTCAGTGTGTAATCTCTTTGCTCCCTAGGCCCAGCAGTTCCTAGGCGGATTATGCTGAGATTTAACCCTAGCTATCACAACCTCTCAGCTAGGATAAGAAATGAGAGCAACTATGGAAGAGGTCTTTTTGCAAGGGGAGGGAATTGTTACCTCTTATAGGAAGCCATGTGCCACTTCTGCAATCCCTGAGGGTTCAGGGGTATCTGCAGAACCAACATCTTCACAGGTACCCCCATCCCATATTTCAAGCTTCAGGATTACCCAACCCAGGACCCTAACTGCATAGCAGCCCCCCTTAAGCTGAACATTCAAATATCTTTAGAGCTCTGTAACTCCGTCAAATCCCATGTCTGTTCTTCCATTGCAGGAAATAAGGACCTTTTTTTGAAGCCCACTCTCCCTCTGCAAGGCAGTAGTACAACTTAATTGGCCAGCTCTGCTATCCTTGTAGGCACTGTTTTCCCCATATTTTTCAAATGCTTGAATCACTGTATAGACAACATTGCCCTCTTATGGGATGTTTTCCTAGGTCACTACTGGTCAAATCAGTAGTCAAGTGACCACCTTGCGCCAAGGACTGAGTAAACTATTCCCCAAATCCCATCTTACTGCCTGATTTCTTATACTACGCCCTGTACCACCTATGTCAGTTCTGGCCCTCAAAGATACAGTTGCCACAAAGGGATTAAACATGTAAGATACTGACTAGAGGAAATGTCTGTGAATGATAAAACAGACAGGCTCAGGAATTGACAGTGACAGCCTACAGACCATAGTAAAAGTTTGACCTCTATAAAAGAGGGAAGGTAAGGAAATACTGGGTGGAAAGAGCTTCAGACTACAGTGTAGTTCCAAGAAAGTCTCATCCAGACTGCTACGAAGTTCCCCAACCCAATGTTACCCATTGAAGGAGTGCTGCACTAGATAGTAAAAGATAAGTATAGTACCAGTGCTATGCTCAGTTAATGGCTAGGAGCAGCTCGAGGTCTTTATGACTTCAGCGCAAATGCAATGGTGGATCCAAAGGGGTAGCAGCTGGCTATCAGTCAAGTATGTTCCCCAGAGTAGGTTCTCTTGAAGGAGATCTAAATGGTGCACTGATATGGCCACCACATCAACCAAATACCAAAACAAATAATAAAACTATAGCAATTAAAACTGTCATACTACAGTTGACCAACTAAAACAATGAAAACAGAGTAGTGAGTTTAGACTCAAATCCACACACGTGTATGTATATGTGTCTGTAGATTTACAAAGACTATGACTAAAATAGCATTTCAAATTATTTCATATATAAATGATATTGACAAGTGGCTCTCCATTTGGAGGAAACATTTTAAATTGGCACTTACTTCACATATACAAAAAAAATCCAAGGGAAATATAGAACTAAACATTAAAAAAACATAAAAACATGTTAGAATACCTTTGTCAAAAATGCAAAATTAATCACAGTTAAATATTTTTTTAAAGTATAGAGTCCAAAGGACAAACATAGTAAAAGAGACAATATCAGACAAAAGATTTTAACAAATGTCATTTGCATGGCAAGCAGATGGTAGAGCACTAGCGGACCTTAGCAGAACAGAGGAAGTTACGACCTAACTGGCCACAGAGGTGATCAGAGAAGAGAACTAATTATCTCTACACCAAATCAGAAAGGATCAGGGCTCAGAATCTGAGGACAGGGTCAAAGTCTATATAGAGAGGGGCTACACAACTGGATCCCCTTCCCAATCCCACATAACCAAAGGACTACCATCTCCCTGCACACACACTCATACCCATACAAGCCCTTTGAACACTGCCGCCACCACCACCACCTCAGGAGACTGAGATTTATTTTATAGGAGAGACTCTGATTTGGAGACACTAGTCACAGTAGTGGGAAATTGTGAAAAAAGGGTCAAAAGGAGTGCTTAAGTGAAAGCTTAAATACCAAACAGATGAAGGACCTCTTGCCTCCTTCCTCTGCCTTTACTCTGTCAGAGTATGAGGGAATACCTGGAGAAACTACACTCATCCAGAGAAAAGACTTCTAAAAACATTTGGTAAGGTGAATGGGAGGGGCTGTGATTGAAAAAGAAAATCACCCCCAGGGAAAATCACCCCAACAGTCCATAGCCTTGCTCTTCAGAGTAGAGAGCCAGCCAGAGTTTGGAAGGGGCCAAACCATGGAGAGCTTTGTATGCCATTCTAAAGAACTTTATCCTACAAGAAATCAGAAACTGTTGAAAGATGCAAAAACAATATAATATGATCAAATTTGTTTCAAACTATCATTCAGTAATGTATCAAGAATTGACTAGTTAGATAGAAACTAGAGATACCAATCGGGAGCTTTCAAAGATGTAATTTAATCTCAGTTGATTTGATAGGGTAGTTATTAAATTACTTGCTAGGGAGAATGTCAAATTGAGTAGTAAACTTCTAGTAGTAAACTTCTAACTTTCAACAGTTATTGAGTACCTGCTATGTTCCACATCCTCTGCTAGGCACTAGAGATAAAATGGTGAGAAAAAACAGTTCCCTGAACTCACAGAAATTTGTCACCTAGATGTAGAGACAGTTATTAATCAGAAATCATACAAATAAAAATAAGTAAAAATTTAAAAAAAGAAATCAACAAATAAACCTAAAGCTACAAGTATGACAAATGCTTCCATTGTAATGGAAGGGTGCACGGTGCTGTAACAAGATAAAACTGATACTCTGGTTGTCTTCCTACATTTCTTTTACCATATCACATGGTGTAATATCTGTGGGATTTGGGTGGGATTAACCCCAGGCTCCAATGACAGGCCCTGATTTGCCTCAGCCAATCAGTGCTTGACATTCCCTAGACCTCAGATCTCTGGGTTCAAGTGTAGGCACGTGGACCTATATTAGTCTAATCACAATGCAACTGGGAATACGTGAAGAAACTCTTTTTTGCTGTGAATGAAGACTCTGGAACCTTGGGAGCTCTTGGCCTCTATCTTAAGATACAAAAGGAGTCAGCCTTAGTATGAATTTGACAGAGCAGAATACAGAATTGAGAGGCAGAAGGAAATCAAGTTCTCACTGATACTGTCAAGTCAATCAAATCTACCCGAGGTTCCTCTTTATCTCCCGATTTTCCTTCATATGAGCCAATAAATTATCTTATCATTTAAACCACTTTGAATTGGGTTTTTTGGTACTTGTAATATTCCAAGGGGATATTGTCTAGACAGGGGAGTCAGAAGGGTCCTTTATGAAAGTGATAACTGTGGCAACATCTGAAGGATAAAGCAAGAATTGCCATGATATGACTGGAGTCACATCAGACAAAAAGTGTCAATTTTAACTTAGATCAAGTAAGACAAGTTGAAAAATGTCCACTGGCATTATTAACATAGATATCTTAAGTTAGTTTGTAAAGAGCCTTATGATGAAAGCAAGGTGCTGGGGCGGGCAGTGTGACGGAAACCAGAACGGGTTCAATTGAGGAGTAAGTGGGAGGTGAAGAAATGAAGGGAGTATAAACAACTTCAACCCTTAAACAGTCTGGTTGTAAAGGGGAAAAGAAATAGGAATGTGGCTAAGAGGATATAGGTTATCAGTTTTGATGGTTTACTTAAATGAAGAAGACTTAATCACCTTAAGGAAAAAAAATGAGTGAATATAGCAAAAAACTTTCATAAAAGCATTTTCATAAAAACATCTATCAGAAAGGGTGACATTTCAAGGGCATGAGTCAATGAAACAACAACCCAGTTTACCCTATAGAGATTAACAGGATATTTTTTTAAACCCTCAAGAATTAAAAAATGTAACATGCCTTCCAGGGACATTGGCAATGATGGTAGATAGTTTGAACTGTCACAGCTGGAAGAGAGGGTGCAATACTACTGGCACCTGATGGGTAAAAATAAGGGATGCTGCTAAACATCTTGTTTAGCACAGAACAATCTCTCACAACAAAGAATTATCCAGCCCAAAATGTTACTGGTGCTAATGCTGAAAAACCCTACTCTAGGAACTTAACATCAAGTAATTTGGGACACATGAAATAATTTTGGTAAATCATTTATTATTTTAGGTTGGAAACTACTGGAAATGACACATATATACATAAATAGGAGATGGTTTAAATGTACTAGGG
Source organism: Leptonychotes weddellii (assembly GCF_054177405.1). NCBI lineage: Eukaryota > Metazoa > Chordata > Mammalia > Carnivora > Phocidae > Leptonychotes > Leptonychotes weddellii. Next base: position 64,086,759 of record NC_138378.1, on the reverse strand, counting down.
TACATGTGTACAGCAATACGTATAGTATTCCATTATATATAGGTTTAAAGACACTGGTTTCTTTATTATTCCTCTCACTACAGCCTCATGGCTTTGTATTTGCTTTTCTGTTTTCTCATGCTCTCTTCCCTTGGGGAAATGTATGGCTGCCTGCCTCCCTCAGAGGCCTTCCTCAATGACACCATTACCTTTCCCAAGCTCACTAACCTTTTGCTACTTTTATTTTTTGGTATTAATATTTATCAGTATCAGGCATGTGTTTGTTTATTGTCTTCCTATACTAGAATGTAAGCTCCATGAGAAGAGGGACCTTTTCTATTTATTCACCGTATAGAACAGTGTCTAACACATAGTTTATGCTCAACCAATATTTGAATGATTGAGTAAATGCAGGAAATAACTCTTATTTCCCAATTTTGTCCAGAGTTAGTTCTATTTGTAGGACATTAACCTCAACACATATAGTGTTAAACTGACTTCTGTATAGTTTTCATTCCTTTAAGTTACATATAACTTACTTGTAAGTTCTTTGAGGCCAGCAACATATGACTTTGTTCACCCTGTCCCCTCAGCCTTGAACACCTTCCCAAGCCAAAGTGCAAACTCCCACTTAGGGATCCTCTAACACCAGTTCAAAACTTAATCTGTGAAGCTTTTTCTGACCCAAGACAGAAAGGTTATTTTCTCTGGGCTCAAAATGCATTTGTCCACATCAATCACGGCAATTAATGGGCTCTATTATTACATATAACTACCTAATTCAAGAATATTTTCTGAGATCCTCTATAGATTTTTTAAAAATATGATGTATCCAGATTTTGAAATTATAATTTATTTTTTATCAGGCGCCTGTTCTATGTAAGACGTCTCACGTTTTTAGTGCATCGCCGAAGGCTGTGCACACATACGATCTAGTCAAAACAAAAGCACGTTTTGACGAAACCCCTGATAAGTAATGACTACAACCCCCAAGATGCGCTGCAGGGTCAACGTGTGCATCGCGTCTGTTTTCACCTTTCAGACTAATGAGTGGAAAGAACTGACGACAGAACAAGCTGAGAATGTCTTTAAAAATGAAAAGTATTCTATCAAGAACGAACGAGCACTGAAATAAACGACTGCCCAGCAGATGACTGGTATCCACCGGGCAATATTTGACAATTAATATGATGTTTGACAACGTGAATGTCCAGAGAATTCCTCCTTCGCTTATTCAGCGCAGAACACCTCCCGATAGATAACGCAAAAAATGCTCGTAAGAGAAACTCAAAAATATCAAAACAATGCTCTTAGATACGTTAGGCAGGTAGGTCCCCTCCACTTCCCTTAACTTCTCTGAAGACTTCTTTTCCGAGGCTACAAACACGGGAAGAGCACTGCATTTCCTGAAGTGGAAAGTATGCTTTTCAATTGCCAACTACCAAATGCCTAACAGTGAAACGCTTTGGCGGGAAATAGGAATTTGTCAACACACTAATGTACCACATTATAATCGCCTGGTGGTCCACAGAACACTTCCTGAGATGTTTAACAGATTCTACAACGAGTTTTAGCGGGTTTCCGGTCCCCGTAACTTACAGGGCTCAAAGTTCCTACGTATTCACGGCAAGAATTTTAAGTTATTTTTCTCCCATAGGCTGACAGAGTCAGCTTCCATTAAGGAGTGCGAGCACATTTCCTTCCTTTTTGCTCAAGGTTAGTCCCGTCCAAGGATGCGTACCTCCCAGGTATGCTTTACTTTTTCCTCAGAGCTGGGTCCCACGGCTCGTCACACCCCAGGTGCAGCCAGCAACCTCTCAAAGGAAAATCCAAGACCACTCTCGCTGCCGGCTCAGAAAGGAATCTCGCGGCACCAGACGGGACAGGGAACTCGCGAGAACCGACCACCCCGCGGAGATCCCGCGCCAGCAGGCGGGACCGAGAGTAGAGGAAGTCGCTCTTAGACCCTCCCACATAGGTCCGGTACCCGCCTCGCGAGAACACCGAACACTGCCGGCTGGGGAAGCGCGTGCGGAACGCAGAGGCGTCGCGCATTGGGCTCGTCGGCCGCCGTAGCCCCTGCTAGGACAGCCCGTGCGAGCCTGCTGGAGGAGGAAGAGAAAGGCAGAGAGAATCGGGTTACAAGATGGCGGATCTGTAGTAGTTACGGCGGCGGCGGCGGCGGGAGAGCGAGCTCTGGGGGGCAAAGGGAGGGGAGGGTGGGTGTGTGCGGGGGTGAAGAGAGAGGTTACGGGGACTTTGGGCGGAGGGGTCTCGGTGACTCTTGTTGCCCCTTCCCGCGACTGAACCTTGGGAGCCATGGTGAACTCGGGCCTCTCCGGAGCCGCCGCCGCCGCTGCCGCCACCGCCGCAACCGTCTCTCAAGAGTGAGGGGCGCGGACGAGGTGAGCGAGGAGGCGGCGGCCGGGGCGGTGGGGACAGCAGCCACCATGTCGGATACGCGGCGGCGAGTGAAGGTCTATACCCTCAACGAAGACCGTCAATGGGACGACCGAGGCACCGGGCATGTCTCCTCCACTTATGTGGAGGAGCTCAAAGGGATGTCGCTGCTGGTTCGGGCTGAGTCCGACGGTAAGGTTATTGGAACATAGGATAGGGGACAATCAGTGCCTCCGGTTTGGGCATAGCCCTGGTGTTTAGGCTCTGGGCCGGGTACTGTTACTACCACATCTTGGGACAGCGCTTTGGTTTTGTGCCTGCACTTCAGTACGGTAAAAACAAACTACTTTGTCCGGATTTACTCTCAGTCAAACGTTGATTCTGTTCCCCCGCCTCCTATGCCTATTAAGGATTTGACCCCTTCCTCTCCAGTCTCGCCTTTGAAATGGAGAGAGAAGTGCGAACGGAGGAAGTAATGAGAGACAAGAGTAGTTTTATTCTCGTCCTAGGGAGCTGGCCCTCCCCCTCCCTTCATTTTTTGTTTTCTTATCCATTATATGTCTGTTTCAAAAAGCTTAGTGAAACTTCACTGAGTGGGTTGTTTGTTTTTTTTTTTAAACCCATTTTACTAAGGAGCCCGGTTTGCCCCAGGCGACAGGTGCTGGGGAAAACCAAAAGGTACCTTTTCCTGCGATTATTGCAGACTGTTGCCACGATACATGCACGCACAAGCATATCTATAGTCTGGGATCCCCCCAGGCTGCCTTTGTAGAGGTTGCCATGAAAAAGTGGGTACTTTACAACCTAAACAAGTTAGGACACCAGAACAGATTGTGAACTTGTATCCGTTGGTAAATGTACGAGTCATGTGTGAAGAATTTTTAAATTATAAAATGTAGAGCATAATTAAAACCTTTCTCACTGTAATTTGAACACCTCGATTTGAGCAATTATGTGCAGATAATAGAAAAATAACAATCTTAGATTTATTCTTGTATTTTGTACTCTTGCACTTTCCCTTTTATTTTAAATAGTTATGGGCATTTATTTCTATATGAAGTGTCCTTCAGTATGTTAAGGAGAAAAGGATAAAGGCAGTTCTGTAATTTGTGTACTAAGTACTTAGATTCCTGTTGTGGTCCTTTGTAATTTGTTTTGTTAAACTGGAAATGCAATAAAATAACTTTGTTAAAAAGAGCTTGGCTTCAAGTAGTCATTTAGACCTTAACATTTTCATTCAATAAAACTTTAATAGACATCTAGTCTCCTTATATTTTGGGTCTGAATGTTGATCTTAGGTGGATTTTTTTCCTTTAAGGGTATATGGGGGATAAGATGGTGTGTTCTGTATGAAGCCCAGATCTGAAGAGAAAAACGTGAATCAGAATACATTTGATTACTTCACATGTCTAGCTAGGGAAGGAGAACAAGTTTGTTTTTTTAAAGTAATATTCAGATATTTTATTCAGAATTTTACGAATTGAAACTTATAAATATTATTTTTTATCTTTCAGGATCACTACTCTTGGAATCAAAGATAAATCCAAACACTGCATATCAGAAACAACAGGCAAGTAGTTGTTTATCTTTAATTTGAAAGACTTCATCTGTGATCAAGGAAGTATTAATCTGACAAACATGGGAAAGCTTTCCTCACAAGAAAAAACATGTTTGGTAAACAGAGTTACACATTCTGTGTTTTTTCCTGTAGGTCAAAAGTTTCAAACTAAAAAGTGAAAGTTTTTGTACTGGCAGTAATTTATTATCTTTGAATTGAGCCATTGTTAGTTTATGTTAGAATACAGTGTATTCATTAGTCTTCCTTAACTACGGATAGCCAGATATCTTATACTCTGTATACTAAGCCTTTTATTCTCAATCACATTTAAAGGAAATGACATAAAAGAAAATTCAAAGGGGTACTCTTTAAAGCAAGGAAAGCCTGTTTGTGGTGTGAAATTCTATCCTTTGTTGAAAGCAAAGGTAGAGTTTTTGAAGTAGAAGCATTTAAATCCTGTTCTTTAATTGCTGTATATTTTTAATATAATCAGTGGATACTTTATAAAAAGTGTACCTTGCCAATCATGTAATGTTTTCTGTTAATATTTATTGTCTTATTTGGGAAAAGAAAACCTGTGTTGTGTTTCAGTGTGCCCAGTTACTTAACCTGGAAATGGCAGCAGTGATTCAACCTTTTCTTCTGTGAATGTTTTCATTTTTATTATGAAAGATTTCAAAATTGAAAAGTACAGAAAATATGTGTGTCTGTATAACACCACCAAATTTAACAATGTTAACATTATACCATATTTGTTTCTAATCTTTGTAATGTTGAGCATTGTGGATAGAGTTAAAGCCTCCTTTGTGCACATCTCATTCTATCCATTCTCCATCCTCCCTATAGGTAACCACTATTCTGAAGTTGATGTATTACTTCTGTACATGCTTATATACCTTTTCTGCATATGTATGTATCCATAAATAATATGTAGTCTTTTGTGTGTTTTTAAACTTTACATGGTTGATCTCATGCTCTTACGTGTACTCTGAACTTTCATTTTTCACCCAACAGTTAATTGGAAGATTTGTTGATGTTAACAATGTAGATTTAGTTGTTTTTTTTAAAACTGTATAGTATTCTTCTGTATGATATACACCTATTGTTAGACATTGGGATTATTTCGTGTGCGTGTGTGTGTGTGTGTGTGTGTGGTGTGTAAAGTGAATATGGCAGAGATTTTTGAAGGAAAAGATAAATTATATTAGGATTATATTTACATCATCAATATCTACTTTCTTCAAGGTCAATGAAAATTTGGATACCCAGAAATAAATACTTCACAATTGGGGGAATGAAATTATGTCTGTTGCACAGCTTGTTATTAGTAAAAGTCTTACTGTTAAACAATTGTTTTGTGTATGCAATACATTCTTAATCATTTCTTTGAAGTATTTAAATTTTCAGTATTCAATTAATAGTTTTTTTTCCTTCTGCTTAGAAAATACTGTTTATCTTTGATGGAGGATCAATTTAAACATTTGTCCTGTATTGAACACTTGAAAAATGTTTCCTATACCTGAGACATTTAAGTAAATTTAATTTCTAAGTCAGCTAAGCAGATGGTTATTCTCTGTCTTTGCATGGAATTTTACTAGGTAGCTACTTTTGTTTTTTTTGTTGTTGTCATTGGCCTCCTTTTTTGTGGGGAAAGAAATACTGTTTTGTAATCTTTTTTTTTTCCCCCATCTGCCTAAATATAAAATGCTCAGAAACTGTGTTCTTAAATGTGACTCCCTACAAATTAATTACAATGGATTCTTCTCAGATTGTGTATAAGATTCTTTAACTGTTGTTACTATTGGAAAGATCACATATGGTGGAGGTTTGTATATAAAGTAGCCCTCCAACATTAGTCCAAAAATACACGATGTTTCATCAGAAACCTTGAGACATGTCTTTCTGTGTAATATCACTCTGATAGAAAACTAAAGTATTGGAGAAAAAAAGTACTTATTTTTAAAGTTTTATGCTATTGGGAAAAATGTTTTCTGTAATTAATCATGTTTCATAATATACTGTTAGGATTTTTAAGTATTTTTTCTAATTGAATTACCTTTACCAAATAACATTAAACTAGAAGAGAACTCTTTGGCACTGAGAATAATATGAAAAAGCTTTGTATATAAGATTGAAAAATGTGTAAATGGGGTCACTTGTTTTATTTTCTTTATATTTGTTTAAATTGCACTTTTCTAATAGAATCAAAGAGCAATTTAGGGAATCTGTTAAACTTAGTTTCTTTGTTACGGATATGGTTTTTTCATTTTTTTCACCATAATCTTGTTCAATTTGCATTTTTTATCAGATTATAAAAATTGGGATTTCCAAACACATTGGTAGTTTTCTGTGTTCATTAGAATTACTTTTTTAAATGTCATTGTTTAAGTTATTCAATATATTAGTCCAGAAAATAGCCATTTCCAAAATTTACATGAAATATATTGATCATTAGTGGGTTTTTAATTTTAAAAAGACTTGAGTGAATGAGCTGCTCATAGTTTATAGGATATTTTGCTACAAAATACACTGAATAAATTCAAAGCGGATTATTTAGCATTCTTTTTTAACATCACAGTTCTAAAATGAGCCAAGCTCTGAATTATGGACTCAAAATAAGTTAGAATGAGTTGAGTTGAATGTCAAATGACCCTATATTGATAGGTCATCATTGATTCACAACACTTTCTTGCTTCAGTACTGTGGGCAGTACTGAAGTTGTTAATGGGAAGAAGATAAACTTAAAGGAGCCAATAAACTTGTTGAGCATTTAAACACATTGGGAAGAGAAGAGAATGATGATATAGTGGAACATGAAATAGTGTCTGATACATGTCAAAATTTTAAGTTATTTAGAATCCATCCTACTGATCTGGACTAAATCAAAAGCAGAGTCATAGGGATGTATACTCTTTATATTCAATACAATTTTAATACAATTTGTGTTAATTGGGTTTAGGAGAGAAGTATAAGGAAGTCCCCATCCTTTGTTTTATTGGGAGACAAGACCTAACAGGTGAAACAATTACATAAGTAATAAAATATCTGATAAAGGGTTTTAACCCAGTCCTTATTGAAAGCCCATGAAAGCATTTCACAGATGAGGCAGTTAAGGCACAGAAAGGTCAAGTTTCTTGACTGAGATTTTACAGCAGGTATGTGCCAACACAAAATTTATATAAAGCTATTTTATTCCACAGACTTGGGATAGTAGAAAATTAAAGAAGGAAGAGATTAATTTTCTACTATCCCAAGTCTGTGGAATAAAATAGCTTTATATAAATCTATATCAATTTCACTCTCCCTGGTGGTGCCTGTTGAAGGAATTGTGATAGGGAAGGAAATAGTACACCTGACACAAAAGTTATTAAGGCTCTTGGCAGCAGAGGTTTCTTATTTGTGAGCTTGGTTTACTAAACAAAAGGGAGCTATTCTAGATTCTTGAGGAGGGACCTAACATGATGAAAGTGATACTGTGTTTGGGAAGCAAGTATGGCAATGTCATGAATAATGAATTGGAGGTGGAGAGGGAAATAAGAGCTTTAGGTAGCAAGACCTTTTACTATAATTCAGATGCAGGAAAATAAAAGTCTGTTCCAGTGTAGTAAATGGAATTGTAAAGAAATAGAGCTCCAGTATATTAGCAAGAAAGTGCTGGAAGATTTGGTGAATGATTAAATATGAAAGAGAAGGAATCAAAGGTCACTAGTAGTGTTTTGAGTCTTGGGACCAGGAAAATGATGGTTCTCTTCAGTTTCTCTCTAGAAACTGAAAAGTGACAAGAAAGCAGGTCATTTGGCTAGTGGCTTGTTCATTCCAAAAAGCAAAAAACCCTCTTTGTTTATTTTGAATAGATAATACATTCACATCTTTAAAAATTCAGAAAGTATTTGGTGAAGTCTCTCCCACCCTGGACTCCATAGTTTCCCTTGCTAGAGGCCACCACTATTACCAGTTTCTTACATACCTTCCTAGAGGTTTTATGCATGTGTAAACAAATACGTATGCAGTCACATACATTTTCCCTTTTATTGTCATAAATGGTAGCATACTATATACTGTTCTGTTATCTTTGGTTTGGATTTTTATTTTTTTCACCCCTTCCACACCTGTGGTTTAGATTTTTAAAGTGCAGTTGAAAGCTTTTGAAAATTTTCAGCAGAGGAATGACACAATCCAAACTAGTAACATCAGTGTGTGGAATTGAAGAGAGGCAATAACTGGAAGAGTAGCTGAAAGATCACAACATAATCCAAGAAGATATAATGTTGAATCGGGTTAGGGTGATGTCAGTGGAGATAGAAAGAGGTGGATGGATTTGAGATATATATAGAAGATAGAATTGACAGGACATGCTGCTGGGTTAGGTATTTGGTAATCAGGAAGAAGATGTAGTCAAGAGGAAGAATAAGCAATTGGAAAGAGTAGAGAATCAGGAAAACATGTTGTCTTGAAACCAAGGGAGAACAGAATTTTGATAAGGAAAGGAGGGTCAGTCAATGAATGGCTGTTCATACCCTTCAAAGGTAAGATTGAGACTATTCTAGGTTTTAGCTAGAAGAACATTTGCCAAGATAAAGATAGAGGTGAAAGTTTTGAATGCTGAGTTAAAATAACAGCATGAGTTTGTAATGAGTAGGGTCTACTCTAGCTATAGATCAGGAGCAGGAGTGGAGGACATGAATTACTATATTGGAAAGATTGGGCAGTAATGGATAGAGGTATATTCTGGGTGGTTGTTCTAGAATGGGACTAAGAGGTATCTTTTGGAATGGGACTAAGGAGGAATACTTGGAAATCAGATGGAGAGGGTTTTTAAATAGGGGTCCAGACAGATACCTAGATAAATGTAATGCCTCTGGGCAGGAGGTTGGGAAGCAAGTTATTGAGAACTTTGTGTTCTTTTAGAATTGTTTACATTTTTTATGGGGCATAGTAGCATGGACGTGGGTTTAGAGCTGAATACTCTTTTAAGTTTTTTTATTTCATTATTTCAGATTTTCTGAGCTAATTTTCTCTGAACCGTACCTTTTATTTACTTTTTTATTTTATTTATTTTTTTAAAGATTTTACTTATAGCACAAGTAGGCAGAGAGGCAGGCAGAGAGAGTGAGGGAGAAGCAGACTCCCCGCCGAGCAGGGAGCCCGATGCAGGGCTCGATCCCAGGACCCTGGGATCATGACCTGAGCTGAAGGCAGCCACTTAACCAACTGAGACACCCAGGCACCCCTAAGTCTTACCTTTTAAATGATGATACTACCTACATCATGAAATAGTTGTGAATTAATGTATGAAAAATGCTTTAGCAAGGTATGTGACACATAAGCTCAATAAGAGAAATATAGTCATAATTTCATCATAATCCTCTTTTCCAATGAGGAAAGAAAAATCAAAGAGGTTAAATACTTTGCTGAGTCACAGAAATAGTGGACAGTGAAACGGAGTGGTGCTAATTCTAGTCTGAGGTTATTCCCATTATATCCAAATATATGTGGATTTTAGGAAGATATTAGTATTGTTTTTAGCAATATCATCAGGTCTGTCTTGGACTATATGTTATACCATACTATATTTTAAAAATCCATCTCAAAAAAAGTTTAGGTCAGCTACCCACTAGGAGAGCTAGATGTTGCATAATATGTCTGTTAATCTCACTCATTTTCAGACTTCTGTATTGATTTTGAATACGTAAATTGAAGTCTACAAATCTGATATTTCTCTTTTCCCTTTTAAAAAAATAAGTACTCCTTTTGAAAAACTTCAGCTCTGTATTGAATTTCGTCAGAGCGATTGGGGCAAAGGTAGGATTAATTTGACAAGCAGTAGGATCTCAGATATTTCATGAGTGGATTTTATTCATGTTAATGTACTGGAGAGAAAAACTGAAACTGATAATCCATTGGTTTGTTAGACTGTTTTAAATGTGTCACAGGTGCCTTTGTGAGTATGATGTAAAAACTGAAGAGACCCTTTCCATAGAAAAGATGTTAAAAGCACCAAGTTTTAGATACAATTCTAAGGTGTGATTTAGACCTTGAATAAGAACCTTTGATTTAAACAGTATTCGCCTCAGGAATGTATTTTTAATATTTAAGATCAGAAATGACCATTTCTCATAATAAAACTACATTGTGAAAATCTGATTCAGTAAAAGCTAAATTGTCAAGCCTCTCCAGCTCATGTCTTAACTTCCATCCTGGCAGTAGACTTAATCACCTTTCTATTTTTTTAAAGGACCAGAGCAAATATAACTGACTTTTTCTGTTCTCCCTGAAGGCTCATTTTAAATCTGATTTCCATGGGGACATAGTGCTGATTAAATGTTTAGTTGGTAGAGGAAAACTCTTAAGCTTCTCTTAGTTTAAACAGGCATTAATAATGTCCCAAAGATGTGTGTGCCACGCACAAATGAGCAAAAAATACAATACAAAGAGCACAGCAGTTGAAAATGGACATTACTACTAAAACTGAGCTTGACTTTGGGATATGTAGGAAACCCTGCCATTTGACACTTTTTATTTTGTTTTAAATATTCTTGTGCAAGCTTTGTGCTCTCTTACCTACGAGCTTTTACTGTGATCTTTGGAATAAGCAGTTACAAGAAGTACTTCTTACGGTTATTTTTTGACTGAGATAGTAGGTTTCCAGGGAGGGGAGGAAAAAAGGATGGGATTTATAACCCATTTTGAGTAGATTTCATAGAGCTGGAAGGTGCCTGCTCTGGTGGCAGTTTCCTATCCTGTTAACCAACCAGAGATAGACTTAGATGATGTTTTCAAAAGAATTATCTGAGACCCTTGTTAAAAATAAGGATTTGGGGGCTTCACTCCAGGGGAGAAGCATGGGAATTTGTGTATTTAACCATCACCCAAGGTCAATCCTCTTTACATTGAAAAAGGATTCTAAATATAAATTCCATTTAGTTTCTGGGGCTTTGCCTGGCTTAGGGAGAAGACTTTACATTAAGAAGAAACAACAAGAAGAAACAAACAAGAAAATGATGAAGAAGGGGACTCAGTTACCTTAAGTCAGACTTCATTGCTTGCCTGGACTTTTGCTCAGAAGATAGATTGGAACCAAATTGGAAAGGGCCTTGGGTGCCTGGATAAAGTATTCTGGATTTCATCCTGTTGTACTAGTGATCTCTAAATTGGAATGCACAGTATAAAGCACTGAGATTTGAGAATAAACCTGCTTAGCTATTTAATCAAAAGAAAAAATTGACTTTTGCTAATACTTAATAAGCAAGTGGTCAGAAGTAAAAACAACAACAACACACAGACATGGTATTCTAAGAGTAACACTTCCATGAAAAGTGTTCCCTAACTACTGTGAATTACGGTAGCCTGCATGTGCAGATAAATATTTATAGATATTTTCCAATTTAAACTGACCTGTAACCCTAACAAAATGAATGCATGCCATAAAAAGGCCTGAAAAAAAATAATGTAAATGCAAATGAACATGATAATGGTAAAACTGACATTTATACTCCCAGTTAATCTGTCAGCCAAGTAATAATGCAGAAATAATGATAAAATAGATCTCACAAGGGCGCCTGGGCGGCTCAGTCGGTTGGGCATCTGCCTTCGGCTTGGGTCATGATTTCAGGGTCCTGGGATCGAGCCCCACGTTGGGCTCCCTGGTTGGTGGGGAACCTGCTTCTCCCTCTCCCCCGCCTCTCTCCCCTGTTTGTGCGCTCTCTCTCAAATAAATAAATACAATCTTAAAAAAAAAAAAAATAGATCTCACAAGAAGTTGCTCCTCCCCCAAAATTCAGAATTATTAAAAGGATGACATTAAATATGGATTTGTATCTACTTTCATTTGTGGATGTACTGTGCCCTAAATATATATTGGGTCTTAAAATGCTAACCAATAATGGTATGGAGCCATAACAGTTTAAATATTTTAAAATGTTGCTTATTTTATCTTTATATAAGGCTTTTTATCTCTATTTTAGTGTGTGTTTTATAGAGTATTGATGTACTAATACTATATTCCTGAATATAATGTATAAGTAATTTGAGACATACAAATAGAGTATTAGAGATCACTGTTTATGAAGCTGTTTCAAGGAGAGCTCTAAGAAGTTGACTCAGATTGAGTAAAGGACATGAGCCTGAGTGTGTTTCCTAACCTTTAACCAGAGGAGCTCTGTCTATCTTTTTTTTTTTTTAACATGAAGATTCTGAGTAAAATTTTGTTTATAAAAAGTTCTGGGTTTTTTTAAAGATTTCAAAACCTCTTCTGTATATGGTGGGAGCCGTGGAAAGTTTTTATTTTTATTTATTTATTTATTTAAAGGTGAAATATATTTTCCTTTGTTACACAGCTAGAAAGTGTAGAATTTTTTTTTTAAGATTTTTACGTTTTCCAGAGAGAGAGCGAGCAAGCAGGGGGGAGAGGCAGAGGGAGAAGCAGGCTTCCCACTGAGCAGGTAGCCTGATGAGCTCGATCCCAGGACCCTGAGATCATGAGATGAGCCAAAGGCAGACGCCCAACCGACTGAGCCACCCAGGTGCCCCACAGAAAGTTTTTAAATGAAAGGAGTGACCTGATAAAATTTAGAATACGTGGTGGCAAATTTTCCTTTCAAGGAGCACAGCCAGAGGAAAGGGAGAACACAGCTTTCCAGGTGTTGTTCTTACCTGATTAAACAGCAAATAAGTATTAATCTGAGGCCTGGGTTAATTGAAGGATATTTTTCACTTACAGATTAGAGCTATCAAAGTATTGAAGTGTTTTCATTTTGAAGACTTTGTTAATGTGAGGCTCACTTTTAGTATTATATTTTTTAATATCAAGTCATAATATTTAGAAGTATTAGATGAACAATTATTAACTAATATATAAGGTATTTTTGTAGATTATATACTTGGTAATTAGGATATAAACTCATGTATATTTTCTTTTTTTTTAAATGTATATTTTCTGAAAAAGTTTTAACCGTGTTAAACTTTCATTGTTATATATCCTTAAAAAATTGGCCATTTCATTTGAGTGTTGCATAATGATTTTTGTGTTTAGATGTGTCTATGTTTTAATTTAAACCCAAACTCTAGTTTTTAATAAAGGGGTTGACAACTTTTTCCTAAAAGCTTAACTGACTTTTTGGTAGGGATACAATTAAGGACATTAGTAGAAAAACACCTAAACCCTGGGGTTCTTAATTTTTCTACAAACTAAAATAGGTGCTGAAATAGGTGCTGTTGATAATGCTTAGAGCTAGAGTATCTTCATTTCATCATTGTTTTGAATTCCTTCATATACTGAAGGCTTTTCCAGATTCAGAGGAGAGAGGCAGTAGAGGATTAAAATGTCTACATTACTGCTTGGCCAAGAATGGCTGGACTTTCCAGTCAACATTATCGTAGTAACATGAGCCAGAGCCTGCTACCCTGTTCTAATATTTTTTTTTGTTTTAGAAAATTCTCAATGTCATTTTAGTACCCAAACAATTCCATTGCCAGTATATTACTAAGCTTCAAAGGATAACAAAATACAGTTACATGATGTCAGTTGAGTATACATTAATTGCACACATCAGAGGGCGTTTGTCACTACTATGCTGTTTCCTCTTGTCTTGATTTCTACTTACACTTCGTAGTTATTTCTTTTCTAGCTTTTCTAGTGTGATGATGTAAAAATCTTTATTTTTAAACAGGATACATTAATTGTTTGGTCGGAAGCTGAGAACTATGATCTGGCTCTAAGTTTTCAGGAAAAAGCTGGCTGCGATGAGATTTGGGAAAAAATTTGTCAGGTAAGGTTTTTTAAATAATATTTAAGTTTGCATTCTTGATATTTTTTCTTTTTATCTGAAAGATATGTATTAGAATGTGGAGAGAGAATGTGTTTATCACTTTAGATTTTGATAGCATATATTCATAATTAATAAAAGGTCAGTAAATAATTACGTTCTAAGTCTTTGAGGTTTTTCTTTAATATTTGGTCACCTGTTTGCCTGATGTTTATGAATTCTGTGTGCCAGACACTAATGATCAAAAGTGCTCATGACTTCAATTCTGAAAGAACTTATAATATAGCAGAATATAAGATAGGTGGTAACTCTCACGTAACTGGAACTTTTTTTTTTTTTAATATTTATTTATTTTTAGAGAAAGCACACACACAGGCTCGAGGAGTAGAGGGAGAGAGACTCTCAAGCAGACTCCACATGGAGCCCAACGTTGGACTTAATCCCACGACCCCGAGATCACGACCTAAGCTAAAACCAAGAGTCAGATGCTCAACCCACTCTGCCACCCAGGCTTCCCTGGTACTTTTTTAATAAAGTTTTTATTTTAGGGGCGCCTGGGTGATACATTTAGTTAAGCATCTGCTTTCGGCTCAGGTCATGATCCCGGGGTCTTGGGATCGAGCCCCGCTTCGGGCTCTCTGCTCAGCGAGGAGCCTGCTTCTCCCTCTCCCTCTCCCTCTGCCCCCACCCCATGTTCTTTCGCACACTCGTGCACACACGCGTGCTCTCTCTCTCTCTCAAATCTTGAAAAGTTTTTATTTTAGAAGTTCAGATTTATAGAAAATATGAGCAGAAAATACAGAGAGAGTTCCTGTGCACTTCCCTCCGTAACACCTTCTCCTCCAGTTTCTCCTGTTAATGGTTTCTTAAATTAGTAGGATACACTGGTCATAATTGATGAGCTAATATTCATACGTTATTATTACTATTCATTATTATTATTCATACATTATTATTAGCTAAAGGCTATATTTTATTCAGATTTCCTCAGTTTATTTTATTTTACTTATTTATTTTTTTAGAGAGAGAGCGAGCGTGCATTTGAGTGTAGCAGGGGCAGAGGGAGAGAGAGAATCTTAAGCAGGCTCCATGCCCAGCACAGAGCCTAACTCGGGGCTTGATCTTAAAACCCTGAGGTCATGACCCTGAGATCATGACCTGAACTGAAATCAAGAGTCAGTTGCTTTAACCAATTGAGCCACCGGTTGAGCCACAGAGTTCCTCAGTTTAAAACGTAGTGTCCTTTTTCTGTTCCAGGATTCCATTCAGTATACCATATTACATTTAGTAGTTATGTCTCCTTAGGCAAATATAGTCTGTGACAGCTGGTAACTGGAATTTTAAATTAATCGTAACATTTTAACTTATTTTCTGTAAATGGAATCACTGTTTCAGCAGTTGCCTAGTGTAATATTCTGTTCTAATTTTTTTACTATTGTCATTTTCACTTCTGTCAGCTTTTCTTTATAGTGATTCTGATCACTGAAGGTTCTTGAGTTAGTTTTAATGCATCTGACCACAGTAATTTTTTTCTGTAGTCCTCCCAGTAACAGTGCCACACAGTGCAAGAAAGTATGAACCTTCTCATTCTATATAAAGCTTAGTTAACAGCTGGCTCTAGGTCACAAATCTGAACTGGAAGTAGATGGTTTGTTTCTTTCCACCTCATATCTTACTATGTATGTATCAGGTATTAATGGAGCATTATTAGTATACGCTATTAAATAGAAGAATTTCCATTGATGAACAGGTGAAAACACTGGTAAATATGATTTTGCTTTAATTTGTAAAATATACCTAAGAATGTAATCCAAACTGTTTTGTTATTATTTTGCCTTTGTGTTTTGCCTGTCTTTAAACCTATGGGTGGTGATGATGGGAAGGTCCTAATACCCTTTTTTTTCCCTTGTGTGCTCTCCAGAGATTGAGATTGAATTTTATGTTTGCAAAGTTTTCTATAAAGTGAGATGTAAGACTTAAAAATGACCTCTATTGCAGATTCAGACACATGCAGTTCACAAATATTTGCTGCTCTGTTCTTGATCCAGAATCATGCATGGGTTCACCTACAAGATGAGGGGAAAAAACTGGTCCATGAAAATAATGAAAGCATACTGAAAGATATAAAACTTTAAAAATAAAAGAGGGAAAGATTACTTTTCTATAATGTGGGTTCAGAATATTAATAGTATATAAAGATTAATCTTTTTTATTATAAGTTCCTGAAAAGTGATGTTTTATTTTGTATTCTCCCTCCTCTAATATACCAGCATGGCAACTGGCACATGTTGTGTGTGTACACAGTACATATTTAAAGAATGAATGAATAAGACAGAAGATAAATGTCTTACTTAGAACTAGGATGTTGGACTACATTTCTCCTAGAACATATATTTATATGGTGGATAATATTTTCCAGTGATCAGCATATTACATTATGCCTACTCCCTTCCCACACATCAACATGTACTGTTTAATATTAGTTCCTGGATATACATATATTCTTGAAGACTTGGTGCATTTGTCCTGGAAAGTTTTGCTGAAATTTGTTTACTGTTTTCACTCATGCAGTTCAGGAGTTCCCACAACCACTGTCAGGTTCACTAATTCACTAGAAAGACTCACAAAACTCCACAAAGCTGTTACATTCATTGTTACAGTTTATTACAATGAAATAATACAGATTAAAATTACCAGTGGAAAAAGGCACATAGGTCAAAGTCTAGGAGAGTTCCAGGCACGAGCTTCCAGTTTTCTTTCTCAGGATACTTATGCAGACAGCACTAATTCCAGCAATGTTGTGTGGCAACCTGCACATAGTATTGCTGACCAGAGAAGCTTACCCCAACCTTTGGTCCAGTATTTTCATTGGGTGTTAGTTCTTTTTTTTTTTTTTTTAAAGATTTTATTTATTTATTTGAGAGTGAGAATGAGAGAGCATGAGAGGGGGAGGGTCAGAGGGAGAAGCAGACCCCCCCGCCGAGCAGGGAGCCCGATGCGGGACTCGATCCCGGGACTCCAGGATCATGACCTGAGCCGAAGGCAGTTGCCCAACCAACTGAGCCACCCAGGCGCCCCTCATTGGGTGTTAGTTCTATAAGCAGGCTGACTGCCCTGTGGCTGACTTTAGTTTCCAGCACCTCCACAGGTTGAGTTGATACTATGTGGCCTAAGACCTCCACTATAAACCACCTAGTTACCCACACAAAAAATGTCTGGCATAGCCCAAGGCTCCCAGGTAAACAGAAAACACTCATATCAGACAGGATATTAAAAGTGCTTAGAGGTTACCTCTCAAGAGCTAGGCAAAGGCCAAATCTTTCTTGAGGCAAGACTAATCCTTGACTGCAAAGGCCACCCATTGGCCCATTGCCAAGACTCTCACAGCAAAATGATTATATTTGTCTGAGCATCTATATTTAGTATAGCATTTATATGACGGAACAGATATCAATATGAATATGCCTGATATTTGAAGGAGCCATTCTGGGGTAGGGATATATTTAAAGAAACAATCTGTCTAATAAAGCCATGATTTACTTTTTATATTTTGTACTGATTACTCATTTTTCTCCTTGATCTGTTGCACTTTGTACCTTATGATAAACTTGTACAGAGGTGTTTAGCAAAGAAGTTAACTGACAGTTAACAAAATCCATTTCTTCCTCCTGCCAGGCATTTTCTTTGAGCATTGATGTTGAGGAGGCTTTAACTCCGTTTCCCAGCATTCATATTATATTAATATTATGACGCTTATGTACCTAAGGTAGTTGGAGCAACAATGCTAGTATGGTAGTATGATGAGACCTGAAAAGTAGGAGTCTGGCACATTACTAGAATCATTAACAGTTGTTAACAATTGTTTCAGTTCATCAGGTTTATTTACAGGCCTCCATTCAACCTTGTCAAGTCCCAAGAATAGGTGATCTTGGCAAACGTATGGCTTTTACCCTTAGGCACCTGATACAGTTGAGCTAAGAGAATATCATCTCTTGCTCCAATCCTTTCTTGAGGCACTAGTGTTAATATTGGATTTCTCTTGTAGCTTTACCCGTTTATTCATTCCTTTGCCCTTGGTTACTATTTCTTCCCATTCGTCAATGATTTTTACTCACACTTTCCACCTTTGAACGGGTGCTAGATTTGGCCACTCTGCTGGTCCAGGAAGTTTAATTTTTTACTAAACAACTGAGTACCGTACTTTTTTTTTTAAAGATTTTATTAATTTTAAAGAGCGAGAGAGCATGAGCAGGATGGAGGGAAAGGGAGAAGCAGACCCCCTGCTGAGCAGGGAGCCTGACATGGGGCTCGATCCCAGGACCCTGAGATCATGACCTGAGCCGAAGGCAGATGCTTAACCTACTGAGCCACCCAGGTGCCCCGTGTACTGTACTTTTTAAATCTATGCATGTCGCTGAATATAGATTTAGTTTATCGCTCCTCACAACTGCCTGGTATTCCACAGAACCATACGTTGTCTTACTTTCCATTTCTGAGAAGCCCTTGCTGACCTTTGAAAAAAACAATTTTAATTTCAACAAAAATCATATTACTCAGTCACTTCTTAACTCCTTATATTGAGAAAGTAAAACTCTGAAAAGTGTAACAGCTCAGAGAACAATAAATTTCTTAAGGAGAATGGTGAATAATAGTGAATAATTTTTTATCTTAGATAAAGATTTATTACTTAGTCATTAGAGTCCTTCACTTTCTCAATATTGATACCATATTTTGAATTGTCCCTTTGGCAGGGCAAGGCACTGTAAGATTTAGAACAGGGGAGATGTATGCCTGTGTATCGCAAATGGGTGAAGGGCAGCCGTGACGGGGAAGGAGGGAGAAGATCGGGCATGGCATGTGGGAAAGCCCCAGAAGGCCACACTAAGGTGCAACCAGTCATGCAGCTCTACCTACATCTCTCTGAACTGTTTCCCTAGAGTCCAGGATATAATTCTGCTGATATGCACCTTGGCCATCATTAGTGCTTGATGCACCAAAGATGTGGGGTCCCTATTAAAGGTCCCTATAAATTTTTTGGCTTCAGTCCGATTCTTTTATGTGTGGAAGAGGAATAAGTTATAAAAAGAGCTAAGATAATTTCTGTATATATAGCTTTTAGAAAGCAAAGTCAAAAGTACGTATGGAAGCATTAACCTCAGAAAATGGGAGGGTAGAGACATTCTCTCTGAAAGAGATGATGGAAATGAGTGAAAAGTTGTGAGATGGAGAAGGGTGTTGGATATTGGAATATGTTGAATACCAGTGGTCTCTTTTTTCAAAGGAAAGGTTCTCTCTCCTGAGATTTAAAGGGGAAAGTAATAGTGTTTGACACTTAAAAGGGGGAAAAAGTTAAAGCAACACTGTAAAGGAAGTAAGCTAGAAGGGTGGAAAAGAAATTTTTGTTGAGAACCCTACTGATAGTGTAAATTTTTGTGAACTTACACAACCACAAATGACCCTATAGTTTTTAAGTGTTACCCTAATACCAAATTTCTACCTTCTGTCCTACTCTTTTTCCTGAGTAGTAGGTCCACAGATTTAGTTGCCAGCTAGGTATTCAGACACCTCAAACTTAATAGAACTGAACTTTTACTAACCATTCCTCTCCCACACTCTTAGTTTTTATTAAAGGAGCCATAATCTTTAAAACTATAGGGTCATTTGTGGTTCCTCCTCTCTTTTGTACCTGTCCCTTATCTGTCCCACCATCACTATCCAAATTCAGTTGTTCATGTAGACTTTGGAATAACACCCTAATTTATCTATATTCTCAAATTTATCCCATACAACTGATGCCAGGTTCACTTTCTAAAGGATAATGCTGTACATTCACTTCCCTAAACAATAACTCAAGTGTTCTAGCTTGACTTTCCATAATGTGGCTTTAATCTACATTTCCAGTTATGTTGCTGTTAGCTGTATGCGTGTCACACATTTCCATCTCTCTGCCTCTACTATTCCCTTTGCACTTTGCATGCCTTTATCCGCATCTGAATCTTACCCATCTTTGAAAGTCCAAATGCCACTTTGAAGATCTCAAATGCCACTGCTTTTATGATTTCTTCCTTATAGTCTCTCCTCACCACCCCCTGTACCCCCAAGAGCTGGAAGGAATTTCCCTTCGTCTGAATTTCCATAGTATTTTATCTGAACTGCTCTTAAGACCTTGTTACTCACCCTCTTATATTTATGTGTCAGTCTCCCTAAACCCAACTACTCTGTTGAGGACTCAGAAGTAAAAGTACTCTAGGAGAAAAATTACCTTATATGCACCAGTATATTTGTCTACTTTCTCTAAGCTCTTAAGTCTTTTTTCATGTTGTTTTGGTGGATTTGGAAATTTCTGGAGCTTTTTCATCTCAGGATATTTGGATATTTTGAGGTGAAAAGAAGATAATTGCACTCTTGTGCTAGGAATTAGAAAAAATTTATAAAGAATAAAGTTTTTATGTTATTATAGAAATCATTTATAGAAAACTTGTTATACGGTAGCCATGTTTTTCTTGAGCTGTCAACATGAATTATAAAACAGTTTTTATTCATTATGTTTTCTAGATATTATAAGTTGGAGGCTTTATCACAGATGTTAAATGAATGCCAGTTTTTAAAAGAATATTCTTTGTTTTTTTCTTATTTTTTTTAAAAATTTTATTTGACAGAGAGAGCACAAGAGCGGGGTGTGAGGGGCAGAAGAAGCCTGATGCAGGGCTCAATCCTGGAACTCTAGGATCATGACCTGAGCCAAAGGCAGACACTTAACCGACAGAGCCACCCAGGCGCCCCAAGAATATTCTTTGTTTTTTAGAGCAGTTTTAGGCTCATAGCAAAAGCAGCTATTTGTCCAAAAGTGAATTTCAAAAGTAATTTGAGGAAATCTTCTCACTCTTGAATATACAAAGAGTTGGGTTTTAGTTTGGTTTAAACTTAGTGGTGTTTGGGGTGCCTGGGTGGCTAGTTGGTTAAGCATCTGACTCTTGATTTCAGCTCAGGTCATGATCTCAGGTTTGTGAGATCCAGCCCTGCATGAGGCTCCAGGCTGGGCGTGGAGCCTGCTTAAGATATTCTGTCTCTCTTTCCCCGCCCTCTCTAAAATATATATATACACACACACATATATATAATATAAATATACTCATATATAATATATGTATATATAAATATATATTATACATATATAAAAATAATAAACAGTAGTGTTTTTGTCAGGCCAGTGTGATGGTGCATTAAGAGTCATACGTAGTAATTTGGGGGACCCACAGAAGAGTTAACCTGAAAAATTCAAAATTAGTTGGAATAGTGAAGTTACTAAACAGCTGCACATGGTTATTACATAACATCACATAAATCAGTGTAACATTAGCTTAAATGTGCACATTGTCAGGGACCAGAGTTAACCTCAAGTTATAAGTTGGGAAATTTAGAGGTGAAATTGAGACTCAAGTAATTGACTCTAAACTGGGTATGTTTTCCCCCTCTAGACTTCACTTCTAATTAACAATGGCTGTGTGGCTAATATTGTTTCTCTGCAAGGTATTTTTACTTAAATTCAGCCGTCAGTGATTTGATTTCCAAAATTTTGAATTCTTTTGTATTTTAAGGTAACCAGCTGTACTTGGATGTTTTTAGGTTCAAGGTAAGGATCCATCAGTGGAAGTCACACAGGACCTCATTGATGAATCAGAAGAAGAACGATTTGAAGAAATGCCTGAAACCAGTCATCTGATTGACCTGCCCACATGTGAACTCAGTAAACTTGAAGAGATTGCTGACTTAGTTACCTCAGTTCTCTCCTCACCTATCCGTAGGGAAAAGCTGGCTCTGGCCTTGGAAAATGAAGGCTATATTAAAAAACTACTGCAGCTGTTCCAAGCTTGTGAGAATCTAGAAAACACTGAAGGCTTACACCATTTGTATGAAATTATTAGAGGAATCTTATTCCTAAATAAGGCAACTCTGTTTGAAGTAATGTTTTCTGATGAGTGTATCATGGATGTTGTGGGATGCCTTGAATATGACCCTGCTTTGGCTCAGCCAAAAAGGCATAGAGAATTCTTGACCAAAACTGCAAAGTTTAAGGAAGTTATACCAATAACAGACTCTGAACTAAGGCAAAAAATACATCAGACTTACAGGGTACAGTACATTCAGGACATCATTTTGCCTACACCATCCGTTTTTGAAGAGAATTTTCTTTCTACTCTTACGTCTTTTATTTTCTTCAACAAAGTTGAGATAGTCAGCATGTTGCAGGTGAGTAAGCAAAGGTGTTCCTTTATTTTTTCAGATACTTCCCTTAATAGTTCGAGCTGGTATTCATTCCTTTTTGAAAGATTTCTTTTGTTTACTTTAAATATACTGTCAAGCATAGAAAACAGGACTTTATCTCATGGGTTTTTGAAGGAGAATCGTTTCTTAATGTGACCTTTTACATTTTTAAGTGTTCTGTGATGGAGCTTTTTTAAACTTCATTTTTGCATATATTTTAAAAATTACAAAATATATATGACATAAAATTGATCATTTTAACCATTTTTAAGTATATAATTCATAGCATTAAGTACATTCACAGTGTTATGCAGCCATCACCACTGTCCATTTCCAGAACTTTTTCATCATTCTGAACAAAAACAGCTATTTTAAGACTATCTTTTAGTCCATTTTGTGAGACCTAGTTATTATTAGGGGTGTGTGTGTGTGTGTGTGCGCGCGCTTAAAGCTTCCCGAATAATTCAAATGTGCAGCCAGTACTGAGAAACACTAATCTTCAGGAAAAGATAATTAAATTATGTCTCCTTGAGTTGTAAAATAGGAATTTATACTGTGTTTATCATGTTAATCCTTTATACCCAAACAGTGTAGTAAGGATGATTTTGAAGATTTTGCTTTACTTGTGGTAGTATACGATACCCACAATTTCCTACATAACTGCCTTTGTTATGTCCATATCACTCATTAAATTTTTTGAGCAGCTTCTGTATACATAGTGTAGTGGTTCTCAAGTGTGTTCTCAGAGCTCCTGAAACCCTTTCAGAGAGGTCTGTGAAGTTTTTCTTTTTCCAACTTCTTGTTACTGTGAGGCGGTATTTTCTTCATATACTTCAACCAAAACATATCACAACAGATTGGATGTCAAAGAAGATATGAGAATATAGCTTTCTTCTATTAAGCCAAACATTATAGATTTACAAAAATGTAAAACAGCCACTTTTTTTCTAAATTTATAAAATTTTTTCTAAATTTATAAAATATTCTCATATAAAATATTTACATAAACTTGTAATAGCTTATTTCTAGAGCAAATTAATAACTGTTTCTAAATGTCTCAGTTTTGATTATAAATATTGATAAACATAATCCACATAATAAAAGCTCTTTGGAGACCTCCATCATTTTTAAGAGTTTAAAGTGGTCCTGAGACCAAAATGTTGAGAATCTCTGTCTTAGTACTTAGCTATGAGATTCTACTTCATGATGCTTCCAACCATCATTCACCTTTCCCTTGTTACTGTATTTTTTTGTACAGGATTTACTTCTCTAGTTCATTCTTTCACCTCACAGTTTTTCCTTATTCCACAATAACAGATATAAGGGAAAATTAGACTTATGAACGAGGTTCCTTTTATAATATATGGGACCTGCTTTTTTAAAACCATACTTGCTGTACAATTCAGGGTGCCATTTGACTTGCTAACAGAAAAACAGTTACAGTTAAAGAGTTTGGAAGTAGACTCACAGTCAGTGTAGCTGATGTAAAGCACCCATTAACAGAAACTCAAGTGCAGAAGCTTTCAAATGACTGCTTTTGACTTCAGAAGGGTTTCCAAATCCATAATACTGAATTATAAATGCTTTTTTTATATTTTAAAAAATAAATTATGCAGGGGCACCTGGGTGGCTCAGTCGTTAAGCATCTGCCTTCGGCTCAGGTCATGATCACAGGGTCCTGGGATCGAGCCCCGCATTGGGCTCCCTGCTCAGCCAGGAGCCTGCTTCTCCCTCTCCCACTCCCCCTGCTTGTTTTCCCTCTCTCGCTGTCTCTCTCTCTCTCTCTCTGTGTCAAACAAATAAGAATTTTTAAAAATATAAATAAATAAATAAAATTATGCAAACAATAAATATAACACTGTCATTTTATATATTGTGTCAAAGATCTATTTATAAAGGCTACATTTATATAAATCAAGTGTAGCTTTAAGAAAAGAAAGTCTTACTCATTTCTGGTCCATTAGATGCATTTATGAAATAGATACTGTGAATTACCTGTTGTTTATCCAGGGTTTACCACTTAGTTATCTCTTTTGTGTAAGCAGTGATGCTGAATTCTGTTTTCTATTCTCAACAGTATGTGAGAAGAAAGAAATTAGGATTATGGTGATCGGCCTCTAAAAGCTCATTTCCTAAAGCCCAACTCTGAGGTTTCCATGTACAAAGTTTTTGGCTAGGTATTAGATGTTTCCAGATATCCTTCTAGCTAGGATACCTATCTGTAGCTTTATTTATTTATTTATTTGAGAAAGAGCGAGCAAGTGTGGGTGTGCACGCATGAGTTGGGAGAGGAGTAGAGGGAAGGGGAGGAGGAAAGAATCTCCAGCAGACTCCGTGCTGAGGGCGGAGCTGGACATGGGGCTCCATCTCGCAACCCTAGCCAAAACTAAGAGTCAGACACCTAACTGACTGAGCCACCCAGGCATCCTGATATCTGTAGTTTCTTAAATGAGTATTAACCTGCTGTTGTATGAGTTACATAAGCAAGTGAAAATGTAAGAATTCTATTTATCGGAACCAAAATGAGTTAGTGCAAAGATACATAAAATAACTCCTAGCCTGAATTAGGTTAATTAACAAATTATATGAAAGCACTTACTGTGGTCACTGGCTCCTGGTATGTACTCTAGTACATGTTGAGATTCTCTTAAGCTTGATTGGGGCATAAGAGTTTAGTTAACCTGAACTTTCTAATTGCAGATCAAAATCTCATGTGCCCAGAATTGAGAAATATACTTTAAAATGTTTTAAAAATTAAATTCCTTAAAGCCAATAAAATGAGGTTATTTTCACACAGACAGCTACAGATAAGATCCTTTTCAGAACAAGAAGTTTTAACTTCTTCCTTCACTAGAAATGGTGGAGGACAGATATCACAAATGTTGACATTTTAACACATATATTTCCACTATCCCATAAATGAGAATTGAGCCAAAAACAAACCCAGTAATACCAGTAGTTTAGTTCTTTTTTGACATATTTTGTGGATTTCAGCACTAAAAAAAATTTCTAACCTTTCATCCCAGTTACTAAGTAAATATATAAAATCTTTCCATGCCTTTAAGAAAACAACTTACAGTCATACAGTTCTTACAATAATATAGTTCTCCATTTTGTTTTAGAGGTTTTTGGACTCATGCATACTAAATTTTATCTTACTAGATTTGGCCTATTCTACTTTCTATGTATGTTTTACTTTGGTTTGTTTCATAACTATGAACTACTTAGGAATCTGTCCTATAGTTTATTATATATTGTGGGAGTTACAAAAATCTCATCATGTGGGAGACTTGGATTCTAAATCCGTCTCTGTTATAGCCAGCCTCATATAAGTCCGCTCTTTGGGCATCAGTCTCTTGAAATTTAAAATTGGACTAGGCAATCTATGTAATCTCTTAAAGCCTGATGTAATTCTAAATTTCTGCATTTACATGAATAATGGTGAATGGGTTCTGGGTTTGGGTTTGTTGTTTTTAAAGTAAACTCTGCATCCAGTGTGGGTCTCGAACTCACAACTCTGAGATCAAGAGTCACATGCTCTGCTGACTGAGCAAGCCAGGCACCCTTGGGTTTTTGGATTTGGAGCATGTACTTGTTTTTACATTACTGCAAAGAAAAGTTCGATTCAGGCTTTTTAAAAGCGGCTCCCTTTTTCCCCCCCCAATAAAGAACTGCTGTGTAATTCAAAAAAGCAGCCACACACAATTTGTCTTAAAAGTATGTTTTATTAAAAACAAAGGCTTTTAAACTAAATAAAAAAGAAAAACTAAAGTTATCTAAAGAGACTAATTACTGGGAGAACCAGGTATGTAGGGGGAAACATTACAACTATATTTATAATGGACTTTAGGCTGTCAATTAATTATTTTTGTTTTTTTTTTAAAGATTTCACTTATTTGAGAGAGAGAGCTCTAGAGCTCACAAGCGGGGGGAAGGGGGAGGTTGGTGGCAGAGAGCTGAGAGAGAGGGAGAAGCAGACTCCCCGCTGAGCAGGGAGCCTGACGCAGGGCTCAATCTCAAGCCACAGTCTGAGCCAAAGGCAGATGCTTCACTGACTGAGCCACCCAGGTGCCCCAATTAATTGCTTTTTTAATGTACATTGGAATAGAGTGCTTTTTTAGATTATTATCAAGAATAAAGAAATCAGAAAAAATATACATGATAGGAATTAGAAAATATTCTCCTAGCAGGCTATAATATACTTGAAATTGCCTCCATAATACATTAAGCAGTTCTAGCTGTCAGCATACAAATAATGAATCATGGAAGAAATTGTATTTATCAAAGAATTGAAACTATTTTCCTATGAAAGTATTCTCAAAAAAGTTAAAAAATCTTAAGAAAGGAAGATTTAATCTGGGAGAGATGGAAGAAGAAAAAAATTTATAAAAGGTGTAAGTGCATAGTTATTCACCAGAACCTAAAATATTGAGAGGAAAAGTATTTAGAAAAAGTGATTTGAGAAGTAAGTATAATGCTGTTGAATTCTCAGAAACAGATGGTTCAGGCCACGGTGTATAAGGTCCATAAGAAGTCAACAAAAGAACAAAAAGAAACACCATTCTGAGTCAGACTAATGAACGGGAGTGGCTTTCAGTATTCTTTGAGTAACACTGATGAATGGTTAGTGGGAGAGTATGTTACACCGTCCATAATCATATCTAGTGGTTTTTACTTAGATTTTTTATATATACATTTTATCTTATTTTAGAAAAACTTATTTAAGGGATTGATACCACTTCACAGATGATCCACCTTAAGTAAAAGGGCAGGTATTTAAGGTATATCCTTAACATGTCGTGATTTGATTTTATTGTCAACCATGAAGGTATCACTATTACAAACATTCTTAGAACATGCTACCTTAAATAAAATTAATGCAAGTTGTATTTCATAAAAGTGAATTTTAAAAATAAGTGAAATTTAAAAGGATAGGTTTTTTAGCATGTTTTGATGGAAATTTCCAAAGTGAATTTCAGAATTTATGTCAGTTTTTTCTTTTGTAATTTAATAGTCCATACTTATTATGGAAAATTGGAAAATATAAGCAAAAAAGCACTCATAATCCATCACCAAAAGATAATCACAATTAACACTTTAATGTTTACCCCTTTTAGATTTTAGACAAATTTATATTAAAAATAAAATTATATAGTATGTACTCTACTATATTTTTTGTTTGTCCTTGTAAATAGTACGTAGATAAACTAACACATACCTGCCCTTTAATACCTCAGAATCATCAGTGTGAAAAGCAGTTATTGTAGTGTTTATCATTTAGTTTTATCCTTGGGAACCATAAGAAAATGTAAGCCTGTAACCCAAATGGCCCTAGATAATTATATTCCATGAGTTTTTGTGTTTTAAAAGGCTTTGCAGTCTTACCACTGCCAGAATTCAGTCTCCTTTACTGCTGTTCCTGTGCCATATTTATAATTTCTCATTTTTCTAATCTGCGGCGGATTGACAGTGAGATCTTCAAACTTGTTTGAATTACATTTAAATTAAAAGTAAATAAATAGGGGCTCCTGGGTGGCTCAGTCAGTGAAGCGTCTGCCTTCAGCTCAGGTCATGATCCCAGAAGGCATGATCCCAGGGGTCTGGAATGGAGCCCCTCATCCAGCTCCCTGCTCAGCGAGGAGTCTGCTTCTCCCTCCCTCTGCCTCTTCCTCGGCTTGTGCATGCTGTCTCTCTCTCTCTCTCAAATAAATAAATAAATAAATAAATAAATAAATCTTAAAAAAAAAAGTAAATGAATAGACCCTGAGAGGGAGCTGCAGAGCCTTTAACTGCAGAGTTAAAATACATGAGTTTTCATATATGACTTCTAGAACATAACTGGGTTTTTTTGTTTTCCAAAGGGTTCTTTATAGCTGAAGTTTCTGGTCAAATGAGGTATTAATGTAACGTGTAACTAATATTAAATGGTGTAGTCAGGGTTTGAAACTTATAACATGAATATACCCTGGAATTTTAGGTTTCATGATGAAACTATTGGGTTTTCAGCTATTTTTATTATAATTTGTGTAGATCATACAAATGAGTGTAACTTTATACTATTGTTAGACTGTTTCATAGTAATTATTTCTTCTCATGTAGGAAGATGAGAAGTTTTTGTCTGAAGTTTTTGCACAGTTAACAGATGAGGCTACAGATGATGATAAACGGCGTGAATTGGTAAGTTATTTATTCCTGAAATTCGAACCTCTAAAGAGCACTTACTGTTGGCATATACAGCTTTCAATACTGAATTTGTTAAGAGAGAATTTTTTTATAAATACGAGATGAAAGATACTTATTTATACAATATAATTATTCTCAAAGTTTCTCAAACTTACTGTGTTGTATATTTACAAATTTCTTAAATTATTTTGATGAGGGGACTTTTGTGTCTTACAAATCCCAAAATTAGGTATGGAGTTTATGTATGGACAGAACTACAAACTCATACATTTTTAAGGCTGTATAGAACAGCTCTTTTTTTTTTTTTTTTTTTTTTTAAGGAAAAAAGGTAAGGACAGTGCTTCTTGAATAAATGCATGATAAGTAATTTGGTTCTTGGAAATGTTTTTTTCTTTTGAATATGTGTATATTTTATGAGGTATAAGCCATGCTTTGGTGGAAGAAAATAGTGATTGCTATTTACTAGCAGTTTGTCATTATTTTTTTAAACATAATCAGGTGCTTGGGTTTTAAAAAGAAATGCAAGTGGAGCACTGGGTGTTATACGCAAACAATGAATCATGGAACACTACATCAAAAACTAATGATGTAATGTATGGTGATTAACATAACATAATAAAAAAAAAATGCAAGATTGCCAACTTAAAGTCAGCCAAGTCATCTTGGTATAGTTGATCGCCTGCTCAGTTTTCTCTTTTAAGAAATTAGTTCTTTAAACTCGGGAATGTCTAATGTCCTTTCCAATTCTTAAAAATGGAATTGTACTTTTGAGAGCCCCCTGAGAACCCAGCCACCATTTGTTATACAGCATGTTTCTGTGAAAATACATGCTCTAATTCAGGATACATGCCTTACATGACATTTTTGCAACTAAACCGTAAGTTAATATTGTATGTGTATTCACCCACTGGGACTCCACATATAACATGTACACTATAATGTCTTTGGGGAGTTCATTGTTCAGTGTTAAGAAGTAATG
This sequence comes from Leptonychotes weddellii, assembly GCF_054177405.1. Lineage (NCBI taxonomy): Eukaryota > Metazoa > Chordata > Mammalia > Carnivora > Phocidae > Leptonychotes > Leptonychotes weddellii. The sequence continues at coordinate 64,057,631 of NC_138378.1, read as the reverse complement.
CAAAGTTTACTTTTAGTGGGATGCTAGTTTTTAATATGTTATTTTAATACAGGTTTTAAGGAGCCAGGACACCCTAAAAAATCAAGGTTCTTTTTTTTTTTTTAAAGATTTTATTTATTTATTTGAGAGAGAGAATGAGAGAGAGCACATGAGAGGGGGGAGGGTCAGAGGGAGAAGCAGACTCCCTGCCGAGCAGGGAGCCCGATGCAGGACTCGATCCAGGGACTCCAGGATCATGACCTGAGCCGAAGGCAGTCGCTTAACCAACTGAGCCACCCAGGGGCCCCAAGGTCCTTGAGAAGGGCACATTACACTGTGGTACATCACATTAAAGTGTGCCAAGTTTGCTCTTATGTGTGTCAACTTCTTACTATGTTTTCTAATATTCCAGGTTAACTTTTTCAAGGAATTTTGTGCATTTTCTCAGACATTACAACCTCAAAACAGGGATGCATTTTTCAAAACTTTGGCAAAGTTGGGAATTCTTCCTGCTCTTGAAATTGTAATGGTAATTATATAGCTTCTTTTCATGTTTTTGAAGTTGTGAATTTGTAGTAGTTCTATATTATGTATGTGAAAGTATTTGTTATAATAATGCATATTGAATTATATATATTAGGTTATGATTCACTTGATAGTGAATTACTACAAGTGTGTGTTCAGTCTTTGGGTTTTTATTATTAATTTAAATTTATGTTATTAATATGTAAGCACTTGCATATAATATGGCTTCAAGTGAATAAAAATCCCACATGCTTTTTCAAGACTATTATTTCTTCTGTAACAATATTATGTTTCATAGAAACAATTAAAATATCTTTCTTTTTTAGACCAGTGAGTAGAGTGAGGACAGACTGGACCAAGGCAGCTCATGCTGCAATATGGTTTAGGGCAGTGGTTCCGCATACATTTGTTTATATGATTTTTATCCATTGGTATTGTATGAAAATTAAAACTGAAAAATTTTAAATATTTATCAGTTCATTTTAAGATGATCAAATATTTGTTACAAATAATATAACTTCTATGAAAAAATAATTTGCCGGAAACAAAAAAAATTTTAGTGAAGAATGGCATTGTTTCACCTTATTTTGCCCATCCCTTTAACATTTGGTGTAGGAGATGACAGCTAGATTCTCATAGCAACTTCTGCATTTGCTTTGTTGTGATACCACATGTCTCACTATACTTGTGATATCCTCAGAGTGAAAAGGGCCATTAATGCCCCTAGTATTGTTTATTGCTATGAAAATAGTTTTAATCTCATGCACTTCCTGAAAAGGGTGTTGAACACCTCATCAAAATTCCCTGGACCACACTTTGAGAATGCTGAGTTAAGGAATGTTTTCAGAATCACTTGGAGATTTTGTAACTTACAAGTCATGTATCCTTTATCTATTAAAGAGGGAAAAGCATTCAGGATCACTTCCTTAGAAAACTAAGATGTGGACAAAGAGTGAAAATACCCAGAGTGCTTTTCAAAAGCATCCTCTCTTAGGAGAGTCATAAAAGAGAGAATCAGTTACTAAGGAGTAACTGGCAAATCCAGGACCAAAGACAGATTCTGGAAAATTTTGAAGTCTTAACTAGGTAACATCATTCACATTTTGCATATATATAAATAAAAAAAAATTTTTTTACAGCATTTGTAAAGTGTAATAGTATAATCCTATGCTGATCCTTACATCTAAATTCTCTGAGTATTTATCTTTGTGATGGTGAAAACTGGCAGAAACTAATCATTGAGCTGCTTAAAAGCTTTTAATATTTATACAAGAAAAGGAAGAAAAGATTCCAGTACAATGTCTGAATCCAAAAAGTTAGTGTGCATAGATTTGGGAAAGATAGGGAACATGGCGTAATTTTTGTTTACAGTCTCTAACCTAACTTTCCTTTTACCAGGGCATGGATGATTTGCAAGTCAGATCAGCAGCTACAGATATATTTTCTTATCTAGTAGAGTTTAGTCCATCCATGGTCCGAGAATTTGTAATGCAAGAAGCCCAGCAGAGTGATGATGTAAGTAATAATTCTCTGATTCTATGTGAATGACCTGTAATGTTTGCATACTGTTGAGAAAAAAAGTATAACTACAATCTAAATCTTTAATGAGGCAGAATAGATTTCTGATCAACTGCAACTTCAGCAACCCCAGAATATGTGGCATTTGATTTGTTTATTGTAAAAAACTGTATTCAAACTCAAGTTGAGATAAATAGGTTATAATAGAATCAAGTTCTTCAAAAAAGTTCAAGTGCTAAAGGCACTTCTAGTATAACTAACAAGTTGCCTTCACTTGTTCAAATGTGTCTTTTTTCCATGTGAATAAATGTTTAATAATGAGACCACTGTGTTTTCCCACCACAGAAATACTTAAACTTTCCCCCTAAACTCTTTTAAGAACAAAATGAACAAATAGCTACAATTTAAAGTACTCTTTCTTATATCTAATATGTTTTAGTGTTAAATAGAAAATAAATATAATTATGTTCCATCGTAAAGAAGATTTTGATTTCTGTTGTTAATTTGATCCTTGTTATGAGTTACTATTGAATTAAATAAACTACAGTTGTTTTATATGTTTTGTGTTTAATCTCATAATATCTCCTTAGATTTTTTACATTCTTTGTTAGATATTTCCAGTGGTTGTTTTTTTTTAAGCAATTTTATATTAGAATCAGTTTGAACTAATGCTACAATTTTAGGCAGTAGAAAAGAAATAGAAGAAATCTTTATGTTAAGTATATTTTAAGGTTTTTTGGGTTTTTTTAACCCAAATGGTGCTAAATCTGACTTTAAAGAAATAAATACCTGTTTTACTAATCAGTTTATAATCTCACAGTTGTTATATGTATCTTTGTGCCATCCTTTACAGAAGGTAACTTTGAATTTAACACTCTTAATTGCTACATTCTCAGTGATGTGTGTGATTAAGGGCACTCATTATAAAATCTCTTCCGATTGTGAGAATAGAATTCTTAACTCTGAAAGCTTTTATTTCTGTTTTTATTAGGATTCTTAACTCTGAAAGCTTTTATTTCTATTTTTATTAGAAATATTTCCTTGTTTACATTTAATTGACAAATGAGACTTAGAGAAGCAGTTACTGATATTTAACTATGAAAAGTCCCTTTCTCAGTTTCTTTTCTTTATAATCATAGTCTTCAAGGTCTTTCATTTCCCTGAATTTTCTGAGATCTAGCAGTTTAACAATTTAAAAATTTTGTTGCCATAAAAATAATTGAGTTAGCCCACAAAAGAGGATACTTTTTTTTTTTTTTTTGCTTTAAAATTAAGGATTCTACATGCCAGATTCTTTGTTGAGTTCCTGGTAACCTTTAAAAAGAAAAGACTTACGTGTGTATTTGGTGGGCACTTGCTATTTTGATGCTCTTTTAAAGTAAATTGACAGCATTCAAACTTTCTTTCCAGTATTATGGAGCAGATTTGGTTTAGGAACCTGGATTACATACTAAAATACGTTTTGAGCAACAGGAAATACTAACATTTTTTACTATAGTCATTAATTCTTTCTAAGCTAGACGGATAGATTTAGCAATAATTGCTGTCTTTTTGTTATGCCACAGATTTCACATATTTTTATGCTAATGTCCTTTGAAACATTTAGTAAAACTTATTTTAGAATCTGACTGGGTAAGTAACGCAGCTATTACTGAACCACTTATTTTGGCAGGTATTTTCACTGTATTCTCACTTAAGAATAAACTCATATGTTAATTTTTTAAGATATGATAATAGCATTGGGGTTATTTTTTTAAGAATCCTTATTTTATAGTTTTATACTGAAATACTTCATAGAATTATATGTGGAATTTATAGTAATTCTGGAAGATGAAATTTGCCATAATAAAGTTAAAAATACATAAGCTAATCTCTATGGGTTAACTCTTTGATATTTTGTATTTGAACATATCATGTTTCTTAAATTTGCATCCATTTTTTAACTTCTTGTTTTGAAGTAATATTTAATTTACAGAGAAGTTATAATAATAGTACAAAGAACTCCCATATACACTTCACCCAGATTGCCCAGTTGTTAATGTTTTATCTCTAATTTGCTTTATCATTCTCTTTCTTTGCTTATATTTGTATGTACACATTTACATACAGACATAATTATTTTTGTTCTAAATCATTGAAGAATAAAGTACAGAAATGATCGCACAGTGGCTTTTTACCAGTATCTACTTCACTGTCTATTATAATTATCAAAATCAGGATATTAGGATTTTTATAGTACTATCATCTAACTGCAGTCCTATCTAAGATTTTGTCAGTTGTCCCAGTAATGTTCTTTTTAACCAAGACAAAACTGAAAATTTTCTGGTTTAGTATCCAACAATTTGGATTTGTCTTACGTATCCTCATGATTCGATTTAGGTTACTTTTTTGTGTCAGGAATGGTACAGAAGTAATGTTTCCTTCAGTGCATCACATCAAGAATTCCCTCAACTTCAAAAACTGAGCTTAAAGTTTTTTGTTTTTTTTTTTTTGGACAATAAACACCTTTATTACATGACCGAAGATAGGAGGAAGATTTATTTGCCTTTCCGGGCTTTGATTTTCCTCAGATAGAACTCTAGCTCCTTGCCCTCTAGCACGTAGCCATCTGCTCGGCCACACTGGCCTGGTCTTGAAGCGATGCACGCAAGAAGCTTGCTGGAATTGCTCCTCCACAAGACTGCTGATTTTGGCATTCTTTTTCCTTTCATCATATTTCTTCTGAATTTTCTTTGATCGTTTTTTGTTTAAAATCTCTTCCTCCTCGGGCGTCAGCTTGGCCCCCTTCTTGCGGCCCAGGGGCAGTGCATAGTGGGACTCGTACCACTGTCGGTACGGTGTGCTGTCAATGAGCACAATACAGTTCTTCACCAGGGTCTTGGTGCGGACCAGTTCGTTGTTGGATGCGTTGTAGACAACATCAATAATCCTTGTTTTTCGCGTACAACACTCAGAGCTCCAGGAGAAGTTCCCCACGTCTAGCCTCAAGGCACGGTACTACTTATTGCCTCCCCGGACTCGGACTGTGTGTATGCGGCGGGGGCCAATCTTAGTGTTGGCAGCGGGGCATCCCAGCTCATACTTCTGCTTCTTGTGGTAGGGCTTTCTCTTGCCCCCGTCTTGCGGCGCTTGTGCCAGTTGTCCCGAGAGATGCCCATCTCTCTCGGCAGTGGCTGCGAAAGAGCGAGCTTAAAGTTTTTTTATTCAGACTGTTTTGCTGTTTCACAGACTTGAGAAATTGGACCATAAAGTTCTGTAGAATTTGAAGAGCTGTTTTTGCTTTCTTCTGACATGTCAGATGGATTAAAAGAAGTATTGTTTTTCTCATTATTTTAGCCCTATTCAAGTTGCTGCAGAACAAATTTCGTGTGCATTTTTAAATAAGTCTTACATTTAAAGAACAAAGATGTTTCCAGAACATCCATCAGTTTTTTATTCTACTTCAGAATAATGTTCCTGCTCCTGTCATTCTTTCTTTTCCTCTTACTTACTATATTCATGGAATCTAAGATAACATGGATGCTAATATTTTCTTGATCTTACCTGAAAGTGTTAGTGGAAAATTTTCATCTTACTTTGTCATGCTTTCTAATTGGCTGATAATAACTGTCTAATGCCATAAATTATAAAATGTATCTTAATATGAAGAAGTTGAAAGTTTTAAGAAATCTTAGAAGCAATGAAATAAGTATGTTCTTTATCTTTCCCAGCCAGAAAGTAGAGAGGCCAACTGATAGCCTGGATAATCTCTCAATTCCATATGTAGGTACCTAGAACGTCCCCTCTGTTGCTGATTATTTTTTGCAATATAGCAAAATTCTTAAACCCACAAAAATGTACTTTAAAAACCGTTATGTGCTTCTAAGAATAGTATGAGGTTGGAGTGTGATGAAACCCATGGAAGTATCATTTCTCTAAAACTTTGATTTAGAAATAACTAAAACCTTGAAAAATCTCTCGGAAACCTTGGTTAAACTCACTTAAATGTTGCTCTTTAGGTAAAGGATAGCAACCTTTCTTTAAAAGTCCAGAAGATAAGACTTGATCAGCCCTGTGGTCTCTGTTGCAATTACTCAACCCTGCCATTGTAATATGAATTGTCCAAAGATGGTGTAGCTATGTTCCAGTAAATGTTTTACCGTAAACTTTATTTACAAAGTAGGCAACCAGCAAAGTGGTCTTGTGGTTTGCCAACGCCTAACTTAGACCCCTTTCTCAGAATATTGCAGGACAGTAATGGTGGCATTTAAAGGCTGACTCTGAATTAAAGGTTATAGTTGCAGAAGCTGCTTTGGTGGTGTAAAAAGAAGTTAAAAGAGAGAACATAGGAATAAATAGGCTTCAGTGGAAAGGAGGTCATTGGGCCCTCTTAATTAAGACTATAAATTTAAGGGGAGACGGAGAAAAAAAAACATTTTATATATACATATATATAAATTTAAGAGGGTGTTCTCTAGATTTTGGTGTCTCGGCATTGACACATACTAACTGGAGTTACTCTATAATGGTTTATTTGCACATCAAGTCATTTGATTTTAAGAAGGAATTTTCCAGTAGTTTTTCTTATATCTTCATTATTTAGCTACACTTACTTGAGCAGGAGTTTTTTTCTAGCTGAGTAATGCCATTGTTGGAGAAGCAGGTTAAGGAAAACTGTATTTGTATGTGTAGTATTTTAATGGTACCAGTAAAGAACTCCTGCAAACAGTTAGAAATTAGACAGTTCAACTCTAGCTGGCTTGAATTTTGGAAAGAGTGGTCCAACTTATAGTGATTTTCTATTCCATTTCCTTTGTTCTGCCATTGGAGAAATAGGTATGGGAGAGTTAATAAGGTCACTTGGATAGTGTATATCTTAGATGGCTGTACTGCAGTTAGAGAGGCTGGGTCCTTTGATTCGGCTGTTCCTTCTGTTCAGAAGGGCTTGCTCTATTATGTTAATTAAGAAATGAAACATGCCTTACAGACAACATATAATGTTGATAATACTTTTAGTTCATTGATGTATGTTCAACCATTCATTAATTGTTTCGGAACTATTTGTTCATTGTTTCTGAAAAATACCATTACTTTTGAGTGGATGTAGTCATGCACTGTAGACTAATTTTAATTATTTACTGAGGTGGGTGTACCTCTGGAAAAAGACTGTTCCATACTGCTCCGTGGGGCAGAATTTCTATAAATCTGTGGTGAATTCTAGTATTTTAGGAATTGATTTTTACTTAGTTTGGCAGGATCCAGTAATACAGTAATTGTCATAATAATAATAGAGCCTGACATGTATTCTAGGGCTATCTCATTTTTTCCCATCTTTTTGTCTTTTATTGGCCAGTGTCTACTGTCTTACCAACTGTAGTTTCATATATTTTGTCCAGCTTTTTGTTGTTGTTCCAGGTAAAAACTAAATCTAGTTCCTGTCACTCCATCTTGACCAAAAGCAGAAGTCTGATTTTATATGTATTTTCAGAGCAGATTTTATTGCAAAAGTATGACTCTTATTACAGAATAAGAATGTTTGTAGATTCCTGTCTCTTGTGTTTTCTTTACTAAATTATTTTTCATTACAGTGACACTTAAGAGCAGTAAAAAATAAACCCATCTGACACAAGGATTTAGAAGCCAACTTGTTTAAAGACTTTTGTATCATTGCATGTGGCAATTAGTATTTTGATTGTGAGAAATTCCCATATTTTGCCCTTTTCTCCCCTGCATCTTTTTTTTTTTTTTTTGGTCTAAGTCTGATTATCCTGCTTTTTTCCCTTTTCTTTAACAACAAAACTATAATAGGCTTGAAGAGTGCTGTTTAGTTTCTGTGATAATGGAAATGTTTATTGTGTAACCACAAGGTAACCACTTGCTACCTGTGGCTACCAAGCACTTAAAATGTAGGTAGTGTGACTGAGGAATTACTGGTTTTAATTTTAAACTGCTTAATGTGGCAAGTGGATACCATGTTAAACAGCACAGGATTAGAATATTTTTTACCTACACAGCCAGTCTAAGGAGTGAATCTTTTATCTTACAACCATTCTAAACAAAGGATGTCTTCATCAGGTCTCTGTTTTAAAAGGATAGTTCTAACAGCATTGTGGAGGAGAGATAACTGGAGAAGGAAGACCTGACCTATGACAGAAGAAAGTAGGAGAATAAGGAATTAATGTATTACTTAGGAATGGGTTTGGCTTCATATATCAGAAAAACCAGGAGTGGCATCAGCAAGATGGCAGAATAGGAAATTCCAGGTCTTGTCCCCACAACAGAAACCAATTTAACAACTATTAACAGACACAAATACCTCCATGCAACTCCTAGAGTCCAGGTTAGAGGTTACAGCATTTTAGTGCAGCACAGAAATGAGAAAAGATGCATTGAAAAGGGTAAGAACAGTTTCACTTTATCCTTGTCACTTCTCCCCAAGTCAGCATAACACAGTACTGAGAGAGATCCCTCTGGGCCCACAGATTCTCTCATGGGGAAAGGGAGAACAAAGAGAGAGTCTCAGTGACATCCCCAGCCTTTCAGAATGCTACCCATGAGGGCCATTTCTTTCAGGTCCTACCCAGAGCAGTGAGGGTATCACCTTGTAATAGCTAAGAACAAAGAAAAGGAGCAGGGGCTCTCAACACCACCACACACATCTCAATAGCTGGTCCATGTACCCCAGTAATGAAACCCCATCAGCTGACCCAGCCAAAATCTCTGACTGGGCTGACGGGTGAAGAACTTTCCCTGCCAAAGCCAGTCTGTAAAGACAGAGCTAACTGCTTCTTTAGATGGGCAGACATCAGTGCAAGATTACAAAGATCAGGAAAACTTGACACCACCAAAACAAAACAAAATAAAGCTATCATAACTGACCCTAAGATGATGGAAAACTGAACTGGCTGACAAAGAATTCAAAATAATTGTCTTAAAGAAGTTCAGTGAGCTGCAAGAGAACACAGATAACTAAATGAAATGAGGAAAACAGTACATGAACAAAATGAGAAGTTCAACAGAAACCAAGTATTAAAAAAGAACCAGAAGAGGGGTGCCTGGGTGGCTCAGTTGGTTAAGCATCTGTCTTCAGCTCAGGTCATGATCCCGGAGTCCTGGGATCAAGCCCTGTGTCGGACTCCCTGCTGAGCTAGGGAGCCTGCTTCTCCCTCTCCCTGCCGCTCCCCCTGCTTGTTCTCTCTCTCGCTCTGTCAAATAAAATCTTAAAAAAAAAAAAAAAGAAATTCTAGAGCTAAAGAATACATTGAGAAAAAAAAAAGGCAATAAACAGCTTCAACAGTAGACTCAGTCAAGCAGAAATAAAAATCAGAGAACTCAAAGACAAGCCATTTGAAATTACCCAGTCAGAGAACTAAAAGAAGAAAGAATGAAAAATAGTGGAGAAAGCTTTCATGAATTACAGGACACAATAAAAAAACCAGTATACACATTATGGTACCCTGAAAGGAGGAAAGAAAGGAGCAGAAACCTATTTAAAGAAATAATGGCTAATAGCATCAAATCAGGGGAGAGATATGGTCATCCAGGTACATGAAATTTATATGTCCTCAAATAGATTCTATCCAAAGAGGTCTTCACTAAGACACATTACAATAAAACTGTCAAAAGTCAAAGACAAAGAGAATTTTTAGAGCAGCAAGACAAAAAAACAAAAACAAAACACCCCAAAGAAACAAAAACCCTCATTACATACAAGGGAACTCCCATAAGTCTCAGCAAATTTCTCAGCAAAAACCTTTCAGGCCGGGAAAGAGTGAGATGATATATTCAAAGTGCTGAAAGAAAAAAACAACCAACTGAGAATACTTTACCTGGCATCACTAGATCTGCCTTAATAAGACATGCTTAAAGGGAATTCTTAAAGTTAAAATAAAAGAACACTAAACAGCTACAAGAAAGCATATTGAAAGTGTAAATCTCACTGGTGAAGGTAAATATATAGACAGATACAGAATAACATAATACTCTGTTCATGGTGTATAAATCACTTTTAACCCTAGTATAAAAGGTAAAAGACAAAATATTAAGAATAACTAACTACAAAAATTTTTAATAGATACACAATATAAAAAAATAAATTCTGGGACACCTGGGTGGCTCACTTGGTTAAGCGTCTGCCTTCGGCTTGGGTCATGATCCCTGAGTCCTGGAATCGAGTCCCGCATCGGGCTCCTTGTTCAGCGGGGAGCCTGCTTCTTCCTCTGTCCACTGCTCCCCCTGCTCGTGCACTCTCCCTCTCTCTCTCTCTCTGACAGATAAATAAATAAAGTCTTTAAAAAAATTTTTTTAAATATAAAATAAATTCTGACATCAATAACATAGTATGTAGGTTGGGAGTAAAAGTGTAGAGTTTGTTTTCAATTGCTGATGAGATATTAATATTCAAAATATGTAAGGAATTCCTGCACCCCAGTAGCAAAAAGACAACCCAATCTGAAAATGGGCAAAGGGACTGAACAGACATTTGTCCTAAGTACACACACATCTATTAGGGTGGCTAGTATCAGGGCTGTAGGAGAAGGTAGTCTCCACAGGAGTTAAAGTTACTCGTAATTTTCGCTTGTTGGAAGAACTTGAAGGACAAGAGGTAGTAGGCAATGGCACTGTCATTTACGCATAAACCTCGATTACTCAAAATAGAATTCAGGTTTACAAGCTGAAAGCATGGAGAGAAGAGTCATGCTGTGGAAGCATGTGTGTTTCTGAAAAGTAAAAAATCTCAAGAAGGAAAAACAGAAATGGCATGCTTTATCTGTCTTGCTTAGTGAAAGAGCTTCAGGTGAAACTGTCTGAAGTAGCAGATACAATGAATATTTTCACAAATTGTGTTAATTTTTGAAGTGGTATGGGTGCTGACTATAGTAGTATCAAAAATATGTCCAGGATTGTTTCGATAACTGTATTTATAATAAAAAAGTGTTGGGGAGGTCGATGAATTTCTGTTAAAAGCCGTTCCTGTGTGTTACATGTAACAGACATGGTAAATATTTGTTTACAGTCTTTGACAAACCATGCATTTAAGTGCAATCAGCAAAAAGGAAATAGGTAAATGGATATGTGATTTTGAGATTAAAGTTAGTCTTAAAATGTAAATAAAATGTGGAACATGTCCTCAAAAAAAAAAGTATGGCTAATATAAAAAAATAAAGATGACAAGACTTGACAAGGATGTGGAGAAAAGAAGAGTCCTTGTATACTGATGATGGGGATATATTGGAGCAGCCATCATGGAAAACAGATGGAAGTTCCTCTAAAAATTAGACTACCATATGATCCAGCAATCTTGCTTCTGTCCATAAATGCAAAAGATCTTAAAGAGATATCTGCCCTCCCATGTTCATTGCAGCATTATTCACAATAGTCAAGACATCTAAGCAACCTCAGTGTCCATCTGCAGATGAATGGATAAATTTGTCATATATGTACAGTGGAACATTATTTAGCCTTAATGAAAGGAAGTCCTGCCATTTTTGACAACTTCGATGAACCTAGAGGACAATTTGCCAAGTGAAATAAGCCAGACACAGAAGGAAAAATACATGATACTTCTTATATGAGTAATACAGACTCATGGAGTCAGAATAATGGTGCTTGCCAGGGGATGGGGAGTGGGGGAAATGGGGAAGATACTAGACAAAGGGTATAGAGTTTCAGTTATACAGGATGAGTAAGTTCTAGAGATCTACTGTACAGTAGATATAGTACAGTACCTATAGTACCTATAGTTAAGAATATTATATACTTAAAATTTTGCTGAGAAAGTAGGTATTATGTTAAGTGCTTTTGTCACACAAAAGAAAAACCAACTTAGAATAGTTTTACCTAATGAAAGTTTTATTAATGTCACAAGTCATGAAGCAGCTCCATGATATCCTTAACTATACAGCTCATGATGCCAAAAGACTTTCATCTTTTGAGTCAGTCATCCTCATTTTCTGGTTTTAATGCCTGTTACTTTGAGGTTGCAAGATTGCTCTTCCACCTCCAGGAATAAGAAAGGCAGCAAAATAATGGAGAAGGCTAGAAAGCTTTTGTATTTTATTTTAAAGCACTTTCCTGGAGGTTCCCCTTAGCAATTTCTACTTGGATTTCTTTGGCCAGAAGTAGGTTACCCTTAGCAGTGAAGGATGCTGGGAAATTGTGTTTTAGCTGAGTACATTGCCTCTGAACAAAATTTGGGCTCTGCTAGCAAAACAAAGAAAATAGAGACTAAGTTGGCATCTTGTAGTATCAGCCACACAGTCCCCCTCTCTAGCTACCTTTCATACATATTTTTCTTTGCTCACTCACCTTTCCCTCAAGGGAGATAAATCAAGTTTCCATTCACTTTTGTATCCAGTGCCACATCCAGAATATTTGAGTATTAGGTAGTCCTTTTCAAGTCCAGATAAGACTCCTAGTGTTTCAGTGACCTATAAATAAAAAGATAATTTATCTGCCCCCAACATCACAACAAAACTGCTTTTGTTTGGGAAAAGGGAGAGCATACATATAGCAATCATTCATTCATAACTATGATGCACTGTTTCATCAAATATTTGTTGAATAGCAGTAGCTTGGACTCTTTGTCCCGAGAGGTCCTTGATTAACGAAACCAGCTGTCTCTAAAGAATTCCCCCTTGCCTATTTTTTTCCAAAGCCTTTCTTCCCTCAGGATATTATCAGCTGTGGCCACATCTGAGTTGGGCAATAGAAGATTCCTTTCCTCCAAGGCTCTATATAATCTTCATAGTCTGCTTTCTGTTGGTGTAAGTTCTCTGGCCCAGTGGTGGTCTTAAAGATTGAACAGTCATGGACCTTTGTTTATTTTAAAACTTTCTTGACAATTAAGCTTCCTCAACTGTTTAGTAGGCTTCCAAACTATTTGCTTCTTAAGGATTTTAAAGATCTTACCCAAGCATAATCTCTTTTTTTTTTTTTAAGATTTATTTACTTATTAGAGCACATGCCCGAGCTGTGGGAGGGGCCAAAGGAGAGGGAGGGAATCAAGCAGACTCCCCACTGAGCACAGAGCCCAACTGGGGGGCTCAGTCTCACAACCCTGAAATCATGACCTGAGCCGAAACCAAGAGTCAGATGTTCAACTGACTGAGCCATCCAGGTGCCCCATGTTCAAGCATAATCTTTGAACCTAGGATACCAGTTTATCTACTGACCTCTGTGCCCTTCTTATCTGAAGCCTGGGGAATCTTAAAATGTTCTAAAGAATAGCATTTGATGGTGCATATACCTCTCTCTGGCAGGGAAGTCTTAGAGGCCTTTGAGAAAGGCAGTTCTTTTCTTACCTCTTTCACCATGAAGTATATAAATCAGCTTTTTTCAGTTCCACAAGTCACTAAATTATGGGACTGAGTTTGGCATTGATACTGATGGAAGCAGGGTTTATGAGAAACTGTAAGAGAAGACCAGAGCAAAAAGTTTGAAGACTATATTGAAATGACATTTCAGTGTATGAGCTATACCTTAAGTATTTCTTGCCACTCTGATTTTATTTAGATGTAACCTAAATTCATCATTTATTTTTTTTTGTGCCTAGTTTTAAATGAATGAACTTAAGAAAGATGATTATATATAATTCAGCGAATTATCTGAGGCCCTAATTAACTGGTAGAATGTAAGTAGTACACGTTGACATAAATGTAAAGTAAATGCCATAGCACTGATCTGAAGAAAGTTTATTGGCTAACACCTTTTTGCAATATCTTAATATTTTACATGAGTTAAGCTTTGCTGATCATGCCAGAATAAAAAAGAGCAGCAGATTAATGTGGAATCTACCTTTTTCTTCTAATTGAAATGAGGCTTGGGTCTGGATTTATTAATTAGCTCTGTGAATTTTATTTCATAATTCATAATTCCTCTTTGAAGAGATTTTATTCTGTTTCTAATGCCATGACAGAATGGATTCATTGGTGTTCAAATTTTGAAACATGGTAGGGGTGAGGGTTCTAATTTTAAGCAGCTAAGTCACTGTGACATGCTTTTGTTGGTTCTTAATGGAATTGAAGAACACAACTTTACAGGGAAATATTTTTGAAAACCACAGTATGTTAAGTTTAGAGGGGCTAGCACAACAAAATAATAACAAAAAGTGCTTTATATTGGGGGCACCTGGGTGGCTTAGTCGGTTCTGTCTACCTTCTGCTCAGGTCATGATCCTGGGTCCTGGGATCGAGTACCTCATCGGGCTCCCTGCTTAACGGGGAGTCTGCTCCCCCTGCTCGTGCAGGTGCACACTTTCTCTCTCTCTCTCTGACAAATAAGTAAATAAAATCTTTTTTTTAAGTGCTTTATTACTGAAGATTTATTTTTATTACTTTACAGAATTCTCCCAATTTAAGAAATTTATCTTCATTCCATGCAGTTCCCTTATTTCATCTCCTTCAGTTACTACCTTCCTTCCCCCAACAATAAACATATTCTCAAATCACCAGAGTTGATGTCAAAACTTTTTTCTTTGACATGAGCAATCACTTTGTACTGTACTTCAGTTTCCAAGATTTCTTAAAAATACAGGCAAAAGGCAAATTTTGTATCTGCAAGCTGCTTTGTAGTTTCTTAGTTAAGACCCAAAAGCATGCAACCTAATGCAAATCTCTGTGGCATTAGATTATTATGTAACACGGTGTGCACCCACTTGCCTCCTGTGGAGAGTTGTATACTGGGTTTTCTCACTTTTTTGCTAGAAAGGATTTTCTCATTTGAAGCTCAGATAATCTGTGTTTTAGGGTCAGATGATGTGTGATCTTCCTTATTCAGTCAACTTCTAAATTCTTACCTGAGGCTGAAACCTAGAATGAGAATCTGTTAGAATCTCCAGTGAACAAGAATCACTGGTAAATGATTTTGTTTTCCACTTCCCTACATTAATGTTGCAGCTGTAGGGTGCTCTGCTTTTTTTAGTGGGCTTTTTCACTCTAGTGTGTTTATAGAACTTTGAAAAATACTAGAAACATGAAAGTTTAACTAAGTTCATTTATTCTTTGGTTCTGATTTTGTTCTTTCAGCTGGTATATTTGTCTTATATCCAAACCAGTTCTAATGGAAATGCATTTTCTTTCAGGATATCCTTCTCATTAATGTAGTGATTGAACAAATGATCTGTGATACTGATCCTGAGCTAGGAGGTGCTGTTCAGTTAATGGGACTTCTTCGTACTCTAATTGATCCAGAGAACATGCTGGCTACAACTAATGTAAGAAATTATTCTGAGATAAAAATGTTTTGGTCTAGTCAGTTTTAGAGGATTTAATATATAATAAATTATGTATAAATATATAAATTATATGTAAATATAAAATCTTTTTAAATTTGTACAATTATTTATTTATTTATTTTAAAGATTATATTTATTTATTTGACAGAGAGAGACACAGCGAGAGAGGGAACACAAGCAGGGGGAGTGGGAGAGGGAGAAGCAGGCTTCCCACTGAGCAGGGAGCCCAATGCGGAGCTCGATCCCAGGACCCTGGGATCATGACCTGAGCTGAAGGCAGACACTTAACGACTGAGCCACCCAGGCACCCCGTAAATTTGTACAATTTTTTAAAATAATAAATACTTGAGTATTTGTACACTTCGTATCCAAGTAGCTGTGGTGTTCCTGTAGCAGTTTATTTGTGGCAAAATACAAGATTGTAATCTGCGAAAATCTTAGTAAAAAGTGTTAGCATTTCTATTTATGGCCCTTGGCCTCATTCTGTTAACTTCTTAAAAATTAATACACAACAGGATGCATATATGTAACACTGCTGAAATGTAAACAGTAAAAATAGCTAAGATGGTAAATTTTATAAAGTTACATGTTCTTTAATCATAATGAAAAAAATTAATACGTACTGAATGATCTCAACTGCATAGTAGGAGAAGTCATTCAGAAAGACTTATAGAAGTATTCCAAAATATTAATAATTGTCTCAAAATGCTGGGATACTTTTTCTTTATAAACTCTCATATTTAAAGAAGAATATGTATGTTGTTTTTAAATCATTACTTGTTTTTTCGAGACCATTGTATAAAAAATAGTGGCCAAAAAAAGGGACTGTTTTCCAAATTTCCAAATAATAAATTTTTAAAATTTAAAAAATAGATCTAAATTCTATCCTGTTTCAGATGACTTGATAAATCATTCTGGTGTGTTTTCATATTTGACTATGCTATGAATGGAGTTTCAGATTTGAATATGTGTGGATATGAACTTTCAGATTTTCAGCAGTTAAGTTGCTCCTCTCACATTGCTTGATAGATTCTTCATTGCATTTCAGGTCACAAGCATATTAGAAAAAAGGTTCTTCTGAATAATTTTCTTCAGAAAAATTTTTTATACTTGTTTTCATTTTAATTTAGTAATATGAAATAGACTTGATTTTTCAGTTCTGCAGAAATACGATTAAGGTGAATATAACTAGTTTTTTGGTGCTTTCATGATATCTTGAAGTATCTGTTGTATATGACCTGCATTAATTCTTAAAGATATTTTATTAATTAAAAGATAAAATATTTTTTTAATTCTGTATGTTTCAGAAAACTGAAAAAAGTGAATTTCTAAATTTCTTCTACAACCATTGTATGCATGTTCTCACAGCACCGCTTTTGACCAATACTTCAGAAGACAAGTGTGAAAAGGGTAGGGTGTCTTACTTATCTGCTTATGATTTCCATTTTTAAAGAGTGAAATAAGTAGTATAATAGGCTGTCTACTCAGTGCTTTATTTGACAGGGAAATTACTACTGAAAAATTTAAACTGCAGTATAAAATCATGATTTCCCTTTTTTCAGAGGGACTATGTTAGAGAATGATACAGAAAATGTAGCAAAAAGTATTACACCTTGAAGAAGAGAAATATAAACACTTTAACAGAAGGCGATTATTCTCAAAGCTGTTAATTACCTAGAGGGGGTAAGAGTAAACAGTATATTACCTACATTAGAAAATCCAAGGGAACCATCATTTTGGAGAATAATTTGGCAATATAGTACAAGCTCTTTAATTTCACAACATAAGGATCAGAAGTTGATGGGTTAATCAAAAAAGTTGGTTAAAGCAGAGAATAGTTTAAAAAAATAAACTCTGTAAACATTCTAAATGCTAACTCATTTGCTGATATTTTTTATAAGGGCAAGCCTTTTTTTTTTTTAATGTATTTTTTTATTGTATTTCCATGTCATCTTTCATGCATAAACTACAGTCATAATTCATCAGCTCCAGCTTCTGGTTTTACTGATTTTCTAGACTGTATTCAGCTTAGCCATAGATAACTACATTTTTATGATATTTCATCAGTCTGTGATGTTTAAAGTATGTAATCATACTGCCAAAAATAATTAGTGTAAACAAAGGACTTTTTGATAAGCATACAACTCAACTGGTGAAATGAGAAATGGGCAGGATGGGGGGATTTTATCTCTGAGAGTGTTGGTTAATCTGATGAGTCATTTTAAAAGGGAGTCAATTAAAGAGAATGCTTACTAAACTAATTAAGTTGTAAAAATGGGCACACCTTACATAATACCATCAATTCAATTTCCGAGCATATCCTAGGGGACATTTATGCATATGCATGACAGGTACAAGAATGTATAAGAAAATAAAGAACAGGTGATATATTCATACAATGGAATACTATATAGCAGTTAAAACAACTGAATTTTAATCTGTCAGCTAACTAGTTCTTGAAAATATAAAGTTGGGTAAAAAAGCATTTGGCAGAATGTTTTCATACAAAATGGTTTCATTTGTATAAATTAAAATAAATGCATTTTTAATCTTTATTTTAAAATAAAACACTTTCAGCGTACAGAAATATTTAGATAATTGTATAACAGACACCCATATATTTCCTGTTGACTTTATCAAAACTAATTGCCCTATCTTTTTTTCAAATATTTTTGAAAAGAAAATACAGATATTGTTAGTTTCCTGTGCACCGCTTCACATTCTCACTTCACCCCCATCTCTCAAGGAATGCTGAATTTGAAGTTTATCACCCCATGTCTGTTTATATTATTATGACAAGTGTAATGTATTATTTTTCATATTTCCAAGCTTGATATGAATTGATTTCTGTTGTACACATTATTCTGCATTTTTTTTTGCCCTTACTCAATGCGTTTTTAAAATCTATCCATATTGATACCTGGAGTTCTTATTTATTTTTAAATCTTGCATAATATTCTCTATGAGTATGTTATAATTTAGCCATCCTGCTTTTAATGTACATTTAAGTTTCTAGTTTTTGCTATTACACACAATGCTGCAATAGACATTTGTATTTTTCCCTATGCAAATGTGCTCTGAAATATGTGCCTAAAATTCAGAACTTACAATGTCCTACTTATTTTTTTAAAACTTCAAGGCATAAATTATCATTGTTAACGTGTTATTCTGGAGTTTAAGAAATTCCTATATAGAAAGAGACATATCCTAATTGTTGGGGGATGACTAAGAAATAAAAGAAAATGTGCCTTCTCTGGTTGTAACCTCACTTTTTTATCACAATATTTATTGTCTTTTAACAATTCCTCATCTGCACCGAATTCTGTAAAGGACTGCAGATACAGGTATAATATTTGACTGAAACAACTATTTTTTTAATTGAAGTTTAGTTGACACATGATGCTAACTTCAGTGGACAGCATAGTAGTTCGACAAGTCTATACATTAAGCTCTGCTCACCACAAGCGTAGCTACCATCTGTCACCCTATAATGCTGTTACAGTACCACTGACTATATGCCCTATGCCGTACCTTTTATCCCTGTGACCATACATTCCATAACTGGAATCCTGTGTCTCCCTTCATCCATTTTGCCCATTCCTTCACCCCCCTCACAACTAATTCTTAACGGTTATTATGCAGGTAAAATGAGATTACGACCAAAGACATCCTTTGTATGTTGTAAAGGACTAGGAAAATGTTAAATAATTATTACTGAAGTAACTGACTTTAACTTTTTTTTATTAGATAATATAGTTGGATCTAACAAAAACAGCACGATTTGCCCTGGTAAGTATAAATTTTTATTTTATGAACTAATATAAA
This sequence comes from Leptonychotes weddellii, assembly GCF_054177405.1. Classification (NCBI taxonomy): domain Eukaryota; kingdom Metazoa; phylum Chordata; class Mammalia; order Carnivora; family Phocidae; genus Leptonychotes; species Leptonychotes weddellii. The sequence goes on along the minus strand of NC_138378.1, from coordinate 64,038,571 downwards.
TTGTAAGCTTTTTTTGCTCAGAGTATAATGCATTTATTTATACAAGGCTAGGAAAGGCATTTTTTTTTTTTAATTTACCTTTTTCCTCTGTTGTAAAGAAAAACATTTCATTTTCTCTAATATAAAAAATGGAAAACTGGTTGGAATTTTGTTTTTGTTTTTTACTGTAAATTTAGAGCTAGTTTTCTGATTTTTTTTTTGAAAAGACATCTGAAAGTTGAGGATTTTAGTTCATTATTTTTGAAACCTAGTAACTAAGGCCTTAGTGTTAGTGTTCGTGACAGCATTATGCTTAGGTATTATTTATGAATCTGAGTGTAAGCACTGTTGCTTCTACTTGGAACATGCATACCAGGTATGGGCCTGGGAATATAGAAAATATGCTCTGTGCACCTAGCATCCTGTCTTTTCTACCAGGTTCATCAATGGTCTAGGAGAGCCAGTTTCAAATGAGGAGACTGACATTCAGAGATTGGATTAGTTAGAGATATAATGATTAGTTTCATGTCCTAATTTGAGAAAGTGAAAACAAGACATTTAATTAAGACTGTAGATCATTGTTACAAAATCTTTTGTGAATAAAATTAGGGAACTGAGGGATTAAGAGAGTTTATTTTTTTTAATGGTGAGGGACTAGTTCAAATAAATACCAGAACTATATTTTGTATTTTTCATGGCTTTTCTGTTATCAAAAGAATGCTGATTTATTCCCGATAGCATCAGAGTTCCACAAAATAGTCATGTGTGTAATCTTCTTGAAAAATAAAATAGTTGGACTAGATTTATTCTGTAAAGCTGTGATTCCAAAATTTCCTCACAGTTTAATATTTCTTGCCTAAAACTTTTAATAGATGTCAGTAATTATTGACAGAAGCCCTTTGACATACATTGAATTTTGATGTTCAGGAACCAATTTGAAGTCATTTCATTAATGTATACACCAAGGCCTCTTGAGGGAAGAAAAGGTAGTTTATTTTAGTAGGCCTTTCATGGGTATTACACTTTGATGTTAAAAAGGTTATTGGTAAAAAATCTCAATGTAATATTTTTCACTTTATATTCAAATAGCCAAAAATGTCCTTTCCTTAAAGATGTCTTTAAAGAAAGCATATTAATTTTTCTTGGGAAATTTTGTTGTACAATGTTAGGCAAAAAGCTTGAGGTATTTACTGTTTACTGTGGACCCTTTAATAGGTTCATTAATATTAATAATGAAAGCAGCACATACTAAGGAAATATTACTAAGAAGATCTCAGTGCAATGAGGGTTTTCTTACCATGTTTGTAGATTTTTATTTAGGCTTTTTTCCCTCTTAACACTAATAAATATTTTATACAAGAGCCTTAGAAAGTATCCATTTAATCAATAAAACTGAATAGTATTACAGAGTCTGCTAATGAAAAAGTAAAAATCTGTAGCTTTAATTGATATAAAATGAGGAAGAAATACAATTTTACTTTTGCTCTAAAATATGGGACATAAAATTTATTCTCTTTATTTAGGTGAATTACAGTATTTTCATGTGATGACTTTTTTTGTAGATAATTATCAAACAGCACAGCTGCTTGCCTTAATTTTAGAACTACTCACATTTTGTGTGGAACATCACACATATCACATAAAAAACTATATTATGAACAAGGACTTGCTAAGAAGAGTCTTGGTCCTGATGAATTCAAAGCACACTTTCCTGGCCTTGTGTAAGTAACAATTTAAAAAGAACATTCTTGTAAAGTATTTTAAGGAACAGTCGATAGAGATAAAACCTGAAGTTACCCATGTGAATTGATTTATTTTTTAGCAGTATATATGCCATCAAAGAGATGATTATGAGAAGTACTAATCTTTTGTTTTCTTTTATTTAAAGGGCAAGAGGAATAGGTCATGGTGCTTCCCACCCACATATTACTCACATTTAGATTGAATTAGTTTAACTGTTGTGATAAAATACCACGTACGATGACGACATTTCACTAATAGAACAAGTCCTGCTGTCTTTCACATCTGCTTCATCAAACTGTCATTTATAGTGACTTTTTTTATACCTTTGAGATATGGGCCTTCAAACGTTTTTGTGTAATTTGGGTTATTTATTGAACTTATAAAATAACTTATGAGTAGTCCCCCTCAGTATACCACTTGGACCAACAATGATCAAACTTAAATGCCAGTAGTTGTGTCAGTGTTGATTTTTGGCAAACTGTTAAGTTTCCTTTCCTCTTCATAATTTTACCTGCAAATAGAGATAAAGTAACCTCCTTCACCCTCCAAATAAAAAGAGCTTTGTGTGTTTTTTCTGAGCATAAAAATTACGGTTAAAATTGAAACATTTAACATATAGAGAAAAGATTAATCTCCCAACTCCTTTTATTTTTAAGGCCTTAAAAGTAGCTACCATTAACTCCGTGCACAATTTTTCCTATTCCTTTTTCCACAGCCGTACAAATTTATATAAAAATTCACACACTTTACAGGTTTTTTTGTTTTATTTTTATAAAAACAGGATCATATTAACATGTTTCTCAGCTTTTTAGTATTACTCTAGGTGATCGAATATGGTCTCAACTAAATTTTTTTACTAAATGTAGCTGAGTCACACTTGATGGAGTGGCTCTTCCACAATTTATTCTGCTGTTCTGTAGTGCACAGATAATGGATTGTTCGGGTATTTTGCCCCTCCAAATAACACTGTAGTAAATAGTTTAGTATATAAATCTTTTAAGTACTGGTTTCTCTATTTCCATAGTATGGATTCCCAATAATGATAATGCCAGGACAAAATGTTTATATAGTTTTAATGTATCCTTTTAAATTTGAGTTTCACATACAGCCTCCAGATTACTTTCCCAAAAGATTGAAGCACTTGACACTCTTGCAGCACTGTGTTACTGATTCCTAAAATGTTATGAAGAGGATGATGGAAAATGTGGTATTCCATTTATGTTTTAATTTACATTTTCCTTGGCAGTATATTTTCCTGTTTTTTAGGGCTTTTGAATTTTATCTGTTGTGAATTGCCTATTATCTTTTTCTTAGAGCTCTTTTTATATTAGAGATATTAATTTATCACATTTTTGGGAAAAAATGTCACAGTCTCTTTTGTCTTTTGCATTTGCCTTTATAGTATTTTTTAAATATATAACAGTTTTAAGATTCTCTATGATGAAAAGTATGTCTCTTTTCCTTTTATGAGTTTTGGGGTTTTTGTCTTGCTTAGGAACATCTCCTATGTCCTAAGATTATACAAATAAAATACTCTCCTCAATTTACTTCTAATATTTTTATTATTTCATTTTTTACTTATATATGTAATACATTTGAAGTTTGTTTTTATATGTGGTTTGGAGGGTCTTGCTTTGTTTTCTTCCAGATGGAGAGCAAGTTGTACCAATCCCCTTATTAAATAAACTATATTTTTCTTACTGAATTAAAATTTCTCTGGTTATATAGTAAATTGATATATATATCTTGTGTCTTGTTTCTGAACTATTATTTCTATTTCTAATCTATTGTTTTATTAGATGAGATAAATAGGAAACTTTATTCTTAGGCCACTGTAGCCTCTCTCGTAAAGTTTAATATCTGCTAAGTCCCTGCTCGCTTTTCCTTTTCATAATTTTCTTGGTTCTTGGACATTTGTTCTTCTATAATAACTTAAAAACAATTTTATCCAGTTCATCATGACCAGACTATGTTAGATTTTTATATTAATTTTGGAAGGATTGATGTTCTCATGATAGGTATTCCTATCTGGCTTTCTGTAAATAGTTCTTTTGGATGACTGCAGAGTAGTCCTGTTTGTGTGGATATATCATAACTGAACAAATCTCTAGTATTTAAATGTTTACATTGCTTCAAGATTTCCATCATTTTAAGTAGTGCAGTTGTAACTATATCATATCATTCACCCATTCAGCAGCAGTGTATTAGAGTATCTACTTGCACACATACTCAGTCTTTTTAATCTTAAATAACTGTTTCTTGTCCTGCTACAAAAAGAGGTGATGTTGTAAGTCTAGCACTTCTCTTCACACTTGTTTTTGGTTTTTTTCTTCACACTTGTTTAGTGTTACAGCTATCATACATTTATACCTTATGTGGCCTATTTCAGTTTTATTCTCAGATAATATTTGGAACCTCTTTTGACAGGCACAACTTCTTTTAATGACTTGCCTCTGAATAGCGGGTTGAAATGGGAGACATTTCTTTTCAGTATTTAAAATATGAAAAGCCACATTATACTGCTTGTTACTCTATTGTTCTTTTACAAATACAGTCTGATCTGCCACAGTTCATGTTTCCCAAAGGCAAAAGAGCTCATAAGCAATTGGTAAAAAAGGACTAAGACGTGTAGGGTTAAAATGTATGTTATAATATATAGGTAGTGTCGGTTCACAGATGATTTTTCCAAGGCCAAGAGACCGGAAATAGTGGGAGTGGAACTATAGCCTTGAAAAAGTAAAAGACCTTCAGCTCTCCTGTTAAGCGGGCGGCAGGAACCCCTTCGGCTTTATTTTCAGAAAATCAAAAAGAAGTACCTCCCTCCAGAGCTCTCCCCAATGAAAGGGGAGGCAGCCTGGGCAGGTTGCAGCACTCCCGTGCCCACCTTCACGACAGACAGCCCTGCGCTGGTTCTGAGCTGCCATCACTACGTCTGCATGTCTGCCTGCGCTGCTCGGAGTACTGCCAGCATTGACTCGCTGGTTACTGGGGGGGGTTAATCTTGACACCATGGAGCTACCTGCCTGGGTACTTCATCTCCCAAGTACCAGTTATTGGGGGTTTTTGCCAGCTCTGGCTACATGAGTTACTCAGATTTGAGCGGTCTTTCCCTAACTCTGTTTTTCCTCAAAACCCAATTATTTTTAGTGCACAGTTTTTATTTTAGAATATATACATTGCTTTATGTAAAAATACCTGTATAATAATTGTTATTAATGAGATTACTGATTTGTTCCCTGTATTATTTTTAATTAGGTGCTCTTCGTTTTATGAGGCGGATAATTGGCCTTAAAGATGAATTTTATAATCGTTACATTACGAAGGGAAATCTTTTTGAGCCAGTTATAAATGCTCTTCTGGATAATGGAACTCGGTACAATCTGTTGAATTCAGCTGTTATTGAGTTATTTGAATTTATAAGAGTGGTAAGTTTATGCTAAAGGATTCTTAGTAAAATAAAATAATTATATGTTTAGTGATGTTAATATTTTAAATTGTGAAATTTAGCATAGTGTTTTAACCCATGTTTACTCTGTATTATTCTCAGTTCCATTTTTATTGGCCAGATGTTTCAGGATTATATTTGGCATATGTAGACATTTTGGTCAAGTATATGCCATTCTTGAGATATCTATGATCTTTGTAGGGGTAGTGATAAGTAGGAAGGTTGAAAATAATTACTTTGGTAACTGAATAGAAGATGCATAAAAGGTAGGCTATTATCATGGAATTTTAAGTTGAAGAGACCAGGAAATTAGGCAGACCGCTCCAGCTGCCTTATTTTATAGATGAGGGGCTTCAGACACCCAAAGTAAGTGATTTATTCTAGAGCGTCCATTTGGTTAGGAGCACAGTCAGAGCTTGAAGATAGGTCGTAGCTCAGTTTTGGGCAACAGAAGATCTGTCATAAAAAGATCTGGAGAGGGCGCCTCGGTGGCTCGGTTGGGCGACTGCCTTCGGCTCAGGTCATGATCCTGGAGTCCCGGGTCTGCTTCTCCCTCTGATCCTTTTCCCTCTCGTGCTCTCTGTCTCTCATTCTCTCTCTCTCAAATAAATAAATTAGAAAAAAAATCTTTAAAAAAAATAAAGATCTGGAGAGAACTCTATGTGAACAACACGGTTAAGATAGGTAACTGTAGAACCAGTACAATAAATTTACCCTCTCCCACACACTAAAATCATTCCACCAGGGGAAATGGCTACATGGTTAGAATTTGAAAAAAAAGTAAAGCTAGAAATTCATTCTCTGGTTTTGGCTGTTAAAAATCAGATTTCTGCTCATGACATGCTGTTCTCATGTAAAGATTATTTGGCTGACTGGATTACTTTTCTAGTAGTACTCACTTGGCAAGAGTATGGCTTTCAAAAGGATGAAAAGAATAGAAGTATTGTCTTTAGCCTTAGAAAAGAGGGAACATAGTTAACTACCTTACCAGGTATCTGAACCCTGTTCCACAATGCAGTGTTCTAATGAACCAGAGATTGACTTTTCTATTTTTTTTTCCTTAAAATTTTTGGTGAGAAACTGATAAAATGAGTTGTAGGGTTCATAACCCCATTCCTATGATTGAATTTGTTTTTCAGAAAATAATTTTGAGTGGTCGATAAATGTACATTGAATCCCAAAACTTAACTCATCTTTTTTTTTTTTTTTTTTTTTTTAAGATTTATTTATTTGAGAGAGGGAATACAAGTGGGGGCAGGGGCAGAGCAAGAGAATCTCAAGCAGACTCCCTGCTGTTGATCTCAGGACCCCAAGATCATGACCTGAGCCAAAACCAAGAGTCACCCAGGCACCCCAAAACTTAACTCATCTATTTGTTCAGTATACAGCACAGAACCGTTTTACCTGGGTTTCTAATGTTTCTTCTTTGCATATTATTTAATTGAGATTTCCAGAGAAACTAAAGACTTAAAATCCTCAAAAGAAGCAGATTATGGTGTATCTTTTAAAGAAGTGGCATGTATATTTCTTATTAATATTAAATTCCTGAATCACAACTTCAGTTATTATTAATAAGGAGCGTACTTCGTACCCAGGCATTTGCAATGATTATTTAGAATGGTTCATTTAGAATTTAAAAGAATTTAGAAGTTACTACTGTCAGTTTGTTTCACAAAAATTATACCATTGGAAGACTGTGGAAATAGGTGGAATTCTAGTTAATAGTTTATCAGATCTGTATATGTAATATAGTCAATGGAGTCTGTGTTTATTATTTAGGTAAGGCTTATCCCATTTTGATACGAGTTAAATAAGGAGTCATTAAGTAGCACCTAATATTTGTTAAAAATGTAATTTCAACATCTATGTGCCTTCTAACTAGCTCTGTGCTCTTCATCAGGTCATCCAACCTCTCAGATCTTCAATATTCCTTTTCTGTAAAATGGGGGTAATAAAACCTATTTCATAGACTTGTTAGGAGGATCAAGTGAAACTATATGTCAAAGCGCTTTTTAAATTGTAAAGTGCTATGTAGATGCAAAAAATAAACAGAAGACATAAACTAAATCTAGTTACTTTCAAATGTTTTGTAGCCCCCCAAAAGGGCTCCTTTTTTATTCCAAGTTTTCTCTGGAGGCCTGGCTCATGTGTAAAGAAACTAGGACATTTATTTTTGTAATGTGATTTTGAAAAACCTTTTTTGATCAGCTTTGGAACTATAAAAAAGTTCTTCTAACAGTCATTGAATTATATTTGAATTGTAAATTTTGTCCTTAAACAGGAAGATATCAAGTCTCTTACTGCACATATAGTTGAAAACTTTTATAAAGCACTTGAATCAATTGAATATGTTCAGACATTCAAAGGATTGAAGACTAAATATGAGCAAGAAAAAGACAGACAAAATCAGAAACTGAACAGGTATTGTTTAAATATATTGCATTTATAATCTATAAAATTACATCCAAAATTTTTTGTTTGGATCTGACATAGGAAATTTACCCAGGAGTATTCTGGGTACCATCATTAGATAGTACAGGGTTGTATAGAAGGGTAGGTTTTTTTCCCTACCCAGAATCTTTTATGTGAAAAATGACTGCTCCATATCATAACTCAAGATAAATTTTTAGTTTAATTTGCAATATTTTGGAGTGTTCTCTGGTTACATCTTGTATCACTGTTGAGGTGATTATGATGTAAATTATACGTAGTTAAAATTACTTTAGCTCCTCTTGGTTATACATATTTATTCTCAAACTTAATCTGGTCACAAACTTTAAATCATTACTCAGTGTTTGTGATATGTTTCTTACAGTGTACCATCTATATTGCGTAGTAACAGATTTCGCAGAGATGCAAAAGCCTTGGAGGAGGATGAAGAAATGTGGTTTAATGAAGATGAAGAGGAGGAAGGAAAAGCAGTTGTGGCACCAGTAGAAAAATCTAAGCCAGAAGATGATTTTCCAGATACTTATGAAAAATTTATGGAGAATAAAAAAGGTATTAAAATTTTGAACTTTTTAATAATGTATCATTTATTAGGTACAGAAATTATCAGTTGCTTGTGAAGGTTTGGTCATAGTATATAAAGCATGAAAGACATGAATTTTATAGTGAATCAGGACCTTTTAAAATTTCCACATCTTTTTCCAAATCTGGGAGTTATTTTCGTGTTTAAACTGTTTTTCTTGAAACTTGCCATTTTGTGATGCTCTTCATTTGCTGTTTAGAATTACACTGTCTACTCATACATTGCCTTTTATGAACAGTCTTGGATTTATTTCTGTACTGAAATCTCCAATAATACTAGAGACCATATAGATCCATAGAAACTTTCCAGAGCACTCTGCCTTTTATAGCTGTGAGGAAACTAAGCTCAAAGAAGTACCCTTGCTCTTTGAAATTTTAAAATCATTATAAAAATTTCATAAAGATACACTATCAAGAGAAGTAACATTTCCCATCTTTCAAATATGTTTAACTTGTTTAAAAACTGAGATCTTATCTTTCAAAAGAATTAATCACTTTAATTCTATGGCCTGAAAAACCACCATTATTGGAGTACTGTCCTGCATATATCATATAAATGTTTACCAAAAATTTACATTTTGAAAGGCAAAAGCATTTGTGATTTTGAATGAGATGTTCTAAAAGTATTTCTCCTTAGGTAGTGTTTCATTGATTTATTACATTTTTCCTGCAACTTTTGTTCCTAGCCTCACTCATTATGTACTTGTTAATGCTTGAAGTTTTATTTACGTCAGCCTGGCAGAGCAAATAGCCCATCAAAATGTCCTCTAAGGAATAGGTAACTTTTGGTAGCCTAATTCTTCTACCTTTATTCATTACAGGCACTGCCCTGTAAAAAGGGGCAGTGAGGCCGTACTTGAAGTACTGCATCCACTTAAGAATCATATACAAAAAAGTAGCAACCAGATATGAAAGGATAGTAGATACCTAAGTCATAAGAGAAACAGATAAAGGAACCTGGAATATTCAGGAAGTAAGAGACTGATAGACATGATCATGTCATTGTCTTTAGGCATTTGAAATACTAACTTATGGGAGAGATTATCAGGTCTATCAAGGACTATAGAAGTATAGGTTCAGTTCAGTGAAGGGAAGCTGCAGAGGGACAGTGGAAGAGTCAGACAGGTAATGAATCCTTGACACGCCCTAGGTAACAACAGTGTAGAATTCTGGTGTAGGATGACTGATTTTGGTATATGATTCTTAAGATCTTTTCTAATCCTGAGGTGTCTAAGATTCCAGCTAATTAAAGACTTAACCACTGTACACATCATGCTCTACTCTTAGCTCTTACGAAGCAAAGGCAGTGTTATTTTCACTTGCTTTGCTTTTAGGAATATTTACTGAAAAAGATTAAAAATTTTACTTTCACTTTAGCAAAAGAAAGTGAAGACAAGGAAAACCTTCCCAAAAGGACATCATCTAGTGGCTTCAAATTTACCTTCTCCCACTCTGCCAGTGCTGCTAATGGAACAAACAGTAAATCTGTAGTGGCTCAGACACCACCAGCAAGTTCTAATGGATCCTCTTCCAAAACTACAAACTTGGCCACATCAGTAGCAGCCACCAAGGTATGTGACATTATTCTATACACGAACTTTGCTTTTTCCATCTTTAAAATTATTTCATGTTTGCTAAAGAAAATTTGGATAATAATTTCAAAGAAGAAAGTTGTACACATTGTCATCAGAGAACATGACTGCTAATAACATTTGATTGATTCTTTAGGTGTATGGGTTTATCTGACATCTAATTGAGGTCTTTGTATAAACACAGTTTTGTATCCTGCTTTTATTTGTTAAAAAGAATTTTTCTGTGTTACTAAAACACTGTTGATGACTACAGAATTTCATTTTATTTAGCTGTATCATAGTATTTGTAAGTAACCTACCCAGTAATATTTTGGAGCACATACGTTGATTCCGATGTTTCATTGATAGTAGGACTACTGGTGGTGTTGCATTTTAAGTTACCTTTTTGAATTGATGAGTAGAAGAATATTTTCATACATATTGTCAAATACCTCCAGGAAGTTTCTACCAGTTTACATTACCATAAGCATTGTATGAGTGTGCTTGGCTCACTGCAGCTTTGCCAGTGCTGTTATAATTATTTTTAATCCTTGCCCATTAAGTAGTGGAGACAGTATAGATCTCATTCCCAGTTGTGTGTCCTTGTTAGTAGCAAGGTTGAATATTAGCCTTTTGAATTTGTATTCAATAATTCTTCTGCAAGTTGTCTTTTCATAGTCTTGCCTTTTTAAAATTGGGTTACATTTTTCTTAGTATGAATGAATCTTTAGTTATAAGGATATTAGCCTTTTGGTCATTTGCATAGCAAATGTATTTTCCATTTGGTTACTTTTTTATATAAACAAGTTTAAATTTTATTTTTTTTTAAAGATTTTGAGAGAGAACACGAGCAGGTGGGGAGAGGTGCAGAGGAAGAGGGAGAAGCTCCCCACTGAGCAGGGAGCCCAACACAGGGCTTCATCCCAGGACTCTGGGATCATGACCTAAGCCAAAGGCAGACACTTAACTGACTGAGCCGCCCAGGCACCCCTAAACAAGTTTAAATTTTATATAAAACTTTTTTCTTCCATTTATATTGTTATTATATGTAACCATCCTTTTCCCCAAAAAGGAGTGGCTTAAAATAAAAAGGCATAAATCTAAGACAACTGTTAATGTAAGGGTAGAAGGACAAGAGGACAGAAATGCCATAGTAGTAGAAAACCTAATCTGAAGGGATGCTTCTTGGTTTGAACACATAATACAATTTGAGTTTATTGTTTTACAAAAATGTAGTCTTTATTCAGTATTGTATTGAGGTAGGCTCTTGACTAAAGATCACAGAAGTAGCATTTTCAGTGAGATTCTACTGCTTTTGAAACTTTTTTAATTAGAAATTTTAAAATTAATTTTCACTTCTTTTTTTTTTTTTTAAAGATTTTATTTATTTATTTGAGAGAGAGAATGAGAGAGAGAGAGAGAGCATGAGAGGGGGAGGGTCAGAGGGAGAAGCAGACTCCCTGCCGAGCAGAGAGCCCGATGCGGGACTCGATCCAGGGACTCCAGGATCATGACCTGAGCCGAAGGCAGTCGCTTAACCAACTGAGCCACCCAGGCGCCCTATTAATTTTCACTTCTTGATAGGAGAATTTGGTATAATATTTGTGGCAGTCTATTAAGAATATTTGCTGTGAAGTTAAATTGTTCAGGTTCAGATCTTGGCTCTGCCTCTTCCTAGGCTATTTGACTTTGAGTAAGTTATTATATCTCTCAGGACCTTATTTTTTTCATTTTAAATAAGGATAAAATAGCACCTACTCTATAGGCTTATAAATATTAAATCATGTAATAAATGTAAAGAACTTAGAACACTATTTGCACCTTCTCAATATATACTAGCTTTTCTTTTTTTAAAGCAATACATGCGCTTACTTTCAAAAGTCAAAATAGTATTAAAATGTTGAGAAAAATCAGTCCTTTTTTCTTCTCCACAGAGATAGTTAGAACTCTTCTTGTACCTGTTTCTTCCGTTTCTAAATAATATGTTAATACTTCATATTGTTCTATCAAGTTTAGACCTAATTTATTCTTGTTATGGTAGATAAGAATTTAACATGTGAACACTCCTTACCACATCCTCACCCTTATTTCTCTATGTATCACAATTTTTGTTTAAAATAACCTTTGATAATTTTATAGCTATAGTGACAATATAAATATTCTTTATTCACAACTTTTTTCTTGGTCTTTTTTTCTATACTATATGTTTCTTAATAACTTTTCTCTTTTTAGAGTAAATAATTGCCACCATTTTTTCATTTGTTGCAATAGTTAGGTGCCTTTCACTAATTCTTGCAGTGCCATTCAGCTTAGTTTCCGCATTCTCTTGACGTCTCCAGTCTGGTTCCGACCTAGATCCGTTGCTCTCTAGACTTGCTTCACAGCTCTTGTCTTGAGGTTGCCGAGGCCATTATCCTAATACTTCTTTTGCCTCTCTTTTTCTTGTATTGCTTCTGGGTCTTATGTCTCTATACTCTTTCTTGATTTTCCCTCCCATTTTGGTGCACATCCTCTAATAATTGCTTTCTGAGAAAAGAATCCCAGGAGAGGTAAAATTTGAGCCCCTGCCTCTATGAAACTGTGTTGATTCCATCCTACTTGACTGCCAGTTTAACTGAATGTAGAACCAAATCGGAAATCATTTTCTTTTAAAACTTAACTTTTAAAAGTTATTGTTGCCAAGAAATCCAAAGACATTCTTATTTCTGATTCTTTGTGTGTGCGTTTTTATTTTCTTGGGAGCAGCTGAACAGTCATGTCCTTCAGTCTGGAAACATTTTATATTATTTCGCTGTAACTTATTGTTCAGATGTTGGGCCCTCTGTATTGATCTTATAATTTTCATAATTTTTCTCTCCTGTTACTCTTTTTTTTTTTTTTTTTTTACTCTTGTTCTATTTTCTGGGTTATTTCTTATAGTTCTTAATTCATTATCCTTTCAGATAATTTTTTACTTAGGACAACAAAAGCAGGTTCAAGCACTAACACATTTTTCACCCTTCTTGACACTAACAGCAGATTACTGAATACACTTGTACTACATCTTTTTGCGGGGACAAGGAGAAAACAGTGATTGCTCTTGGAAAATAAATTGCTCATCACTCTAGATTATGACAAAAGTTTGAAATTTACTATCTGTTGAGTGCCACAGTCCAATTGATTGGTTCTTAAACAGATCAGGTGTGAACTTGTCTGTTTTCCTTGGCAAGGCTTCTAAAGCTCTAATATGCTTTTAAAAATTGCATTCTTGGCAAACTTGATAGTTTTTCAAGGCTGGTGAGACATTAGCTACTAATGAAATTACAAAGATTTTTTTTTTTTTTTAACTTATAGAGCTATAAAAACCACATTTTCCTTAACAGAAGTATACTTACCCAAAAAAGGAAAGAAAAATACTTACAAAATCGTAATCAGAAACCATCAGTGGGTGCTAAAACAAGCACTTCTTTTGCCACAGATTAACAGAAGCGAACACTGAATCTTGCTTTTTCACTTAACAAACTTACCTGGGTGAGCTTTCCATATTAGAACATAAAAGAACTTCTCCATAGGATTCCAAAGTATGATACACTTTAATTTATAACTAACACTCTTGATGCATTTTAATGTTGTTTCCAGCTTTGTGTAGTTAAAGCAATTGTATGTGACTTTCTACACAAAATATTTCATATACATGTGTATTTCTATATAGAATATGCATTTACAGTTTTGATTAGTTATTGAATTTACTCAGCAAAATGGAAATATGTGGATAGTTCCTTAACATGGTATATATGGCCAGTACCAAAAGCTAGCTTAATACTTATGGACATATTAGAAGCATTCCCACCAAAGTTGGGAACAAGGTAGGATACCACTATGATTGCTATTATTTAACCATTGTTCTGGGGTCGTAGCCAATGTCGTTAGGTGAGATAAAGAAATTAAAGCTATAAAAATTAGAAGATATAAAAACCATCACTTGCTGATGATTTTTAAAAATTTTATTAATCATGTTTATGGAAGATCTGTCCTTTTTTTTTTTTCATGATTTTATTTATTTATTTGAGAGAGAACAAGCAGGGGTGGAAGGGTAGAGGGAGAGAGAGAGAGAGAGAAGCAGACTCCTCACCGAGCAGGGAACCCAACGCAGGACTCGATCCCAGGACCCTGGGATCATGACCTGAGCTGAAGGCAGATGCTTAACTGACTGAGCCATGCAGGCGCCTCTGTCCTTTATTTTTTGAGTAGAGGATAATTCTTGAATTCTCTCTTCTTACATTTTTTTAATATGATTAATTATATTAATAGTTTCCTAACATAATTTGTTCATTGGTTTGTTTGATTCAGAAAAAATGTCATTGTGTATTCATAGGTGTTTGTTATTGTTATCATTCGTTTTCATCCCTTCCTTCGTATTGGAAACTTTTCTCAAGGGTAATTGGCATAAGTGGTCTAATTGCAATCTGATATTTATTTTAAAACAAGTATGTTTATGTTTGTATATTAAGTCTTGAATCTGTCAGACTCTTTACGGAGTGCATCTCTGGATTACAGGCCTTTTCAAATATTTCACATTTTATATTTTTATTTTCAATAAAAATGATTGTTTTAACATATAGTTTATGGCATATATGTATAGATAATAGAGATAAAATTGATAATAAATTATGTAGCTGTGTGTTTCAGATAGAATATTTATTAATCTTAAGTAAAAAGGCATTTTAAATGTTACTGATTGGAAAATGAAATGTTTGTACATTATGATATATAATTTGTAATCCTAAACATGATTAAAACTTTCCTTGATAATTTGTCATCTTTGTGAATATCAGACTGGTGCCTTTTTAGAAGGTAATTACATCTTCTGTCTCCTCCCATCTAACTTGTTTGGCTTAGAAACCAAATGAATAAGGATGATATTGTAGTAGCAGTTAATAGCAATTATTGAACACTAACTACATACCAAGGACTGTGCCAGGTGCTTTTTATGTTTTCTTTTCATTTTATTTTCAAAATAGTTCACTGAGATCTAAGTACTATTATACTAATTTTAAGATAAGGAAAATGAGGCATAGAGATACTAAATCACTAGCCCACAGTCATACACTTAAAAATTGTGGCATTGCAATTTGAAGTTAGGCAGACTACAATCAGTACATTCTTACCAATTTAGCCATACTGCCTCTTACCAAACTTAAGATTTGTATTAAGCTGAGAAAGCAGGATTCTCCCATAAGTATATGTGGTATAAATAAGTTTGATTTAATTCCCAGACTTTCTGATAATGGTTTCTAGTTGCTCAGTGGCCTTTGTTGATATTACAGTGGTTCAGTTATATATTGGCCAAGTGTTACTGCCAGATGTCTGGATTCTTTAGATATGAAGCTACTTAACTTTGAAATATGAGTTATTTCAGTTGTATTTGTTTTTCCCCTTGAGGTCTGAAGGGTTTGAACTAAATCCAGTGTTTACAGTAGTGCTCTTAACCTGTGGGGTCATATGTATAAACTTATGACTTATGGGACGGATTCAAAATGAGTGCAAACCTGAGGACATTTAATTTCCTGGGTAGTATCCAGAGCCTTAATAGGTTTTTAAAGGGGTCCATGACTCATAAAGGGCCGAACACCTGAATTACCTCATCCTTACTTTCCTTTTAGTTAGAGAGGTAGCCCTAAATTTTTTAGTTGTTAGTTTTAGGAAGTATTTCATTTGTTTATTATTATCAAAAGCATAATGAAAACAATGGTATGCACTTAGTAATGAAATACATACATGAAGTATGGAGACAAAAGGAGGCTTCTTGTCGCTGACTGACTACTCTTTCTAGTTTAAACATAGAGAAATGAACTAGTTCATTTCCACAGTCCTTCCAGCTCCCCGTGTCATGATGATTTTTGAGTCCTGCTGTTTGGAGATACATTTTTCCACAGTGAAATTTTGCTGAATTGAATTAAATTGTGAGGTATTGTTAAAAATCCAAGAGCTGAATAGAAAAGTTGAAGGTAACTTAGAGTGCCACCAATGGTACCAAGTGTTCATAATTTTCAAGCAGTTCCTTTATCAAATTCAAATGTATCTGAGATAAATATGATTAGATAGTTTAGAAAAGTTATTTGTGATGTCTTTAAAAGTGACTATTGATACTAGTAAGTTTTTTTTCCCCTGAAGTTACATATGTTAAAAAATTCTTATTCTTCTTCAATAGGGAAGTTTGGTGGGTTTAGTGGATTATCCAGATGATGAAGAGGAAGACGAAGAAGAAGAAACAGCTCCCAGGAAAAGACCTCGTCTTGGCTCATAAAATATTTAGTGAGGACCCTCAACGCGTGGTCTTACTAAAATGCTGCAACTGTTCAATGAGCTGAAAATCTGAATCAGAAAGCTTTCTCACTTGAACTTATAAATATACAAGGAGTAGCAAAAGATACTCAGTATATCAGCTAGGAGAGTTTAGTTCTGTAAAAAACCAGGCTTCCCAGGAACTTGACTGCTTGCTAGTAATTAAGGGGTTTGCCTTTCAGGCTGTCAAAAAAAAAAAAAAAAAAAAGTTAGTAACCAGAACCTGGGAGATAGCTTCTTCATGAGGAGACTCTCAGGTTTGGGGATGGCTTGGGGGAGGGAACAAGGTTGATAAAACAATATTAAATGCAGGGTTGCTCCAGGGGGGTATCTGATCTAGAAACAATTACAAAACTTTAGTTACAAACCCAATAACATTACTTGTATAATGGTGCTGGCCATGTTGTTCTTTTAATCAGTTGCCTCTTTTTAAAAAAATTTTTTATGAAAACCAAATTTAACTATCGTAAAAATGAAGTTATGCTTTTGGGACCATTTTTTGAAGATTTAACAGAAATTCAGCCTTATAGGTAGTTAGAGGGAAGTACACTCTGTGTTACAGTACATGTTGAGTTTTCTACACCAGAAATTTTCAGTATGTATTTTGATGAAAACAAACAAGCTGGATTCAAAATGGACAGTCTTGTTAATATAACTTTACAGCACTCTTAGAGATAACTGATGCCAAGAATCAGTACATGAGTATTTTGAAATGATTTTCTCTAGAAACTTGGGAGTGGATTGAACGGAATGTTTCCAGGTGTCTCCCAGTAGTACGTACAATCTTTTATGCAAGATACTTTGAAGTCACTTTCTGCTTTGTTCATAAAGTTGTCTCTCTCTCTAGAGCTGCAAGCAAGTTTTAAAGTATAATTTATAAAGACTCACATACAAAGACTAGTGCTGAATTAAGTGGCATTTAATATCTAGAGGCCATTTTGATCCAAGAAGTTACTTCAGTATCAAAGTCAGTATGCAGCACATGAAGTTTTCCCATAAACAAACAAGGGTGTAATATGAAAGCTGCTTTTTTTAAAGAGTAAAAGCACATTCCATGTACGTAAATGAATTTAAAATAAGTTGAGGCAAACAGTTAAGAGGTTTTATTTTTAGAACAGCAAGTTAACTGTAAATATTTTTAATGTTTGTTTGCTCATCTGTGATCTGAGATCATGCTGAAGTGAGAAAAACATCCTCCAAACTACAATTTAATGCATTGGGAAAAAAAAAAAAACTAAAAACAGGAATCCCAGCTACAGTCTTCAGATCACCCTTGTAATGTGTTATGGGTCCATTTTTCCTGGAATAGCTTAAACTGAAGCAGTTTCCCCTGTTTTGGAGATTTTGTAGTTAATTTTAATTTTGGCTATTGTTTGGAAAAGATGGGCTGTCTGTGTAGATATGAAGTATAGTTTTTCCATAAAACAGATGTTTATTTTGTATTAAAAATACCACTGTACTTGTTTTACACCATTTGTATACATGTGGTGATATTAATGCTGAACTGTAAAATTCAGGAATTAAAATGTGACCCTGTAATTCTATGATTGTTGCTTTTGTTTGGTTTGTTGTAAATATAAGTTATCTCCATTTTGAGATTTGTTCCATTTTATAGTATCTTTTAAAAGCCAATAAATTATCCATAGATATTTATTATAAACCACTAAGTCCTACACCAGTCTGAATGAAGTAATAATAAGCAAACGAAGGTTGACTGCACTTTAAGAATTACTGATTGTACTTACAGAAGGTGTGCCTTGGGCAAATGAAGTCTCAACACCAAAACATCACAGCATGGGGCTAGTCTCACCTCTTTGATTAAAAGTACATATAATGAAAAAGACCTCCCACTTTATAAGGCAAGTGCCTCAGGATACCCTAATTTAAACTAAGATCAGTAAAGTTACCATCTGAATACAGTTTTTTTCAAGCAAGTCTGTGAAGCCCCTTTCACTCTTCTTAGCTCTTAATTTCTTCTTGTCATCTAAGAAGCCCAGGCCTAAAGCATTTCCCTATTTACTCTTGACTCTTCCTGATTAAGTAATTTTAAAGTTCCAGTAGGAAGTATTATCTTTATACCTTATGAAGAGTTTAATTTTCCTTTCTGAAGAATTGCCAGGAGTCAAACATTTAAATCATCATCATCTAGGAACCTTTCTTACTGCAGAAATGTGAGTGTTTTGTTGACTTACAGGATAACAGTTTTCATGGTACATATGCTCACCCACAATGATATAAAAACAGGGCTTAAAATATCCCTTGAAAGAATAACTATTAAGTTTCCACATGTTAGCTGCTGTCTTAATGACTACCCTCAGGCAGATCAGGATTTTTATATCTCTATCATCACTCAGTGAACCAAGCCAGAGCCCACATTTGTATGCCTGAGGTTCTCTTAAAATTATATCTGTAAACATGTATCCACTATAAAAACTATTTTTAATAAAAAGTTACATGAAACAGATTTCTGTGTTTTAATCACTAGTTTTTCCTCTTGTCCATCTAAGTGATGAAAATGTAACAAATGTAAAGTAATGATGGTTTTTCTCTGCAGGTTGAAGACTGGAGCTAAACAAATTTTGGTATCCCTTTTTTTAAAAGTTTGTAACTGTAGATTTAGAGAGATAAAATGGAATTATAAATTAAACCTCAGGAGCAACGTGTAACTAGAAAAGGGGTGCTTGCTGGAAGACAAAATACAGGAAGTTTTCTGAAAGAAGGGTCTCTCCTACTATTCTGGTTCTGGACATGGGATCTTTTCTCCTGATCTGTAAGCAAACAACCACAGAAAACCATCCAGGACCATTTCACATAAAAAAGGCCTACACCCATGGCTGCATTCCCCTCAGGAGTTGACTGTTCCCTTTATCTTTTTTAATGGTAGCCTTTCTAGAAAGAGTAATTGAGTATTTTTAACATCCCTCATCCATTTTCCAACTGCTGTTTGCTTCTGCCCAGGATAACGTCTTCTGGTTGGATTTCCTTATACTTGGTATACCCACAACAACTCTAACTCACCCCATCTCCATATAGCAGCCACACATTTTTTTTTTTTAGCTGAACGTTTTGATAATGTAACTTCCCTGCTTTAAAACTTTGCAGTGAGTTCCTACTGCCATAATAAAATTTAAAATCCTCCCATTTCCTACAGGGCCCTGCAAATCAGTACCCCGCCTATCTCCCAATTTCATAGCCAGCCTTCTGCCCTGATTCTGTGTATACACACCATACTGCCCACTCCTCACTAGCTGCCTTTCCTGTGGTAGGACCTGAGTTGGTCCTTCCCATTTCTCCCTGCAACTAGCCTTCCAATCAGCTTAAGTATGGCTTTCTCAAGAAGGCTTGGCCAGCCCTGCTGATAATACTGCATTTTTCCCCCTGTACACTTGGCTCTTCGGGCCTTCTTCGCTAGCCCCATGAAGGCAGGGACCCTGATGATCTAGTTGACAACTGTATCCTTGGTACCTAGCACAGTGCTTAGCATAAACAATAGTAACCAAGTTGGAATGAATAAATGCACGATCGCGTTTCTATACCCTTTCTCAGCCCAAGTAGCTGTCTTCCCCACCACCCTTTACCTCAAAAGTTTAATAAAGTATTAAGAATGAGCTTATATTTGCATTTACAAACACAAGTATTTGAAACTAACAGGCTCAGTTTAAGGATTAAATAATTTATTTTTAAGAAAATTTGAACTTCTGTTTTGCTAAATTGTTTTTAAAATTACTTATTAATAACTTCTTCTTTAAGTTTCTCTGCAAGCAATCTCCTCTTTAGTAATGTTTGCTTCTCCTCTGCTGTCATTTCTTGTTTCTCTGTCATTTCCTTAAAAAAACAAAAAACAAAACAAAAAAAAAAACAGGAAAAAAATTGGCTATAGTGTAAGATGGGTTCATTTGTCTAAAATTCCCAACATACTGCCTCAAAGAGCATTTTCAGTAAATAAAAATGTAAAAAGCCACATGTGGACTGGGCTCCCTAAATCTCTTCTTTGCAAAAATCTCTTCTTAGAGAAGAAAGCCTCTTGGAGGTGGTGGCAAGGGTACTGTTGCTGCTTTGTGGATAAAATATCTCAAAGGGCTTAGGTAAAATAGACTGCTGACCCTTAAGCACTCAGAGCAGGGCAAGTAAAGAAAAAAATGTATAATGAGACCGCTATCATTTCAACCTCATAATCTTCGTATCATAACCACCTCACTGCCTAGAAAAAACAGGTGCTACACTAACAGGGAGGTTAATAGGACTGCATCTACAAGCGACATTCATTATCAAGGCTGTCTTGCACACATTCGGATTTTGACAATTCCACCTCTAGATTTGCAAAGTTTGACACACTAAAGCTAGCCATACCTCCACCTCCCCAGCAGGTTTTCCTTTCTGCTCGGAATTCTGTATCTGCTTAGTCCTCATATCCTTTCTCATGGACATCAATTTATCTCTCTTCTGCTTGAGGTAGCGCTCGCGTTGTCGGAGCTCTTCTGTTCCAAGTGTTGATAAATTCTGAGTCAAAAAAGAGAAGGAACTATTTAAATTCAAGTCCACATAATAAGCGGCACAGATAACCACTGGCTGATTCAACTCAAAATTTGTAATAACAAAAGCCAAGTGTATGCCTGTTTACATTGTTTGTTCCCAGTACTTTGTCATTTTGTTCATAGTTCTTAAAAAGTAATGTTTTTTACTTACTGCTATTGGTCCTTCAATGCTTGCATGTTGTAAGCCAGGAATCTTCAGGCCTTTTTGTGGGAAGGAGGAAGTTTCAGGAAGCATTTCCAGCTTTCTTGCCAAAGGTTGTACTGACTGATTAGCAAAATGCACTTTAACTTCTGGCAGTAATTAGACAGAGACCAATTAGAATATTATAAGAAATATTAAGTATTAGGTTGGTTCACCAAAATGCCTAGTGTTTTTTTTCTCACTGTCTTTTTTTTTTTTCCTCACTTTCAATCAACACACACTGATTCAATGTCTATATTGTTTCAAGCACTGGGTGAGAACAATAAACATGGTCTCTGTCCTCAAGGAGCTTGAACTACTGCTACTCATGAATAATGACATTTCAACAAACACCAAGCTCCTGCTGTTTGGCACTATAGCTACAAGAAGTCTAATTCTTGTCTAAAGAGTAGAACTACACTACACTATAATACAAGGTTGCCACATAAACTAAACAAACAGGACACTAAAATCCCTTACTGTTAGTGTAATTGGTTGTCAAACTTTCGCTTACAGAAGAAACTGTAAATGACCCTATATTTTCAGAACAGTGAAGTTAAAGCTACAATTTTTTGTACTGGACAAGTAAATGCCAATAATACCAATAATTTTTGTTTGTAATACATACTGAAGGTAACTTGAATAAACCTACTAACACTGTAAGAAAATGTAAAGATTTTAAAGTCGAGTAGAGCTTAGAAGCAGATATAACAGAGCACTCAATATTTTCCAGTTCTTTGGTGACTGTGCTAAGAGACAAGATTAACATGCTAATTGCTCTTCTGAGCCATTTTTTATTATAAGAAGGTGATTTTTTTTTTAAGATAAAACATTTTCAGGGTAAGTACATGAACTATGAAAGACAGCAGAGTGAGACAAGAAAAGACTCAGATAAAAACGATAGCAAGAACTAAAAGCAGGATGGGCGAACATGATATACATGTCTCAGAATGTTTAAAAATCTTGATAGCACAGTAAAACCGGAAATAAAACTCTGCATGAGCAAAAAACTTGCCAAAGGACCACTGCTTTAGCATGGAGTAAGTGTCCTGATGGCAGTGCCAGGGAGGCTGGAAGAAGAAATGCTCTTCAGGCTCTTGGACAGTAAGGAAAGTCTTCATAGAAAAGATGAGGCTGTAGCTAACCTCCCATCAGCCTAGACAGGGAGCTACAGAACTTAGAAATAAAAACAACGCTCAAGCAAGTTGGTTGCTGCAAACAAGAGTTAAACATGCCATTCTTACTGATGGTGACTTTACACAGAGGTAGGCTTAGCCCCAGATATGGAAGCACATTGCTGAAGAAGGGACAATTCCATTCATTTCTGAGGAGGGGGATCCTAGGCACATAAGCATTTATATTCCATTCATGTACATGTTCTGGATAGTTCTTGCCTGGAGTTTGTTAGTTATGAACACCTCGTACGTTCTGACTCACACCTAGAGAGGAAAGTACTTGAAACCAAAATACTTAGCTTCTCTGATTTCTAGGAATACACAATTAGAAAACCAGGAAGCTTAAAGAAAGATCATCTTATCTCTGGCAACTCTTTGCATCAGTCTGAGAACAGATGCCATCCATTTCTAGCAGGAACCAAGGAAAAACATGGGAAAAAAAAGGAATTAAAAAGGAAGTCAGACTCCTTTTTGAAATCACTTCCCAAATTAGGTTTTCAAAAGGGACTTCCATCACTGTGCATGAAATGATTTCCTGGAATATCAGATATACTCATTTTTAAAAAATAGAACAGTTTTTGAAAACTAAAGTCATTACTTTAGAAATTATCTGCCATTTGTTCTGTGCCACTTATGTGCATATCTGAGTTATATGTGGTTTGAGATTAAGTTTAACTTCACTTAATAGCCAGATAAGGAACTAGACAAAGCAAATGTATTCAAATTATGTCAGACACAAGACTGAAACGTGTGTACTTAGGTCTGTACAAAACAGAAAGCTAAATCTGGGCCAGCAAATTAAAAAAGAGCTCAGACAAATCTAAAGCAGGTGCTTTCATAAATATAATTCAGATGAAGTTATTCTACCTAGAATCTGATTATGAAAAAAGAACAATGGTTAAATTTGCTAGGAAGAAAGAAGCAAGGTAATTTCATAAACCTGCTTCTGTTTCATATGCCCCATTGTTTTATCAACTAAGAGTACAGTTCCTTAAAATAAATGGGTAAACATCAAACCCATCTTATCTCAATTATAAAAATTCTTCTAAAGTGTAAAGAACACAAGATTTTGGAGGCAGAAGACCAAGTAAGTTACAGTTTTACCACTTAAAAGCTCAGTGGTTTTAGACAAGTCACTCAACTTCCTTGAATTTCTTCTAAAACAAAAATAATAAACATAAAAATAAAGATCATATCTACCTCACAGTTGTGTGGCTTTTTTTTAAATGAGAAAAGGACATTTATTTAAAACCAGAGAAATGCGTGATAAAATGAACTGAATTCATGATCATGACTCAACTTCTGTTTCCGAGTTACTTGTTTTCTTATAAAGAAAATCAGAATATATTAAAAATGACTTTGCCATATATTGTACAAATCCATCCACAAGGATTCTCATCAATTTTAGTTTCAATATTTCCCGACTAAACATCTGGATAAACTGGCTACTTTTTGTTTCCTAGTTATGCTTTAATTCATTAGGAAAATAACTTAATATTACCTTTCCAAGTTCTGCTTCTAACTCACAAACACTATATAACTGTGGTCAAGGAAGAGAACACAAATGCGACGGGAGCATATCTTGAAGGCTGCGGCCTTGGTGGCTCCCTCAAGGAAATTTCACTCGCTGCTGGGTTCCAGGCTTCACTTAGAAATCTGGGGACTACACCCTCTCTGTCAGCTGACTATTTCCTACCTGCAACCTCCACAGCTAAATTAAAAAAGAATTTTAAAGACCAATGGCCACTCAACACTCCCTCCCAGGGGTTTTGAAGGTTAAGTAGGTATGAGAAAGTAACACACTCTTTATGATGTTTATCTATCCATCTTGTTAGAGAAAGTTCAGTACCTGAGGGTGGGTGTGCAAAATGTTCACCATCTCCTTGGGAATTCTTCATTTTTGCAGTTTCATTAGCATGCACTGGAGGCTCTTCTGTTTTAGCCTCTGATAACTTCAGGAATCCATAATACAATTAAAAAAATTTTTAGATTAATTTTGACTAATTCACTATTTAAGGGATCCAAAGACGTTACTTTAAAAAAAATGTATTGTCTACTAAATAAATAATGAACAAGAGATTTTCCAAAGTTTTTAAGATGTTTCCAGCATTTTATATCTTTTATTTTTTGAGGTAGATAAACATTCTCATTTCAAATCATGCACTGCTAAGAGTAACTAACTAGTATGTTTAGAACTTTGGACTTAGCAAGAAGTTAGGTTCAAACCCAGGCTTCACCTTTACTACTCATCTGACCTTGAGGAAGACACCAAAAATACTCTAATAAGAGAAAGAAATCCACTGAATTATAAGGTGCTTTTCCACTTAAAATAATCTATAAACCACTACCATGGTATGCCTGAAGAAGCCACAAATGGGTTTATTCCCATTTCTAAAATGGGATAGTGTATTTAAACCAAATAAATCATTTAAATCTTGGAAAAAACTAAACTGACAATTTGTTTTTCTTAAAAACAGAGGAAAATCTAATCACATGTAGCTTATTAGGTAACTCATGTCATAAGCCCCTATATGCTGGGTAAAAGACATAGGAAGATTCATTATCATACTATCAGCTCTACTCTTGTGTGTTTGAAAATTTCTATAATAAAAACCCATACATATAGCCCCTAAAATATAGTATTATTCAAGAAGCCAAATACAGTTTGCTTATAAATCAGAGTTAATACTAATGTCTTCTGATAGCAGTTTTGAGCTGATTTCTATTCTATACTCTTAAAAGGTTTTATTTATTTGTCAGAGAGAGAGAGCACAAGCAGGGGGAGCGGCAAGCAGAGGGAGAGGGAGAAGCAGGCTTCCCGCTGAGCAGGGAGCCCGATGTGGGACACGATTCCAGGACCCTGGGATCATGACCTGAGCCAAAGGCATATACTTAACTAACTGAGCCACCCAGATGCCCCTGTTCTATACTCTTACATTAAAAAATATCAGCATCTATGAAATGCACCTCCATTTACTAAAAGGAGATTTACTTAAAGATACATAAATCACCTCTTAATCCTAAAACATCTCTATTTCTTCTGCTCTTCATGGGGTACCTTGCAGTAAAATAAGGCTTTTCAAAAACAGTGCATGATTGAAGGAAAAAAAGGAAAACGACTTTTGAGTAATTGAGAGACAGTTTATATTCAGTTTCCCTTTCCCTTCAGAGAGATTTGGGAAAACACAGGAAGAGAGGCAGCTAGAGCAGAAGAGAGGAAAGAATAATTATTAGCTTCCTTCACCTCAGCCGGATACATGTTTAATTTATCCTTAGGAAAGATTAAGCACTTTATGGAAATAGTTCTTAAGGGAAGAACAGTATGCCAGGATATATCATAACCGACTCATTCTGCTTCAGGCTGATAATGTTAAAGTCTGCAGGGGACCCTCAAGAGTAACTGCAGTTGCTGTTTCAAAACAGTAAAGGAATCAAAGAGAGGGAGAAAGTAAAATATTATTCTTAACTGTCTCTTATTCATAAAATTAAGGGGAATTTTTATAAGGAATCCCTCATAATATGAATGATATTACAGTTTTTTGTAGTTAATCTCAGTGTTTTGGGGTACTTAAAAGGTAGGTTGCTGCATGGGTTATAAAGCGAATATGGTTATAAAGTCACATATAAATGCTTAGAATTGCCAAGAGAATATGATACTCTGAGGAACTACGTAGTTCCACATAAGCAGCAAATCCTAGGTGTAAACTTAAGAGATAACAGCAATGAGGGGCACCTGGCTGCTCAGTCAGTAGAGCATGTGACTCTTGGTCTTGGGGTCATGAGTTTGAGCCCCACGTTGGGCGAGTTTACTTAAAAATCAAAGGATAAGGGAACCTGGGTGGCTCAGTCGTTAAGCGTCTGCTTTCGGCTCAGGTCATGGTCCCAGGGTCCTGGGATCGAGCCCCGCATCGGGCTCTCTGCTCGGCAGGAAGCCTGCTTCTCCCTCTCCCACTCCCCCTGCTTGTGTTCCCTCTCTCGCTGTGTCTCTCTCTGTCAAATAAATAAAATCTTTAAAAAAAAAAAAAAATGGTTAACAGCAATGAAATACTTCTGTTATATTAATATGTTCTGTGGGCACCTGCTTTTTTCTCTTCCTTTCTTCCTCCTGGTCATATTCCTCTTTTGATTTTCTGAAATATACAAAAATAAGGTAGAAAAGTAAATTTTCTTTTTTGGTCAAAGAATAAATATCCAACAAGCAACATGCCAAACTAAGCTCACAATATGTGCAAGGAACCTTGGAAACCAAGATGGAAATAATCAGGCTTTTCTTAAAGCAGCTTAGAATCAACAGAGAAAGATACACATAATAGGCATATACAGCATAATACAGTAACATAAACTACAGGTTCACCCATTTCTTCTGGAAATGGGAATGACCCCTAGCTGAACAAAGACCTACAGATTTGAAATCCTAAACCCAAATCTGAATGGCAAATCTGATCTCTCACTTTAAAGTGATAAGCTCCATCTCTCCCTCATTTTAGTTTTTCCAGTGCCACCAGAGCTATCTCAAAGTTCTCCTGGTATCACTATGCCAAAGCCCTATCAGTTGTTGTAAACTGCTCACTGAGGGCCTCTGATTTAGGAAAACAGCCACGTCAACTCTCATTCATTACTAAGCTCTACTACTTTAAAGAGTACATTCCCCTCGAAAGCCCTTAGAAAATAAAATCTGAAAGTACAAGGTGATTAATTTTCAGACCACTAATCAACCAACAGAAGCAACCAGTTCAAGTCAAAACTACCAGTCCTCTAAACCTATTAACAATATCCTTAACTCTTCACACCTATAAACTCAAAGCATTCTGTGTTGTCTCAGGCTCCCATCTGCCCCTGCTGTGCAAAACAGGATCTGGCCGGAAGAGGTTGGGTTTACCAGCACACCTGCCTCCCTCCCCACAACCACTCAAATCCCCTGGAATTAAGTACTAAGTCATGGAGCTCTTGCCATAGTTCCCCACTAGACCCATCCTCCTAATCACCATCCTGCCTTGTCCTCCCTTCTGCTTTGCAGTTGAGGACAAGGTGGATAGCGGTAGAACTACAGGATGCTAGAAGACGATCATGTGTATGGTTAGAGTTGAAGAGAAAGGAAGGACTCCCAAAGAACAAGTCCCCATTCTGCAGGTGATACAGTGGCTGCAAGTATCCTTCTGCCCTAAGCCTATACATTCTCAAAGGAGATTTTAAAAATTAGGTGCTGCAATTGCTGCTCCCTTCCGAAATTCCCAGAGGGGTCAAGAGACAACAGGCCCAAGGGAAAAAAAGAAATGTTCCTTTAGTGGCCTGCACACTCCATGCCAGGCATTTCGCTGAGAATCATGTAACTGGGGCAAGGAAGAGACCGGCAAGACAGTCATCTGGGATGGGCACTTCCCACTGTCCACTTTTCCCTTACAGGTTACCTGCCACCCTGTCAGCTATTTGGTCTGTGGAGTGTGAATGTCCAGCCTCCTGCTGTTAGACACACCTGGAACAAGCCACCTCTAATACCAAGGTCCAGAAGCCATGGACTATCTTGCTCACCAGGCTGGGTCTACTGGCTGGTTTCCTGTTCCCATGATGGGAGCGGAAGAAGCCCCTCCCATTTAGGTTGATATGGTATGAGGCACTTGAAAATCATTTTTTCTGTCCATTAAAAAATGTTATACATAGTTATAAACAAATACAATGATAAATCATTTTTATTGTTTTTAGTAGAGAATTTAGTTATTTTTCACTAATTCATAATATTTTGAGGATAGAAAACATATACAGATCATGTCACAATATTACTAATGATTCATTCAAAAGATAATTAAAGAAGGATACCTAAGAACTTCCCTCAGGATTTTCATCTCTTCCTGTTCAAGGTCACTGACCATATCAGAACCATCTGTTAGGCAGTCAGGTAATACACCTGTTCAAAATCAAAGACCACACAAAAGAATATGAACTCAACTGAAAACATTTATTGCTCACTATTCTAACTCACCAAGAAGTACAAATCAGTTTATTAATGGCTTTCACTTAAATGTTCTAAGCTATTATCTTTCTAATTATGGTCTTTTTACTTTTTCTTGTTTTACAGAATCAGCCCCACCCAAACCCCAGTTTTACCTAGAAATTCTCTTAGTAATTATTTGTATTACCTACTAAAAATAAACATAATATAGCAATTAAAATTAGTTAATATAAACTATCACCTCCCTTAATCGTATACTGAGGATAGACCACTGAAATCATTAAGCTCCTAATAATGAAAGTATGCTCTCGGTGGCACCTGGGTGGCTCAGTCGTTAAGCGTCTGCCTTTGGCTCAGGTCATGATCCCAGGGTCCTGGGATCGAGCCCCAGGAAGCCTGCTTCTCCCTCTGCTGCTCCCCCTGCTTGTGTTCCCTCTCTCCCTGCCTCACACTCTGTCAAATAAATAAATAAAATCTTAAAAAAAAAAAAAAAGTATGCTCTCAGAAGTATCCCTTAAGTGTGAAAAGAGTTTACAAAACAAAATATAAAATACTTTGTTAATTTGAACAGCATGTTAATACTCTTCATTCATACTACAGCAAATGCTACTGAAAAGGGCCCTGCTTACTACCTGGGAAAAAGCACGGTGCTAAGCACTCGGGGGGAACATAAAGATGAATAAAACAATCTGCCCTCGGAGCTTCTATCCAGATATTGGGCCAATAACTATAAACCAGGGCAATACCAACTTCAGCCCAAAGCAAATAATAATTCATGGCAAGTAATTTTAAGTATTGGTTGAATTTACTTTATTACCTACATCTTCCTAAGAAGCAGGTAGACTGGTAATCAGTGTTCTATTCGTATCTATAATTAGTATATTCCCACAACATCAGTAGCATGTCTCTTAATTTTTACCTTCCATTTCTTTATCCACAGATGACTATGGGATTTTGGATCTGCTCTAAATTAAAGTACCTTTATTATTCTAATCCCCTTGATGTTTAAATACCTTTTTTAATTAAACATTTTATTTTGAGATAATTGCAGATTCACATGCCATTGTAGGAAATAATACAGAGAGATGCTATGCATGCACCCTTTATTCAGTTTTCCCCCAATGGTAACAACTTGCAAAATATAGTTTGGTATCACAACCAGAAAACTGACATCTATCAAGTGCATTTTTGCACTTTTTCCAGTCAAAAGATATACAATTAGTATTCTCTGATAGTATTTCTGAGGAAAATGAAAAGAACTAAGGAAAGAATGATGCAACAGTATGCAATACTTCAAAACCATCAAAATAATGCTCTGATTTGCATTTCCCAAAAATTCTTTGATAAAATACAACAAAGAATCCAGAGAGCCTTTGAATTTTTCTTACCACAAAGACAATTTTCAAATGGTCTGCGGTTTTGAGTACAATCAACATTGCTCTCAGGTACTAACTCCTGGATCTAAGTTAAGCAACATTCTTAAATGCACGTATTAAAAATGCTATGGCACAAACTAAGTATTAGATTTTATTTAAATGTAAGCCAACAGTCCCACCCAGTGGTTTGATACCAGCTCTATTCCGCATCATTGCCTCATCCTCCTTTGCTAATATAAGCCAGATTTGTTTAATTATCAGGCAGCCAAGTATTCAGAGGCTTAACCCCACCCACCACAGGAGAATGATTCATGATAATGGTCTCATTTCCCCTGCCAGAGGGTTTAAGAAAAACATGTGACCCCAATCCTGACCAATAGGACCTGAGAGGGAAGCTCCTGGGGGTTTCCAAGCAAGTTTTGTCTTGCTAACAAAAAGAGATGTACAGGAAGAAATACCCCTTTTCTTCAGGAGATGTTGTTGAGTTTCAGCCAATGCAGCTAGAGTGCAATCAGGAGAGAAGATCCTGAGAATAGCAGAGTGTAAAGATGGAAAGTGTCAGCGTTCTTGATAATATCACTGAGTCACTGACTTAACCAACATGGACTGTCTTCCTTCCTTTCTTCCT
Organism: Leptonychotes weddellii; assembly: GCF_054177405.1. Classification (NCBI taxonomy): domain Eukaryota; kingdom Metazoa; phylum Chordata; class Mammalia; order Carnivora; family Phocidae; genus Leptonychotes; species Leptonychotes weddellii. The sequence continues at coordinate 64,008,637 of NC_138378.1, read as the reverse complement.
CTGGACTTCTTGTTCTGTGAGAGGATTGTTTCTTACTGCTTAGGACATTTTCACTGAGGTTTTTTTCTGCTAATGGCAGCCTGAGGCATCCGGCTGATACAAGCTATATGTATTTGTTCCCTTTATATTAAAATCTAAATGAGTTTCCAGTTAAATTCCAAACTGAAAACTATATGGAGTGCCAATATCAAGTTCACTAGTTATGCTTTAATCCCCCCAAAACAATTTTAACTATAACATAAAGTAATTATTCACATCCTCTAACCCATAGGTCAAAATAAAGCATAATTTCAGGAACATTCAGAGAAAAGGATTTTATAAAAGTAAACTATGGTAGAAAAACAAACAGACTGTTTTCCAAACTTATTTACACCAAAGTAACAGCACAGTGTCATCCATCGTTCAGGGTTAGGGTGATGTTATCTCCTACTCAGAGACATCAGCTCTCTCACCTGCTGTGAAAAGCATCCCAGGATTTTACAGGATGGTTATGGTGGTGGTTGGGCTCTAAGAGACAGTCTCTACTCTCATCATACTAATGAGAGGAGAATCCACAAGGGCCCTGCAACACTGCGATGTTTGCCCTGCAACAACAGAAGCCTCTTCTTGCATGTTCCAGACCCTTAAAAGCAAACAGTTCAGTACAACTGAACTATAGCTCTCACATCTTCAAGAAACAATTTTTAAAAAGGTCCTGCTGCCAAACCATTAAAGAGTATGTAGGCATGGTCAAGAATATCAGTGTAGTTAACTGAGCAAAGGAACACATAAGTATTAAGGTAGGTTACTAGAGCCAGAAATCTGAAAGGAGGTAAGAATCTGGATTGAATCTGGATTGAAAAGGAGATAGTACAATAAGAAGTATGGTTAGAAACTCAGATGTGTTGAGTCAAGATGTCAAATGCAATTCAAATACACAAGAAGGGAACAAAAGCAGGAAAATCTAGGGACAAACTGAAATTAGATAAGAGAGTCAGGGAACAGATTAACTAAAGAGAACTACTAGGGCTTTGAGTTCTGTTTTCCTTTCCCTGATGGTAGTGCAATCATAGCTGCCCATTACCCTAGAACAGTTCTCAGTTTGGTCCCAGGACCAGCATAATCACCTGGGAACTTGTTAAAAATGCAAAGCATTCGGTCCCACCCCAGACCTGCTGAATCAGAAGAGAGAAACAACCATACGTGTTTCAACAGCCCTCCAACTACTTCCAAAGCTCACTAACGCTGGAGAGCCCCTGTCTCCTACAAAGGTCCTAACAACGATAAGCCAGAAGGAAAAGACAAGTCACCTTCTCTCAACAGTAACTAAAACTGTGACAATTCAAAAATACTGAATTTCATAAATAAAATGGCTAGGAAGAAAAATCAACTTAAAACATCATTAAATCAAATTCTGGTCTGCTTTGAGACAGCCAACACAAACTGATCAGGAAAGTTTACATTGTTGAATCTCTTCAGTCAACAAACCTGAAATACATTTGTACAAAGCAGCTACATTTAAGACCATAAAAGAATCAGAATAGTCAAAACTAAAATAAAACAAAAAACCATTTAGCACTTAGATTTCTAAATTCAACATTTTACCATTTCTCTCTTGAATTATTCGAATGGCTTGCAGCTGCATTTCAATGTTTTTCTGGACCATCATTGCTTTAAAGATAGTAAAATCTTCTGCTGCCAACACAGGTTGCAAAATGGCCTATGGAAAGAAGTCTGGAAGTTAAACGAAGATTCAAGTTGGTTTTTTTGTTGTTTTTTTAGGATTTTATTTATTTACTTGACATTGAGAGAGACAGCGAGAGAGGTAACACAAGCAGGGGGAGTGGGGGAGGGAGAAGAGGGCTTCCCGTGGAGCAGAGAGGCCAGTTTGGGGCTCAGTCCCACGACCCTGGGATCATGACCTGAGCTGAAGGCAGACGCTTAACGACTGAGCCACCCAGACGCCCCTAAACGAAGACTCAAGTTTTAAAACTATTACCACACACTCAGATCATTTCTATGGCCAATCATCTGTATTAATTCAAGAATGCTGTATTATTATTTACAGTCAGATGACTCAAAAGGAAAATTTTAAGATTCTAAAAGCCTAATTTAATGTAAGGTTGACTCTCCCAACCCCCAGGCCTCCAAGAAGCTAAGGCTGACAATGGTGATGTATTTTCCAAATAAGCCAGTGCTGAGTAACTCTGAAAAACAACACAGAAATTAGGCTTACTTTTTTAAGGTTGCACTTCAGTATCTGGATTTGTTTTGCAGCCAAAATAACGATATCTATTGGTTTTATTTCTATCACCTGAAATTTAATGTGAATAATAAATCGGTAACTACAAAATTATCCCTTAATTCATAAAAGCACCAAGTTGAATAAAAGTAAATGCAAAAAAAATGGAGTCTGGAAAATAAGTGAAATGAGATATTAGTAATGTGAGAACACAACTGTCCTGTATGTAGAAGTTTCATGTAAGAGGTAAGTTAGAAATTATGATATGAAATCATTTTCTGGATGAAACAAAAATGTGACAAATTAAGGGGAAAAAATGAAGGTGTCTACCCTGGAGTACCCAAATTAACACTTCCTTAACTACTGGGAGCTATTTGCTGTATTAAAGAGCAAACCAATTCCCAAGCTAATTAATAATAAGTAGAATAAGATTTGCAATGTGTGAAAACCCAGAAGAAAGCACTCAAATTTTATGCACCCAACTAAAATCTTATTTCAAGCTTTACATGATATTAATGTAAAAGCTGAACACACAAAATCATGCAGAGGCAACCAAGGGTGTGCTATTGTTCACCAGGCAGGCTGCAGCACTGTCAACAAAAGCTCTATCGAAGAGCTTTACTCAAAGAGGAAGGAGCCCTCCCCCAGCAACCAGCTCACACCCTAGACAACCGCAGTATATAGCAAAGCAAAACAAAACGCAAAAGCAGCTCTCTGTGACATTTATGAAGAGTCAACTGTCGAAAAAAATGATGGAAAGTTTATTCCCTTTAAATTCACATACACTGTTCAAAAGACCCACAGCAGGGCGTAGCAGATAGGCTTGACTGAAAGTTGCAGCCCAAAGCTCAGTATTGAAAACACTTGTGGACAGTCTCCGTGATAGATTAGTGATGTCTGCCAAAACACCTTTATGGGATTGCGCCCCCACATAACTTTGTTCTCGGGCTTCCTAGACTTCTTATTAGTGACACTAAGGACTTTATCCTCATCAATAATAAACACTTGAAGGGCAATGCTATTAATAGCAATGTATCAACTGGAGCTTCTAACAGCAAGTCAAAGTTTGAGTTGATACTTAAAAGTGTACCTTGAGGGCGCCTGGGTGGCTCAGTTGGTTAAGCGACTGCCTTCGGCTCAGGTCATGATCCTGGAGTCCCCGGATCGAGTCCCGCATCGGGCTCCCTGCTTGGCAGGGAGTCTGCTTCTCCCTCTGACCCTCCTCCCTCTCATGCTCTCTGTCTCTCATTCTCTCT
>NC_138378.1:63995922-64004660 GCF_054177405.1 Leptonychotes weddellii | reverse complement strand
AAAAAAAAAAAAGTGTACCTTGATGCATCTAAGAAATGCATATTCCTAAACTGTGCCCTAAACATAATGAATCTAAATTTCTAGAGGATGGGTGCCGCGCTCGCTAAGGCAGCACATATACTAGCGGGTTGGGTGCCCGTGTATTTCCACAGATAATTCTTGTAACATTAAAGCTCGAGAACCATTGACACACTGGAAGAAAATGAGCCCTTGATACCAAAAGCCATTCCCAGCTTAACCATGTACCAGCTGTGTGACTCTGGGCATGTCATTTAGTCCTCTGAGCTTCAGTTTCTTCATCTGCAAATTGGTACTATAATAATAATAGTAATACACTTTTTGTTGAATCTAAGACTCCAGATTAGTAAAATAAGCCTTTACTTCTTGTACCAACTAGAAAAGAAAAAAAAAAAACCTCTACCAATTAAATGATAACATGTCATTCAGTGTAAAATACATTCTCATTTCAGAGGTATTATGATATGAAAAATTTGCATTTTAGCATGAAAGAAATATAATAATAACTTTCTGGCTGGGTGTTGGAATTAAATAAGAAGAGAAAGCACTTTTTAAACTGAAAAGTACCTATAAAAGTAATTGTTCTGGTCCTGTTGAGGCTGGTTAAATATCAAAATGGTGCACTAATAAACCTAACAACTTTATAGCAATGGGATTCTTCTGGTTCAAGGAAATGGATAAGAGCTTCCAATAAAGGCACTAAGAGGAACTAAATACAAGACTTACTTCAAAAAACTGGCAAGTACTTTAAAAACAACAATAATCTTAAGTATCCATTAAATTAATTGAAATGTCAAACTACTTTGACAGAAGACTATGAAGTAAGGTAAATGTGATGGTATCTATGTTTGAGAAGAGCACATTAACAAAAAAATGAACACTGAGTATTTAGGAATCTGACATACATGAGTTTACAAGATATTCAAATATATTCATGCTTAGTCTAAGGTTACCCTATTATTATCTCTGCTTAGAGTTCATCATACCATAGTTTTGAAAGGTACAAGTGGTTTCATGTCCTTACACTACTCTATTAATAGACAGAACTACCAAAAGAAACAGATGAATTCATAATTATAGTTGGAGACTTCAATACCCTCTATCAGTAATGGACAGATCCAGCAGGCAGAAAATCAGAAAGGACATAGTTGAACTGAACAGCACCTTCAGTCAACAAGATCAAACTGACATTTCTCCAAAAACAGAAAAATACACATTCTTCTCAAGCACACATGAAAAATTCACCCAAACAGACTACATTCTAGGCCATAAAACACATCTTAATAAATTTAAAAGAATAGGAATCATACAAAGTATCCTCTCAGACCACAATGGAATTAAACTAGAAATCAATAGCAGAATGATAGCTGGAAAAACCTAAAATAATTGGAGATTAAATAATGCACTTCTAAATAACACGTGAGTAAAAGAAATACAGTTGACCCTTGAACAATGTGGGGCTTAGGGGCACTGACCCCTATGCAGTCAAATATCTGTGTATAACTCTTGACTCCCCCAAATTTAACTATTAATAGCCTACTGATGGCCAGAAGCCTTACCAACTACATAAACAGTCCATTAATACATATTGCACATGTTATATTTATTATATACTGCATTCTTACAATAAGCTACAGGAGAGAAAATGTTATTATGAAAATCATAAGGAAACTAAAGGCAACCTCCTGAATGGGAGAAGATATTTGCAAAGGACATATCTGATAAAGGGTTAGTATCCAAAATATACAAAGAACTTACACAAGACCAAAAAACAAATCATCCAATTAAAAATGGGCAGAAGACATGAACAGACAATTCTCAAAAGACATACGGAGTGGCCAACAGACCCATGAAAAGATGCTCAATGTCACTCATCATCAGGAAAATGCAAATCAAAACCACAACGAGCTATCACCACATACCTGTCAGAATGGCTAAAATTAAAAACAAAAGAAACAAGTGTTGGCAAGGATGTAGAGAAAAAGGAACCCTCCTGCGCTGTTGGTGGGAATGCAAACTAGTGCAGTCACTGTGGAAAATAGTATGGAGGTTCCTCAAAAAATTAAAGATAGAAATATTATAGGACCCAGTAATCCCACTACTGGGTATTTACTCAAAGAATACAAAAACACTAACTCAAAAAGATATATGTACCGCTATGTTTATTACAGCATTATTTACAATAGCCAAATTATGGAAGCAGCCCAAGTACACAATGATAGATTAATGGATAAAGAACAGGTGGTATATAGATACAATGTAATATTATTCAGTCATAAAAAAGAATGAAATCTTGCCATTTGCAACAATATGGATGGATCTAGAAGGTATAATGTGAAGTGAAATAAGCCAGAGAAAGACAAATACCATATAATCTCACTCATATGTGTAATTTAAGAAACAAAACAAACGAACAAAGGGAAAAAAAAGAGACAAACCAAAAGACAGACTCTTAACTACAGAGAATAAACTGATGGTTACCAGAGGGGAGGTGGGTGGGGGAGGATGAAATAGGTGAAGGGGATTAAGAGTACACTTAATCATGATGAGCACTGAGAATGTATAGAATTGCTGAATCACTATATTGTACACCTAAAACTAATATAACACTATATGTTGACTATACTGGAATTAAAATTTAAAAAAAAGGAAATCATAAGGAAGAGAAAATACATTTATAGTACTGTGATGTATTTATAAAAAAAAAAAAATCTGTGTAGAAGTGGACCCACACAGTTCAAACCTGTGTTGTTCAAAGGTCAACTGTAGTCTTAAGAGAAATTTCTTTTTTTGAAAGAAAAATTTCTAAAATATTTCTAACTAAATGAATATACAACTTATTGAAATTTGTGGGATGCAGCAAAAGTAGTGCTCAGGAGAAATTTATGGCACTAAAAGCATATATTTAAGGGATGCCTGCGTGGCTCAGCTGGTTAAGCGTCTGCCTTCGGCGCAGGTCATGATCCCAGTGTCCTGGGATCGAGTTCCACATCGGGCTCCCTGCTGGGTGGGGAGCCTGCTTCTCCCTCTGCCTGCCACTCCCCCTGCTTGTGCTCTCTCTCTCTCTCTGACAAATAAGTAAATAAAATTTTTTAAAAAGCATATATTTAAAAAGAAGAAATATCTAACATCAGTAATCTAAGCTATCACCTCAGGAACTACAAAAAGGAGAATAAATCAAATCCAAAGTAAGCACAGGAAAAAAACAGTAGGAATTAGAGAAGAAATCAATTAAATTTAAAATAGAAAATCAACCAAACTAAAAGTTGATTCTTCAAAAATATCAATAAAACCGAAAAACCTCTAGCCAGGTTAACTACAAAAGAAAGAGAGAAAAGATATAAATTACTAATATCAGGAATGAAAGAGGGTGCATCGTTACAGATCCCAGAGACATTAAAAGGATAATATAGAAATATTGACAACTCGGGATGCCTGGGTGGCTCCGTCGGTTAAGCAGCTGCCTTCGGCCCGGGTCATGATCCCGGGGTCGAGTCCCACATCGGGCTCCTTGCTCAGCAGGGAGCCTGGTTCTCCCTCTCTCTCCCTCTGCTTGTGCTCTCTCTGTCAAATAAATAAAATCTTAAAAAAAAAAAAAAAAAAAAGACTGACAACTCTATGTCCACAAATTTTATAACCTAGACGAAATGGACCAATTCCTTGAAAAACACAAGGTGCCAAACTCACACAAGAAGAAACAGACAATCTGAATAAGGTAATAAATAGATAGGAATATTCTATCTATATCTATTAAAGAGAAGGAATCAATAATTAATAACCTTCCAAAACAGAAAGCACCAGGCCTAGCTGGGTCCCCTGGTTAATTCTACCAAATATTTAATGATGAAATTATACAATTCTCCACCAAAAAAAAGACAAAACTTTGAAGAAAAGTTATAGATTCATATTATTTCTCAAAGGAATAATGATTACATATTTATTTGCCAAACTTAAATAGCATAACCTATAGAACTGATGTAAAAGCTTTTCTACTGATTTAAATTATTAAGGAGAAAAAAAGTATGACTTTGAAATCCACTATCTCTTCTATATATAATTTACTCAGTATCCATGCTATTGTCTCACCAACTCTCTCTGCATGATTCAGATTAAGATTTACATATATTTGAACATGCATATGCAAATTTGCCCTTAGATAAGAATCCTCAAAAAAAAAAAAAAAAGAAATTATACCAATTCTTCACAATCTCTTCCTGAAAATAGAAGCAGAGGGAGAACTCCCTAACTTATTTTATGTAGCCAGCATTACACTAATACCAAAACTAGACAAAGACACTACAAGAAAGAACAATCTCTCTCATGAACAGAGATACAAAAATACTCAACAAAATATTAGCAGATTGAAACCAACAATGTATAAAAAGAATTATACACCATGACCAAGTGGGATTTATTCTAGTTATGCAAGGTTGGTTCAACACCCAAAAATTAATTAATGTAATCCATCAATCACACCAAGAGGCAAAAAAGAAAAATCATATGATCATATAAATAGATACAGAAAAAGCATTTGACAAAATCCAACATCCATTCACGATAAAACTCTCAGCAAATGAGGAATAGAGAGGAATTTCCTTAACCTGATAAAGAACATCTATAAAAAAATTGACAGCTAACATTTTACTTAATGATGAAAAACTAGATGCTTTCCTATTAAGATCAGAAATGAGTTCCCTCCCACCACTCCCACTCCACATTACACTGGAAGTCCTAGCTAATGCATTAAGAAAAGGAAATTAAAGGTACAAAGATTAGGAAGGAAGAAATAAAACAGTTTTTCCTCACAGATGACAGGACTGTCTGTAGACAATCCCAAAGAATCAGTTTAAAGAAACTCCTGGAACTTACAAGTAATTATAGCAAGGCTGCAGGATACAAGGTTACTATACAAAGTCTCCTATATACTGACAATGAGTAGTGGGAAAATGAAATAAAAAACACAATGCAATTTACATTAGCTCCACAATAAAAGAAAGTACTTAGGAATAAATCTAACAAAATACACAAAAGATCTATATAAGGAAAACTAAAAAACTCTGATGAATGAAATCAAAGGTAATGTAAATAAATGGAGAGATATTCTTTCATAGATAAAAAGACTCAATATCATTAACATGTTGATTCCTCCTAATTTGATCTGTGGATTTATGCAACCCAACAGAATCCAGCAAATTATTTTGTAGACATCAACAAACTGATTTTAAAATTTATATGAAAAGTCAAAAGTCCCAGAAGAGCCATATAATATTGAAAAAGAACAAAGTCAGAGGACTGACACTACCTGATTTCAAGACTTACTATAAACTACAATTATCAAGAGACACTATGGCATTGGTGAAAGAGCAGAGAAAGAGATTAATGCAATGGAAAGAACCTGAAAATAGATCAACACAAACATAGTCAACTGATCTTTGACAAAGAAACAAAGGCAATCCAATGGAGAAAAGATAATCTTTCCAGCAAATGGTGCTACAAGAACTGGATATCTACATGCAAAAAAAATTAATCTAAATACTGAATTTATACCTTTCACAAAAATTAGCTCAAAATGGAACAGAGACTTAATTGTTTTAAAAAACAAAACCATAAAACCTCTAGAAGATACAACTTCTGAAGATACAACACCAAAAGCATAATCCATGAAAGAAAGCTGATAAATCACAGACTTCATTAAAATTAAAAAAAAAAAAAAAAAGGAACAACTTCTACTCTGTGAAAGACACTGTTAGAGAAGGAAGACAAGCCACAGAAGAAAATTCTGTGAAATATTTGCAAAACACATATCTGATAAAGAAGACTTGTATCAAAAATTGTATACAGAGAACTCTTACAACTCAACTACTAGAAAACAACTCAATTTTAAAATGGGCAAAAGTAAACCACTACACCCCTAATTAGAATGGCTAAACTGTAAAAAACTGACTATACCAAGTGCTGCCGAAGATGTGGAGCAACAGGAACTCCCATTTATTGCTGGTGAAGATTCAAAATGGTACAACTACTTTAGAAGAGACTTCGGCAATTTCTTACAAAGCTAAACTTAATCTTACTGTATGATCCAGCAATCTCCTAGGTATTTATTTGCCCAAATGAGTTGAAAACCTTATGTCCACACAAAAGCCTAAATATGAATATTTGTAGCAGCCTTTTCACAATTACCAAAGACTGGAAGACACCAAATGTCCTTCAAAAGGTAAATAGATAAACTGTGGTATATCCATATAATGGAATGTTACTCAGCAATAAAAAGAAATGAACTATCAAACAACAAAAAAACATGAAAGAACCTTAAATTCATACTGCTTAGCAAAAGAAGCCAGTCTGAAAAGGTATATGCTATATGATCCCAATTATATGACATTCTGAAAAAGGCAAAACTAGAGAGCCAGTAAAACGCAGTGGTTGCGAGGAGCAAGGATGGAAAGGATAAACATGTGGGAGACGGGAATTTTTAAGACAGTAAAACTATTTTGTAAGATGATGTAATGGTGGATATATGACATTGTGTATAAATCCACAGAACTGTGGAACACAAAGAGTAAACCTTAATATCAACTGTGGACATGAGTTAATAATAATGTTTCAATGCTGACTCATCAATTTTAACAAATATACCACACTAATGAAAGATGTTAATAATAAGGGACACTACTCTGCTCGATTTTTTGTAAACCTAAAACGTCTCTAAAGATAAAGCCTACTAGTGTGCCTGTGAGGCTCAGTCGGTTAAGCGTCCAGCTCTTGATTTCGGCTCAGGTCATGATCTCAGGGTTGTGAAATCGAGCTCTGTGTGGAGCCCCATGTCAGGCTCCAGCTCAGCATGGAGTTGGCTTGAGATTCCCCTGCCCCCTCCCCCACTCTCTCGCTCCTGCGCTCTCTCTCTCTCTAATAAATAAATAAAATCTTTAAAAAAAATAAAGCCTATTAATTTTTTTTAAATATTACTAGTACTCACACAAAATATTGTTAATTATCCTGTGTGTATTTTTAGAAAATGAAAGTTACACCACATATGTAATCTTTTCAATGATACAAATTATTGGAAAAACAGCATAATTTTGCCAAATTACTATCATAACACAAATGTTTCTGAAAGTGTTAATTTTTGTTATTTTAAAAGTCAAAGCAAATCAAGACACAAAAGCAAAAAATACTGCTTGTCTCTTGCCATATAGAAGTCTTTTGCAATACAGTATATAGAAATCAATGACGAACTTTATCCTCAACAAAAAAATCACAAGTCACAATGAAGGAAGTCATTTTTGCCTACTTCAGTTGGAAAATACCACAAAATTACAAAATTCAACTGAAGATGACTGAAATAATAAATATCTCAGTAGTTATTATAGTATCATATTTTCTTAACAGTTAATTCATGAGCATGTTTTAAGAAATCCCAGATTCAACAGAAAAACATGCTCTTACAGGTTTTTGGTTGTTGTTGTCTTAAACTAGAATTCTTCATCTGGTGCACTCCTTGCTATTCCTGCTAACTTCGATATACAGAGTATGGCAGGAGCAATGGCCTAGGTAGAATCATGACCAAACCAGGTGAAAAGAATTTTGTTAAGTGGGCTTTAGCAGTATAATTCAATGGGAGCTGGTTTAAACAATCAAAACCAAACCAGCAAACCAAAACAAAATAAAAATTACCTCCTCAATAACCCAGGGCAAGCAGCTGGTTCCTTGAGTTAATTCTTAGGCACCCTGTATTGGCATAATGGAATCAGCATTCTGATCTTTCTGTATAAAGACTAGATCATTGCTGCAAAGCAGTAAATAAAATAGCTTTAAGCTGGTTTTCTGGTAATGATGATGGCTTTGTGCTGATTCAGTCATTTTGCTATTCAGTATCTGATGCTAAGTGTTTGCTCCAGAAGAGAATAGAGCTAACTAGTCCACATGGGGATTGAACAATGACCCTGGCCTAATTAGCACACTGCTAATCAACCACCAAAATAGCTAGTATTATACTATTAGGAGGTGTTTCCATTTATAGACTACCTTATAAATGTCAGGTATTGTGCTAAGTGCTTTATGATCATTATCTCTTAAATTTTGCAAAAACCTTTCAAAGTAGATACTATCCAGATTTTACAGATGTGGAAACTGAGAATCAGAATGGTAAGAAAGGAAAACAGCACAACAATCTTACAGCTAGTAAATGAAAGCTCTAGACTCAAATCTAGGTCTGTCTGTATCAAAAGCCTTGCCTCCTTGTACACAACAAGACCGTATTACCAATCAATTCCAAATAAATCAAAAGGTGTTGTATAACAGAACAAAAAAGAAAGATGTGTTACTCTTGATCTGAAAACAATATTTTAAAATTCTGAACATCTTCATTCAATTTAAAGTTATCCAAATAATGAAAACAAAAGGTGGATATGTCTGCTATTAGCATGAACATCTTTATTCACAAAGTAATTCAGGCTCATTCACAATGACTTAATTAAGAGATTGACAAATATTCACCAAAGTAGAAAATATTCCTGAAAAACAAGGAAAATAAAAACAAATATCAACATCTTAAAAGAAACCTAAATATTAGTTAATAGTTTTCAAATTATTCCTGCCCACCTAAAAAGGAGAAGAAAATAATGCCTGTTATTGTCCTTAAACTAAACTTATGGTACATATAGAATAAAAGCTACTTGTGAACTGTAAAACAACTCACTTTATAGCATTATTAACTAATA
>NC_138378.1:63978441-63995822 GCF_054177405.1 Leptonychotes weddellii | reverse complement strand
CAATGAATCATGGAACACTACATCAAAAACTAATGATGTGGGGCGCCTGGGTGGCTCAGTCGTTAAGCGTCTGCCTTCGGCTCAGGTCATGATCCCAGGGTCCTGGCTTCGAGCCCCGCATCGGGCTCCCTGCTCCGCGGGAAGCCTGCTTCTCCCTCTCCTATTCCCCCTGCTTGTATTCCCTCTCTCGCTGTGTCTCTTTCTGTCAAATAAATAAATAAAATCTTTAAAAAAAAAACTAATGATGTAATGTATGGTGATTAACATAACATAATAAAAAAAAAGGATGTTCTATCTCTAGAATTAGGGATGATCGCTAAATAAGAAAATCTTGTACAACAGAGAACTATAGCAGGAAGCACTGGATTAAACAGTAGTCAAAGCACCCTCTTCTAGGCCATGGTAAGAAGATAATTTAAGTTAACATTTATTAAGAACTACCTACTAGTAACTAGGTTCTCATCTATGTGCTAGACACTGGGAATGCAAAGATACTAAAAACATTTCAAAGGATTTATAATCTAGTAAGGTTAACAGACTTGTAAGAAACTAGAATTTGGGGCAGAGTACAAAAAAATATAAAAATGTCCAGTGAGGGGGCGCCTGGGTGATTCAGATGGTTAAGCATCTGCCTTCGGCTCAGGTCATGATCCCAGGGTCCTGGGATTCAGCCCTGCATCAGGCTCCTGGCTCAGTGGGGAGCCTGCTTCTCCCTCTCCCCCTGCTCATGCTCTCTCTCTCTCTCTCTCTGTATCTCTGTGACTCAAATGAATAAATAAAATCTTAAAAATAAAAATGTCCAGTGAGGTAGAATGAGTGCTAGTCTACCCTAGCATACCAGAGACCAGGAAAGCTGTCACAGGAAGTAACATTTTAGCAAGGCCCTCATGATAAGAGGGATCTATCTGGTAAGGAAAAGATACTGGGGTGGGGAGGTAAGGGCCAAACATTCCAGGGTTAGGGAATAGCATGAGCAAAGCCAGACGCATGGATGCTTCCAAGAACAAGTGGCCTGGAATGACAATAGTACATAATGTATCAAGAAATTACAGCAGGAGGAGATTGAAAATATAATTTAGGGTCACATCACAGACAATCCTCACTATCATTTGGCTAAGGAATTACAGTTTATTTAGTAGAAAATGGAAAGCTAAAGCAACTTGAGAAGAAGGCTATTTAGGTAGTAGTAACATATCCCTACCCTGAACTTCTGAGCAAGGGCTTGCAGTTGGAGTGCCTGAGCTGGTATCCTGCACTACTACTTAATGAGCAGAGGACTTTGCACTAGTCATTTAATATATCTGTGCATTGGGTTTTTCATTTCTAAGTGGAAATAAAATAGTGCCAAATTCCTATGGGGCAGCAGGAAGATTAAATGAGATAATACATGTCAAGTGCCTAAAACAGCAGCTAACATGAGCCCTCAGTAAATATTAGTTATAAATACACATAATATCTAATTCAAACCAGCACTGCAGAACTAATGTGACAATAAAGTAGTTCCAGGGACACCTGGGTGGCTCAGTTAAGTGTCAGACTCTTGGTTTCGGCTCAGGTCCTGATCTCAGGGTTGTGAGACGGAGCCCCGTGTCTGGCTCCCTGCTCAGCACGGAGTCTGCTTGGGATTCTCTCTCCTCCTCCCTCTGCCCCCTGCATTCTCTCTCTCTCTCTCTCTCAAAATAAATAAATAAATAGATCTTTAAAAAAATTGTAAAAATTAAAAAAATAAAAATAGTTCCAAGAGAAGGAAGCCTCAGGAACTATGTACTATAGAACGGCTAAGATTAAAAAAGGGGCAACTGAAAAACCGTCAGAGATCTATATAAATAAAACAGTAGTATATAAATAAAACAATAGAACAGTTTATATAAATAAAAACTGTGATGCATTATAGTTCTGCATTCAGAAAGTTCCTTTTTAATTGCATTAGTTCATTAATGCCTCAAATTACCATTTATTTGCGGGGGGTAAAGGGCAGAGGGAGCAGGAAAGAGAATCCCAAGCGGGCTCCAGGCCCAACAGGGAGCCCCACACAGGGCTTGATCCCATGACTCAGATCATGACCATAGCTGAAATCAAAAGTGGAACGCTTAACCAACTGACCCACCCGGGTGCCCCACAAATTATCATTTCTTGAGGTAATTATAGAAAAGAACCCACATGTGATGAATTAGCTTTTCACTCATACAATGTCTAAAATAGTATACTTTGACAATCAAATATAGCAAATTTAAGTGAAACCCTGGGCATTTTTATGAAAACTATATGATAGCAGAATGATAGAAAAGCAGAACCTGTGATGTACGGGTCTTTGCAAGAGGAGAAGTGCATGCTTCTTGAAATTGATCTTCATTAATTCCAATTTCTTTGAGGTAACTTTCCAGCAGCTTTTCAACCTAAGAACAGAAAGTATAACTTTTATAATTTACAGAGAAAAATTCCAAATGACAATTTTCATGTTAAGTGTTGAGTTTAGAAAAGGATAATCAAATGTTTGCTTGCAATTATTAATCTATATAAATTATATTATATGGCAATGACAATGTCTTTCACCAAAAAAACCCACAAACAACGAAAAGTTAAAATTTTTGCAGAGAATCAAATGAAATTTTATTTCCTCTCCCTGAAATAATTGAAGTCAGGGCTATGACAGTCAATGCAGTACAACTCTTCTATTACTCAGGCATTTTTAAAAATCACAAGACAACCATGGCAAATTAATAATTAACACTTCTCTAGATGCATCAACAGGAGATTAAAAATAAAATTTAAAGATTAGTTGCAAGATCCCTTAAAACAGTTGTCCGAAATTCACTTCTTAGACTCTAGAGTGGAAGAGATAAGAAGTCAAAAGGATGAAACGCTCAGAGAAGCGTTAGGGCCTGATGGAACTGGTAGTACTATTAGGGTAGACTGGATTTTTTTTATTCTTTTTTCTTTTTTTAAGGAGGCTCTACTCCCAATATGGAGCTTGAACTCACAACCCCAAGATTAAGAGTCACATGTTCTACAGCAGAGCCAGCCAGGTGTACCTAGAATGGATTTTTTTAATTAAAGAATTTTAAAATGGAAAAAGTCCATGTTTTTAATTTAGAAAAGCTAAAATTAATATTATTTTAATTACCTTTAAAAATCAGTGGAAATAAAATACTCACTAGTTCTTTGTATTCCTGATGAATCTCTGTATAGGTCAATTTGCTTTCTTCTTCATCATCAAAAACTAAATTTAAAAGAAAAATATTATTATATAGTGTACAAAAACGAATCCTTTCATTAATGCAAATATAAAAGTGCACGCCTTACATCTTACAATAGAATTCTTGTTCTTATAACCTAGCTCTTCAGCTTTGAATTCTTGAATTAAAAAAAAAACTATGTGTATATATATATGATATATACATATATTTGTAATAATATATGTTATTTGTATAACATATAACGGTGTTTTTTCCTACTTAAGATCTATTTCATATGTAAGACAAACACTAATTTGCTACTTTCAATAATAAAAGGCAACAATTTCTTTATAAACTTTTAATGGAATATTATTAATAGTTTTTAAACATTAATTCCTTTTACAACAGGCTCCAGATTATGTTATCATATTCAAAATTTGCTGATGCAAATTTTACTGAGAGTGACTAGGCCATTTTTGCTCCATATAAGTCAGTAATGAAATTAAAATAAATAAAACCAAAACAAATGTTTACTCAATGATCATATGTGTGAAACAATGTGGATTAGAAAGATATATATTCCATCAAGAAGCTACAATCTAATTAGGGAAACACGCCAAATTCATGAATTGTTACCAATAAACTTTTTTAAATTCCCCCTAAATGATCTAAAATGCAAAACTAACTTCTTTAACTTTCTATTTAAAGCTCTTCAATGACTGTTCTTTGCTTAAATAATAAATGCAAAATCCTTAGAAGGCCAGACAAAACCTCCAAGTCTCATCTCCTTTCACTCCAAAACCCAAACTTTGCACTCTTAACATACACCACTACTTGGAATGCCATCAAACATAACATGTGCAGTGCTTCAAACTCCTGTACATTTGCTCAAGTGTTCCTAGAATTTTTTGCCTTTACCTAATCCTCTTCCCCCAACTATTCTTCAAGACATCGCAAATGGCACATTCTCCAAGACCTGCCACCCACTCCCAACTCCTGGGCTGGTTAGATCCCTTCCTTTGAACTCTTACAATAGTGCCACATGCCTTCCTTTATTATAACACCTGACATTTTAGATTTAAATTCCATTTACCTGCCTGTCTTCCCCCACTAAATCATAAACTTCTCAACCACAAGGATTTTGTTTCATTCATCTCTCTATCCCCAGCTTCTGGCCCATAGACACTCAATAAGTGTTTATTGAAATAAATGCTGATATCACAGGTTGTACAAAACTCATCTTTAAAGAATAGCACACTGACAACCTAAAGTTACTCAAGTGTTAACATTTATTTCAAGTGACACTAGGATGTTACTTCCACTTCTACTGGCATCTGCTCTATATAACACTGGGCATACACACAATATAGCAGCAACTTAATTAACTGTTTCCAGTTAATTCTAAAACCAAATTACTACATTACATATGTATAAGGCTTCCCTGTACAATTACACAATCAGATGTATTACTACTGAGATGCAACCGCTTTTGACATTTGGGGATAAAAAGAGCAATGCTTTAACTTTTTTTCATTTTAGCATTTAGTCTCGGAGGCGTAAATAGAATCAAAAAGTGACATAATTCTTTTTTTCTCCCAAAGGAGGTCAGAATTCCACATGCTTCATCTGTCTCAGAATTTTAAATTTTTAAAAAGATCATAAATAAAAATTATTTTGAACTTTAGAAATTATGCATAAAAACAATACTCTCTAAACAATTAAATACTCTCTGAATTTTGATTACAGCATAATTTTGATTATGGTAATGAAAAGATTCAACGGTCAAACTAAAGTTTATCTTTACCAGATTCATGGACTCTTAGGGTTGAAAGGACTTTTCAAAGGTCATCCAGGATAACTCACCATTTAATGGTTGAATTCCCCTCTATAACATCTCCATTAAGTTGCTGTCAAATCCATTTAAACACAGCTACCGTCTGGGGAACTCATTACCTTTTCAGGTAGGCTAACTTAACTGGGATCCATTCCCCTATGGAGCACTTCCTTCATAGAAATTTGTCTGTGGCTTGTACCCACTGACCCTTACAAAACAAGTCTAAAGCCTCCAACATAAGGCAGACGTTCAAATGATTAATGGATATTACTGCCCTGCAAGTCCTGCCTGCTAAACAACCATGATATCAGTTGGGCATTCATTCATATGACATGGTTTCTAGCTCCTTTTCCGTACATGGACTCCAGTTTGTCTCCGAGAACCGAATGCAGAACTCTAAGCGTGAATGATCACGGCCTGGGGGTCCTTTGCCCTCACAGGGAATATTATGCCACCTTTATACACCTCACTTGTTAGAAGATACCCCCCATTTTTGGTATATCCGAGAGTCCGAGTGCTCAGGAAAGGCAAACAGGCCACTGGGTCGCCAGCTCTGGGCCTGGTGGAGCAACAGTATGCCCTCCCTTTGCGGTTAACTGTTTAGATCAGAAGGAACACAGGCGAACTGACCTCTCTCCTCCCCAGTCCCTGGGGAAATTGTTGAAGCCCGCCCAAACAGTGCACCTGCCCAAGGAAGAAACGTGCAGGGTAAGGTGAGAGACCCAACATAGGATTGAAGTCTAATGATTTTCGGATGTGTGCTTGGGCCCAGGAAAAGGGGAGTCCCCGTCTTCAGTTCCGTGAAGGAAGACGGCTGGCGCAGTGACAGCAATACCTCCTACAAACCAGCTCTGAACCTGGCCGACAGGAGTAAAGACCTGAGAGATGAGAGATGGTTCGTGGTGACCACCTTCCTGCCGATCGCTGGTGAGAGAGAGGCGAGAAAGAATTGTCGGTTCGAGATCTGATTCTTACCTTCACATTTCTGCTCCACAAAGTCCAAGATGGGGATGGACCAGTCCGGGCCTCGCAGGAACCCAGCGATGCTCTCCACTACCCATTCCACCTCATCCTCTTCTTCCGCAGCCATCCCGCTCTGCGGGGCGCCGCGGAACCGTAGGCCAGACCCCCGGAGCCTGCGTAAGGCTCTTGGGCCGCAGGGAGCCGAGACAGAATGGGAGAAGAAAGAGTGGTCCCCGCAGTCCCCCTGCTACCTGGACGAAACCTACAAACCAGTTAACGTAAAACGGTCGCTATGGCAACACGCGCAGCCGCCCCTCACAGCCTTCCGGAAGTGAAGCCTGCTTCCCTGGAGCCTGCGATCTCAGAGAGGGGCATTTGAAGAACGCTTCCGATTGGCTGGAGCAGGACAGTACCGCATCAAAAGATAGCCTTCCGCGCATTGGCCCGGAGTTGCTAGGGCTGGGAGCAAAAGTGTAGCCATTGGTTGGAGGTCCTAGCAGGATTCGACGTTCCCTCTTCGGAGAAGTGCGTAGGAGCCAAGAAATGGCGCAGTGAGGTACACGCAGTGACGGGTCCTACCCCTGTAAGGTCTTCAGAGGCTTGGGTTCACCGTTGTATACCCTGCACCTCAGTACCAACCATTTTCAAACCCACTGGCCCAGAAACCTTAGTAATAAAAGGGTTGTTTGAAAATACAAAGCCGAGCAACGTAGCTCTGTAAGACTTGCTGTTCGGCTCTTTGTATCTCATAGCTCCAGGCGGGTCTTTAACCTTTCATGGGTAGATAGGAAAAACTAGAATTAGGAGATTTGCAAGGGCAAAATCGAACTTAATGTTTATTTAAATAAATATTTACACAACCAAATCTTATGTCAGACAACACCAACGCAAATTTTCAAATTAGGGTCCATTGGGAATGAGTTTTCAGAGGTCATTGCCAAGGTATTCGGTGTCCCCAAATCTCTTCAAGCAGCCTTATATATTGTTATATTAAGTTTTCAAGATCTAATTCTATCAATTCATGAATGAGACAGCATCCCATCTGGCAAGTAGAGGAGAGCTCCAAAGGGCTACAGGAAAGGAAAGGTTTTTAAAGGCTTTTTAAAGGTTTTAAAGGTGTGGAAAAAAGGACATTGTTAGCAAAGAATCCATTGTTTGAGGCAAGGTCACCCTCCTGAGGGGGACAGAAAGGGTGTATCAGTAAATTTCCTAATGCTGACCGAGAAATTCCCATGTTGACTGGTTAGAGGTTACATTTCTAGGCTGAAATGACAGGTTAGGTTTTTTTAATTCTTGGTTAACTGGTTCTGGGCCTTAACCTAAGTGACGCCATTTTGGGCCTGTGGTTTTCTTTTTAACAATATATTTATATAAATGAGATCATATTATATGTACAGCCACAGAACTTTTTTCACTGTGAGGTCACTTTTCATGTGAAGATATAGAACGCCTTTTTTTGCAGCTGCATAGTATTCTATAAAATATCATTTAGTCTATTTTTACTTTTACTTCCACAATGTCTTAGTGGATGCAGAAATATCATTACTGTGCAGTCTTTTTTCTTTTTCTCCCTTCCTGATGTGGGTGTACTCTACCATTTTTTCCTTACAAAGTGCTGAAATTAACATCTTTGTGTCACTAAGAGCTATGATTTTATGGACTATTCTAGGGGGTAGATTGCAGCAGAATTGCTAAATGAAAGTATAGATGTCTTGATTTATTTGACTAATCTTCAACTGCTAGATTAAATGACTTCAATTTTTTTTTTTTTAAAGATTTTATTTATTTATTTGAGAGAGAGAGAATGAGAGACAGAGAGCATGAGAGGGAGGAGGGTCAGAGGGAGAAGCAGACTCCCTGCCAAGCAGGGAGCCCGATGCGGGACTCGATCCCGGGACTCCGGGATCATGACCTGAGCCGAAGGCAGTCGCTTAACCAACTGAGCCACCCAGGCGCCCAAATTACTTCAATTTTTAAAACTCAGTTCTGCAATGAACAATTCTTCACATATATTTTTGAACCCGTTTCATTATTTCCTTTGAATAAATTCCCAAATGGAAAATTACTGAACTTATTTTTAAAATCTTTTTTGAAAAATGTCTTTGCCAATCTACTAGGTTAAAAATAAAACATAGTTTTAGTTTGCATTTTTAAATTTGAAATTGAGCACTATTTGACATGGATTAGCCTTTGCGTTTGTTCTTGGGTTCTTTCCATATCCTTTGACCATTTTTTATTGGGATGTTCTTTTTTATTATTGATGTATAAGAGCTTTTCATACATTATTATAAGAATTTTAACCCTTTGACACATGTTGCAGTGACATGCTTGTCATTATCTTTTAATTTAGTTCGTTGTGCTATATGGAAGTTTTGCATTTTCCATGTAGACTTTAAATGGGAGATTATAAGTTAATTATTTTCCTTAGTGGATAGCTATGCTTCAAACACCACTTGCTGGAAATGGGTATGATAAAGTGTTGTGGTTTTTGAATTACTGAGTAGAGGTAATAGGAAAGAAGGATATCATCATTCTTAGGCTAACCTATTGTGACACCAGAGATGGACTTCTGTAGTTTCTTATTCTGTTTTTCTGTTTCCTAAACCAGCTTAAAATAGAAATCCCACTTTTGTTCTGCCAGTTTCCTCTTTTCATAAAGAAGTTGCTTGTATGGTTTCTAATGAGCCTAGAAGCCACAGAATGCTATTCAACTGCACTTGGCATTACTTGGCATCAGAGTCTTCATCTTCAGTCTCTCCCAAGTGCTTTCCCATTTCACTAGAAGCAGACAATAACTGGGATGCATAAGCTCTCCTTTTGTTTATTTTCTCAGCATTATTCCTGAATGTGGGCAGTGTGGATTTCCTCAGGCCTTGAATTTTTCTCATTTATTTCAAAACATCTAATTATTTCAATTTTCACCTCAAAACGTTAGGTTTTTCTTTTTATTCACTACTTGGGATCTTAGAACCAGTATGCTCATACAGTTTTAACAAAATATATTCAACATGTTCATCATGATATAACACAAACTCAACAGAACAGTGCACGTACTCAGGACAACACATGTGGGTGTGCTGGGGTAGAAGTAAGAAGACAATGTGAATGTGTGTCATGCATTTTACCATAGGTCACTTTGTTCAGTCAGGTAGTGTTTTTCCCGTTTCACAGTAATACAAAGCCTATTCATCTCTTGAAAAATCATGACTTCTTATTTTGGCGGTTTTATTACTTTTTACCTACTACATATAAACAGATTTTCATACTGAAGGTATGTGTTGTAACAAAAGAGACCAAAATAGATAACACATACACACTGCTTCTTTCCATCCTCGGTATGGGAACTGAGCCTCTGCCTTACAAAAGGGTTATAAAGTTCAATCTTCCTCTTTTTAAGATTTATTTACTTATGAGAGAGTGCACACAAGCAAGGAGAGGGGCAGAGGGAGAGGGAGAAAGAGAATCTCAAGCTGACTCTGTGCTGAGAGTAGAGCCCGACATGGGGCTCGATCCCACGATACCAAGATCATGACCTGAGCTGAAACTGAGAGTCAGACACTCAACTGACTGAGCCACCCAGGCGTCCCTATAATGTCCAGTCTTAACAAGATGACTGCATTCCTCCAGGTTTTTACATTTGTGTAGTGCTTTATAGTTTACAAAGACTCAGTGCAACCTTGAAAGCTAAATAAAGATGGTATTAAGATTTTCCCCATCTTATAGGACTGCTAGGTTGCTGCAACAAAGTACCACAGACTAGGTAGCTTAAATGACATAATTTTATTTTCTCACAGTTCTGGAGACTAGAAGTCTGAAATCAAGGTGTCAGCAGGGTTGGTTTCTTCTAAGGCCTCTTTCCTTGACTCCTAGATGCTGCCTTCTCATTATGTCCACATGGTCTCCCTTCTTTGCCCATCTATATCTAAATTTCCTCTTCTTATAAGGACATCAGTTGAAGGGCAGTCAGAATATGATATCCCGAAATATGCCACTTTCAGAATATTGATTATTTTGAGCTGAAATGAAGGCAACTGAGAACTCGCTGCTCTCTCACCATCTGCATAAAAGCAGGGCATAAATTTCCCATGAGAAGAGACTTTCCCTGGGAGAGTACCGGGAAGAGGAGAGGTGAGGAGAGCACTCATCACTGCAGACAAGGAGTCAATGATGAGATGAGTTTGCATAAACAGACTTTACTAAAATAACCCTTACCTTACATTAAAAGATCTTTGTCCCCCACACATATTTCCTATTCACTTTTGCACATTAATGCACTCAAGCAGCCCAAATCCGCTTTCCTTCGTCTAGTCACTTCTCCACAATTTATCACCTTTTGTTAGCAAGGTACATGAGTGGAGCGCCTGGGTGGCTTAGTCGTTAAGCGTCTGCCTTCAGCTCAGGTCATGATCCCAGGGTCCTGGGATCGAGCCCCACATCGGGCTCCCTGCTCCGCGGGCAGCCTGCTTCTCCCTCTCCACTCCCCCTGCTTGTGTTCCCTCTCTCGCTGTGTCTCTCCCTGTCAAATAAATAAAATCTTAAAAAAAAAAAAAAAAAGGTACGTAAGCCCCCAAGTCTGTCTGCTCTTTGACTTTTTTCACTTCTTTTCTGTGAAGCCCCCATGCACATACAATTTTATTAATACTTAAAGTTAAGTATTTTTCTTATCCTGTTTGTCTCTCCTGTTATTTGTCAGTTTAATTCTCAGGCCCCAGCTACTAAACTTGAGCGGGCAGAGAAAGAGGTTTTTTCCTTCCCTCCATAGTCATACTGGATTAGGGCCCCCCCAACAATGGCCTCGTTTTAACTTAATTACCCCCATTTAAAGGCCCTGTCCCCAAAATACAGTCAAATTCTTACATAGGAGGTTAAGACTTCAACATGTGAATTTGGGGAGAACACAATTCAACCCACAACAGATGGGAAAACTGATACTTTTTGAGGTCAAGTTTCTTGCCCAGGGTCAGAGCGAAGTCAGGGCTTACACTTCCCTGTAGGTACCTTCCAACTTTCACTTTATAATATATCACAGAAAATTTTCCTTATTAATGAAAATATTTCTGCATGATTCTTTTTAATGTTATCTAGTGTCTTAGCTCAGACTGCTATGACAGAATACCAAAGACTAGGTGGCTTATAAACAACAGAAATTTATTTTTCACAGGTCCAGAGGCCAGGAAATCCAGCAGATTCAGTGTGTTTGGCAAGAGCACACTTCCTAGCATAGATAGCTGTCTTCTTGCTATGCCCTCACAGGTGTAAGGCCTAAGGGAGCTCGCTTGGGGTCCCTTTTATAAGACCACTAATCCCATTCATGAGGCTTTCACCCTCATGACCTAATCACCTACCAAAGGCCCACCTCCTAATACCATCACATTAGGGGTTAGGATTTCAACATACGAATTTTAGGGGTACACACACAATTCAGTCTATAGCACCTACTTTCCTATTGTGTAAACATAACACAGTTTAATCCAACAATCCCATATTGACCTAGGCTGTTTCTTGCACTATTTAAAAAATAATTCTATAGTGAGCATCCTTGTAACTAAGTCTTTGCATCTAATCTTTTTTTTTTTTTTTAAAGATTATTTATTTGACAGAGAGAGAGAGAACACAAGTAGGCAGAGCGGCAGGCAGAGGGAGAGGGAGAAGCAGGCTCTCCGCTGAGCAAGGAGCCCGACATGGTACTTGATCCCAGAACCTGGGGATCATGACCTGAGCCAAAGGCAGCCACTTAACTGACTGAGCCACCCAGGCGCCCCTGCACCTAATCTTCATCATTTTATGAAGATGAATTTCTACAAGTAGAATTGCTAAGTCACACAGTATTCAGTTTTCAAAGAAATTTGTACCTATGAAGGTTTTTTTTAAGAGAAAGTATTGTGCATTCTGCAATAATCATGGTTAAATGCTAAGTAATTCTTATCCTTTACATCCATGAGTCTACACATCCATACACATGCACAAATGTATTTCAGATACTTTGGAAATTGCTAATTTAATCAAAGTATGACCAGAAAAATGTGAATTCTGGAGGAAGCAGACTCTTTAATCTCACAAATGTATCTCCAACAATAACGCTTGGCGCTAAGAGACCCACAGTGAATATTTGATGAATATGTGAATGATGATCATAATATATAGTGCCTCATATTTGCCTAAAAATAATCCATCTCTTTTTTCTGACCCTAGAAGTGAGAGTAAAGGTACAATTACTGGCAGAGCAGGTGTTTTGTGGTTTTTTTTAATATTAATGAATCATGCTTGCCATTCTAGATCAGATGGCTTAAAGTTATTATTAGCAATAGGCTTAAAAAAATAAATAAAATTTAAAAATACCTATGCAATAGAAATGTCATCTTCCTATGTAATTTATAGAACATATAAAACATCACTAATGAACTATCTAATTGCTACTCCAAATGGTATGATTTCAGCTTTCAAGTTAAGAGAGGGGGAAAAAAGGTCACTGCTTTAATCCTATAAATTGCTTTTATCCTGACTATAGAAAGACTTTTTAGAAGTTCTAAATTATAGGTTTTTTGCAAATATCTTTTCTTGATTATTTGGTCTATGTAACAGCAAAGGGATAGAGGAGGTTTCCGTGGGTTAACAAATAATTACCCTCCATATCTTCAAATTCTCCAATGAATCCTTAGATTTTTATTGCATGTGCAGATGTGGCATCACAGAATTTTCATTCTCTTTTCGATGTCTTTTGTTTTCTATTCCTCATAATCTATAAAATATCCAGCAGCTTGATTTAAAATAGCAGCAAAGAAGGGTGGCTCAGTCAATTAAGCATCTCTTTTTTTTTTAGATTTTATTCATTTATTTGACAGAGAGAGATACAGCAAGAGAGGGAACAGAAGCAGGGGGAGTGGGAGAGGGAGAAGCAGGATTCCCGCCGAGCAGGGAGTCCCATGTGGGGCTCGATCCCCGGACTCTGGGAACATGACCTGAGCTGACGGCAGACGCTCAACGACCGAGCCACCCAGTCGCCCCTCAGCTCAGGTCTTGATCTCAGGTCATGAGTTCAAGCCCCGTGTTAGGCTGGGTATGGTGTCTACCTAAAAAAAAAATTTTTTTTTAATAAAATAACAGCAAAGAAATAACAAAAACACAATGACTTTTAAAATAATGGCTAAGTACATACATTTGGTATAAAATGGCATAGCTTAAAAACCTTTCTTTACTTATGGAGTGCATACTATGTGCCAACCACTGTGCTCAACACTCAGAATGAAGAGCCCTGGATCTGGTACATTCTAAATTCCAAGTGCATGACAGATGGCTTATTTTCATTTCATCTCTAAATGTTCAGGGTTTTTTTGTGGCCTTCTTTTTATTTCACCTCCCTTTCTTTATTCATTATGGGTTTTTTTTTTCACTGTTTTACTTGTATGTGTGTAAATAATTTTCCTATCTGTTTTCCCTTCTCTTTCCTTCTACCTTTTATTACCTACTAAGCTGACTTACATTTGTCTCCTTTGAGTTTACTCACCTATTTCTCTATTTGTTTTCTTCTAACCATTACTGACTTTGAGGAGGGTAACTAATTTATGGAACATGTTTATATGTGCCTTATATCTGGTTTTTGTTCTCTTTTTTTTTTATATATTTTATTTATTTATTTGACAGAGAGAGACACAGCAAGAGAGGGAACACAAGCAGTGGGAGTGGGAGAGGGAGAAGCAGGCCCCCTGCCGAGCAGGGAGCCCGATGCGGGGCTCGACCCCAGGACCCCGGGATCATGACCCGAGCCGAAGGCAGACGCTTAATGACTGAGCCACCCAGGCGCCCCTGGTTTTTGTTCTCTTAAAAGCAGCTGCAGCCTAGGTTAATGGCCTCTAAATTTTTTTGACCAGAGAGTCCATCAGTAAAAAATTTTTGAATACTCCACTTAATATGTAAATATATATTTACTAGTGATCTACATGTGTGTACATACACATATATGAATATACACAATTGTATAATAGACAATTTTAAAAACAAAACTTGAAAAAAAATTGCAATTAACAAAGGGTGAGACAAAAATATATAGGTTGAGGGGTGCCTGGGTGGCTCGGTCGTTAAACGTCTGCCTTCAGCTCAGGTCATGGTCCCAGGGTCCTGGGATTGAGCCCCACATCAGGCTCCCTGCTCGGCGGGAAGCCTGCTTCTCCCTTTCCCACTCCCCCTGCTTGTGTTCCCTCTCTCATTGTGTTTCTCTCTGTCAAATAAATAAAATCTTTAATATATATATATATATATATAGGTTGAAATTCTAATATTTTTTCCCCTGGGTGCCAGTGGATCATCTTGTGCACCCTGTAGAAGCCCCTAGTTTGCATTTGATAAACTTGATAGTTTGGTCTTCTCTCATTGTAAGGAAGCCACTGAGCATCCTGTTTGCTCTATTCCCTTTTAGAATATTCTGGGAGAAACGGTAAAGACAATTTTGAGAGTCATCTTAGGAGCCCAGCACATTAAGATCAAGACTCTCAAACAAAAATGGTAATAAACATCTCTTGCACATTCAGAATAGGTAGAACCATCCTATCTGGGAACCATGCTGATGTGGGAGTCAGTAGGGAATTAGCTTAATAATGGAACATTCTTAAAGATGGCTGGGAAATACTCTTTTATTTATTCATTTAAAAATTTTATCTTTATTGCTTTTTCTGTTGGAAAAGTAATAATATATGCATTGAAAAAAGCTCAAACATTATAGAACTTTATAATGAAGATTGTGGCCTCCAGATTTTTTAAATACACATGTTAACGTGTATTATTGTCTTCTTCAACCAAAATGAGACCATTCCCATTTATACAACATTTTTTACTTCATTTCCAAGGATACCTTTCAGTATTAATACAAAGAGATTGTTCTTTTACATGGATGTATAGTATTCCGTTATATAGGGATCTCTCTATATTTTGTTTATGCTCATGTCCAATATTTTGCTCTTATAAACAATGCTACAATAAATAATAAACATTAGTGTACCTGTATTTCTGCATTCTTGACTGAGCAGTTTCAGAAAAGAGAAGTGGAATTCCAGGTGTAAGGATATGAAATATTTGTGGAACATTAAAATTTTCCATCAATACTACCAAATTGCCCTGCAAAAGGCAATACCAACTAATACTCCTGCCAAAAGATTATGTGTTTATTTTTCCACACCTTTTCAGCACTAAAAACTATTAGTGTTTTGGTGATTTTTTTTAAATCTGAAAACTGAAAAATATTTACTTGGTTTTTTTAAATTTATTTATTTGAGAGAGAAAGAGAGAGAGAGCATAAGCATAGGGGATGGCAGAGGGAGAGGGAGAAGCAGGCTCCCTGCTGATCAGGAAGCCAAACGCGGGGCTCAATCCTAGGACCCCTATGATCATGACCTGAGCCCAAGGCAAATGTAAGTGAGCCACCCAGGTGCCTCATTTACTTGTTTTAATTTGCCTATGTTTTATTGTTAATGAGATTGTGGATTCTTTCATATGTTGACCAGCCATTTATATTTGTGAGAGCAATGATTCTTTGTTTTGTTTCTATTTTTAACCTTTTATTGTACAAATTTGCAAATATACACAAAAGAAGCACCATGCTTCAACAGTTATTAACATTTTTACTAAACTCAGACACCACGTCATTTCATATAGGAGTGCTTTCATGTAAGACTCGAAGATGTCGTTTAGTGCCCTTTGACCCAGGCCCTCACCTCTAATTCCTTGGCTAACCAGAAGTGTAAACTAAAGGAGTAAGTAGTGAGAGCCAACCCTAGGTGTCCTGCAGCAGTGAAAACCAAGTTACTGATGCGGGCCACCAGATGGCAGACTACGGGGAAAAAGAAAAAGGAGAGGACGAAATCTACACCTACCAAGACCCAGCTCCAGGATGACCCATAAGTCTTACAGAACTTGGTTTCCTATTAGTATGGGGGGGAGGGGCGTGCGGCAGGGAAGATTATTCAGAGGCATTGTTTTAAACCATAATAATGTACTTAATTATCTGATAGTAGTGTGGTTTATTATGTGATGTATTTTATTATCAGATAAAATATCTTTTATGTTTTTTTCCCCTATAAAGGTTATTATCATTCTTAAGGCCTCCAACAATAATGTCTTAATTGGAATTGCACCAAACCTATAATTAATTTGAAAAAAAAATCAAGATCTTTATATTTCTTTTTCTCATGAAAGAACATGATGCTTTCCCCACTTATTTAGATCTCCATTTGTATCCCTTAATAAGGATTGCAGTTTTCCCTATAAAGATCATGCATATCACTCATTAAGAATTTTACTTGAGGATGGGTTTATTTTCTGTATATTCTAACCGGGCTTTTATGATTTTACAGAAATATGTTGATGTTTGCAGATTAAAATTTTTTTATTAAAAATAGCTATGAGTTCTTTCTAGTTTTCTTGCTATGCAATTATGTAATCTGAAAAATATCATAAAATTCCTATATTTGCCTTTCCACTGTTTATTCTCTTATTTCTATTTCATGTGTCATTATATTGGCTAAAAATGACATAAAAATGTAAAAAAAATTAATAGTAATGATAAATAATATAGCTTTGATATGTATAATTGAGTTATTTGGAAAAGATACTCATGTTTATTTTAAATTTATATAATAGTATGTTTTTATTAAGAATATAAATGGGTATTGAATTTCATCCAGTGGCCTACTGAGAGGATCATATGCTTTTTCTTATTTAATCAATTTATGTGGTTATTTTATTAATGTTTCCTTATATTGCCAGTTTTTTGTGTCTAATATTCATAAGTAAGGGTTGTCTGTAAATTTTGGGGGGGTGTCATACCTTTATTGGATTATAGTGTTAGAGCTATATTTAGCTCATAAAAGAATTGGATAACATCCAATAATTTTCTGTGTTTTATGTTCCAGAATAAATATATGATGATTTTTATCTGTTTTATTATTATGTTCCAAAGGCTGAGAGACTATGGACTCCAAGAAACAAGCTGAGGGTTCTAGAGGGGAGGGGGCTGGGGGATGGGTCAGCCTGGTGATGGGTATTAAAGAGGGCACGTATTGAATGGAACACCTGGTGTTACATGCAAACAATGAATCATGGAACACTACATCAAAAACTAATGATGTAATGTATAGTGATTAACATAACATAATAAAATAAAATAAAATAAAATAAAAAAGAAATGCCTGTCAAACCCATTATAAAAGATTATCTGTCTCGGGCGCCTGGGTGGCTCAGTTGGTTAAGCGACTGCCTTCGGCTCAGGTCATGATCCCGGAGTCCTGGGATCGAGTCCCACATCGGGCTCCCGGCTCAGCGGGGAGCCTGCTTCTCCCTCTGACCCTATCCCCTCTCATGCTGTTTCTCTGTCTCTCTCTCTCTCTCTCTCAAATAAATAAATAAAATCTTTAAAAAAA
>NC_138378.1:63936455-63977941 GCF_054177405.1 Leptonychotes weddellii | reverse complement strand
TAAAATTGAGGATTGAGGTAGAAGAACAATAAAAACCTTTTCTTTTGTCTGAGTAGCAGGAGCCAATGAGTTTCATGAGAAGAAAAAAAATCTAGCTTCCTAATTATATGTAAAATCCCCTTTAAAATAGAACAAAAATGAGTCACCAAAAATACAAAAGCTACATAAATTAGCATCCTTCCATATTTTTAGATAACTAAGTAAAATAGCATAATAAACTTAGGTCCCCAAATTAGCTTTCTTTCATATTCCACCCAGGCATATCCACTAGCATTGTAAAAAGCTCACATTACCATCAGTTGATACCTGATGTGGAATTTTTTAAATTTTTTGTATTTCCTCTGCCCTCACTCTGATTCACAAAATGCTTTGTTAGAGTTCACTGGGATTTTGTGGCTTATCTGACTCAAAAGTGAGTTCATTCCTATTTTGTTAGTTGGCATAAAAAACATTCAATAAGCAATGCTGAGCAGGATGGTATTCTATGAGTAAATATGTATAAATTTTTTCAAAGATTGTTTTAAAAATTCTTCTTTTTAGTAAAGTACATTTAATTTTTAGAATCTTGGGAACTTAAAACATTAGCCCTTAAAATGAACTTCGTCTGCTCCTTGCCAGAGTGTATAAATATAAGTATAGACACCTTAAGTTAATGACTGTATTTTGTGGGGTACCAATCTGAAATGTTGTTCTAGAGACTTCTTTCAGAATTATGAAATATTTTAGAATTATAAAAGTTGGAATGCGTTTCTGGAACTACTTTTTTTTTTAAGGTGCCACTTGCTTTCATCATGAAATACATACTATATAACCAATGAAAATTAATATAAAAATAATAAAGTAAGTTCATATATATGTGCATTTCAGTTTTTCACATGTGATAAAAGGAAGAATATTTCGGTCAGGTACTTTTCTTATGTTTATGCACAATGCTCTCCCAGTTTTTATGGAACTGAAGTAGTCGATTCATTTAATAATTAATCCTCCTAGGAAAATACTGGAAAGGAAAAGCAGTGGATCAAGTTATATTGGTTTATGTGACTTAACCTTTCCCCTTTCTCCTCTTTGAGATAGTAGAGTGAACATTAAAGACACACACCTAGAGTACTGCAAGAGACCCAGAGGTCCCTTTCACAGACCACTGGTACTCACTTACATTCAGGCCCTCTGCACAGGTGTGGCAATGCTGTTTGTTCGAACAATGAAACATGTCCATACCCATTGTGGTAGGTAGAATAATGGTCCCTAAAGATGTCCACTCCTTCCGCCTTTAGAACTTGTGAAAGTGTTACCTAACATGGCAAAAAGGACTTTGCAGATGTGATTAAGAATCTTGAAATAAGATTATTCTAGATTATCCAGTGAGCTCAATCTAATCACATGGATCTTTACAAGCCAACTTTTTCCAGCTGGGATCAGAGAAAGATGAGACTATGGAAGAAGGGTGAGAGGAGATGCAATGTTGATGGCTTTAAAGACAGAGGAAGAGGGCCACAAGTCAAGGAATGTGAGCAGCCTCTAGAAGTTGAAAAAGGCAAGGAAACAGAATCTCCCTTAGAGCCTCTGGGAGGCTCTATTGACACCTTGGGTTTCAGTTCAGTGAGACCTGAGCCTGATTGCTGACCTACAAAACTGTAAGATAACAAATTTGTGTTGCTTTAAGCCGCTAGATTTGTGGCAATTTGTTATTGCAGCAATAGAAAGCTATGCATAATGCCACTGCCCTAAGCCCACTTGCTGCCTTGCCCATCCTTCCCTTCCACTGAGACTCTCAAGCCAAGAACAAAAGGAGAAGCCCCTGGCATAGCAGATTTCCCTGGAGCCCCGTCCTGACACCTCATCCAGCTTTGACTGGGCTGTGCCCAAGTTTTACCAGTTGTGAAATATCTTGACCATAACTTTTGATTAGAGGGACCTAAATCAGTGACTTTCAAGCTTTTTTGACTCCAACTCACCTACAGTAAGATACACATTTTGATGTCAATCTAATACAGAACTCCCCCACACACATATTATATAACTCAAAGCCAGAGTTTCATGAAACAGTGCTTATCTTTACTACAGGCACTGTACTCTGGTATTTTCAGCTCTATTCTCTTCCTTTTTTTTTTTTTTTGAGAGAGAGAGTGCATGTGAGCACAAGGGGGGGGGCGCGCAGAGGGAGAGGGAGGGATCTTAAGCAGTCCCCATGCTCAGCGTAGAGCCCAACTGGGGTCTCCATCTCACCATCCTGAGATCAGGACCTGAGCTGAAATCAAGAGTGGGATACTTAACCAAGCCACCCAGCCACCCTTATTCTCTTCCATTTTTTAATGTAAATTGCAATCCACTAAACTGATTTCATGATTCATTAGGTTGCAACCCTCAACTGAAAAACACTGACCTAGATCATGAAACTCTATAGTCAAGATGTAGAATTTCTGCTGGAAAATGCGTTCTGTTTTATTTTAAAGGAAGCATAAACATTTGTTCAGAATTTAAATTGTTCCTGGGGCCCCTGGGTGGCTCAGTTGGTTAAGCGACTGCCTTCGGCTCAGGTCATGATCCTGGAGTCCCTGGATCGAGTCCCGCATCGGGCTCCCTGCTCGGCAGGGAGTCTGCTTCTCCCTCCGACCCTCCCCCCTTTCATGCTCTCTCTCTCTCAGTCTCTCTCTCTCAAATAAATAAATAAAATCTTAAAAAAAAAAAAAATTTAAATTGTTCCTATATGTAACCTTAATTTATTGTTATTCTTATTTATTAATGTACCAAAAACGTGTTAGTTTTCTCAAAGTGAACATCAAACCTGTGATAGTTTATAATCAAGCCTAATAATAAGAGAGAAGGACCACAACGAGAGGATACATTCTAGAAACAATTTTTAAATAAATAGTCATTGGGTACATGTATTTAGTGTTCTGCTTTTCTGTTACTCCATTTGTTCATTTCTGCTTTTAATTTTAATATTTCCCTTTTTCTTGCTTGCTTTAAGATATTACCCATTTCCTTTTCTAGACTTTTTAGGTGAATTTGTTGGATTTCTCTCTTTTTTTTTTTCTTATTGCTATTTATAGCTGCAGCATTATTTCAAACACTTACAGTTTGTTTCAGTATCCCTTAACTTAGAGGTCCTAGAGGAGTTTCCACATGCATTTAAAATTATGTTACAATTCAACTAGCTTTTCTAGGTGTTGGTAGCAAAAAGGTTTGAAGATTGTGATACATTAGTTAGCTTTCACTATGTTATAAACAAACAACCACTCTGTTCCAGAATCTTCATTCCAGGATGTAGACTGAAGGAGCAGCCTCTATATGAGACACGCTGGTTCATGGCTAAACCCTAGGATGTTTCTTAAAGCTTCTGCTCAGATGGGGGGGCATACATCACTTCCACATACATTCCATAGACAAAGCAAGTCATAAGGCTAAACTTGAAGGCTATGCAGTGGTGAACATAATCTGTTCATAGGCAGAGCAACAGATAATAGGGAACAATGGTATAATCTACCCCTGTGTTCTCTCCCATAATGCTGAAACCAGAAGGGTTTATCCTTGCATTTCTGTCAATTCAAAACTCTATTTTATTGTTGGATTATATCGGAGACTTACCATTATAGCATTTATGCTTCCCTTTTTATGTATCTTTAATCACACTATAATGCTGTTTGTCTCCCTTAAAGCTTTTTGCTATAAAATCAGTTGTGCTGATCATGTTTTTATAGGCCACACATGGCTGTGGTTACCATGGCTCTTAATAACATTAGGAAAACAGTGTTTTTCGAGCTTAGCCTACACTCACAGCAATGCAGGACCTCATCTCTCGCTCAAACCTCACCAGCACGGCATGTGCTTCTGCAATGAGTGCACTGGTGCCCAGGAGGATACTTCCCAGGACCCATGCAGCCTTCCTAGGCTGCTGAGAAGAGACCAGTGTTCCCTGCCACCTCCAGATGTCTACAGAGCAGAGCTGCTTTGCACAGCTCACACCTTCATAGGCTCCAGGGATTTCACTCTTTTCTAAATTAATAGCCATCTTTCCCCAGAGCTTTGGCTCAAGTTTCTAGTTGATGGGGCACCACTGGATAGAGAATAATATGATTAATACTCAAAATTACTCTGACAGCCAAACCTTATATTTCAATAAAGCTTCTCTCTCCCTCTCCCCACTTTCCCCCCTTTCCCTCTCCCTCCTCCTTCCCTTTTCCCTGTCTCCCAGCTCCTCTCCCTCTTCCTCTATAGGAGGCTCCTCTGCTGTGGATGCTTATATATCCTCCAATAATCAACTCCACCCTGGAAGCTATGAAACTGATAAAATTTAAACATCAGGTTTTTAATATGCCCATACAGATGCTATGAATTGTAGGCTGTTCCTTTGCTTTATTAAAATTTTCTTATTTTAGGGGCGCCTGGGTGGCTCAGTTGGTTAAGCGACTGCCTTCAGCTCAGGTCATGATCCTGGAGTCCCTGGATCGAGTCCCGCATCGGGCTCCCTGCTCGGTGGGGAGTCTGCTTCTCCTTCTGACCCTCCCCCCTCTCATGTGCTTGCTCTCTCTCATTCTCTCTCTCTCAAATAAATAAATAAAATCTTAAAAAAAAAATTTCTTATTTTAAAACATTTTATCTCAATAATCACACATGGGAAAAAGCAATAATATACTAGGGCTTTTAATGAAAACCATTGTCTACTGCCCCATCCTCTCCCACCCCTAATTTGATTTCCCAAAAGGAAGCACTTTTAATTGTTTCTGTTTCAAGGCTTTTTGGTGGCTACTTCCCTAGTTCTAAATAAGGGGCCTTTACTGCTATTTCTTGATTTATTGGTAAATCACTACATTAGGTGAGATGATTAATTCCCCTATAAAGGTTGGCATTTATATTTTCTCTGGTAACCATATTTAAGTTTTCCCTGTTTGGTTCATAGGCTGCTTCTAAAAATTGAAAATTATTAACAATAATAACCTAACAATGTAAATATTGTAACTATGTAAATATTGTTGATAGAAATATTAGATACTAAGATTTCATTTTCCTCTCCACAGGGGCCGTTACAGATCATGTAAAAGACTGTTCAAATTTAAGATTTGAGTTTTACTTGGCTGGTTTGATTTTATATTTCCATCTCTTTTCACTTAGGCTGAAAATCTTGGTTCCAATGATAATAACATAACAATCAGTACTTAGAGCTCTTCTTTTCCCCAAAAGTTTATTTTAAAAAATGTCAAACCTACAGAAAAAGCTTAAAAAAATTAGTACAATAAATGTCTGCACATCTTTTATCTAGATTCATAAATGGTTAAAAATTTTTGCCACATTTGCTTTATTTCTCTTTTGTTTTTGCTGAGTCATTTGGAAGCACATTGCAGATAGCATGACAATTCACCACTTGCGCTTTCTTCTACAACAAGGACATTTTCTTACAAAACCACAATGCCATTATCAGACCCAAGGAATTAATATTAACATACTGTGACATGATTCATATTGAAATTTCCCCAGTTATCCCCCAAAATGTCCTTTATAGCTTTTTTATATCCAGAATTCAATCAAGGCTCATTCATTACATATAACAGAAATATCTCTTTAGTCTCCTTTGCTGTTCCTTGCTTTTTGGGGGGTGGGGGAGGAGGGTGTCTTTCAGTACATTTGACACTTTTGCAGAGTCCAGGCAATTGCTTTGTAGAAGAATGCCCTACATTCTGGATTTATCTAAATCCTTCATCATGATTAGATTCTTAAGATCAAACATTTTTTCGTAAGAATATCATAGTAGAAGTACGCAATTCCCATTGCATCACATCAGAAGACACAAAATGCCAGTTCATCTCACTGGTGATGATGCTAATGATCATTTTCTTCGGATGGTATCAGCTAGAATTTCTCCAGTGCAAAGGTATCCTTCCTCTTTGTAAAAAACAAATAGTCTATGGAGTGATTCTTCAAGACAATGTAAATATCCTGTTCCCCAATCACCTTTGACTCGGTGGTTTTAGCATCCACTGATGACCCTTGCTTGAATCAGTCACACTGAGGTTTTCTTTCTTTCTTTCTTTCTTTCTTTCTTTCTTTCTTTCTTTCTTTCTTTCTTTCTTTCTTTCTTTCTTAAGATTTTATTTATTCATTTGAAAGAGAGAGAGCATGAGGGGAGCTGGGGGGAGGGAGGGACAGAGGGAGAGGGAGAAGCAGACTCCTCGCTGAGAAGTGAGCATGAAACAGGGCTCTTTCCCAGGGCTCTGAAATCATGACCTGAGCCAAAGGCAGATGCTTAAGGGACTGAGCCTTCCGGGCGCCCTTACACTGAGATTTTTTTTTTAAGATTTTATTTATTTATTTGTCGGGGAGAGAGAGAGAGAGCACAAGCAGGGTGAGCGCCAGGCAGAGGGAGAAGTAGGCTCCCTGTCGAGCAAGGAGCCCCATGTGGGACTCGATCCCAGGACCCTGGGATCATGACCTGAGCCAATGGCAGACGCTTAACCAACTGAGCCACCCAGGCATCCGTCCCCTACAGTGAGATTTTAAAATGATAATTTTTTAAATCATTCTTTTGTAATGACTGCATAGTATACCAGCCTTTAGAAATGTATCATAATTTATTTATTAAGTCCCCTATTGATGGGTATTTAGGTTGTTTCCAGTATTTTGCTTTTATAAACAATGCTGCAAAGAACACCTTGGTATCTTCATGCAAACGTACAACTATAATTGTTAGATGAATTCCAGGAAAAAAATTGCTCGGTCAAAGGCATTTCACATTTTGATAGATATTGCAATGTTACCCCACCACTACCTCCACCAAGAGAAGGGATACAGATCTACATTCTCACTAGCAGTGCATAAGACTGCCTATTTTTCCAATTCCCTGATTTTTTTACTATATTTTTGCTTTATATGTACCACCACCTCCTATTTTTCCAGCTCACTCTCCCTATACCTTGACTCCCACAATTCTTCTCCTGAAACCTACAGGCCATTAGCACCTTTTCACCTCTCTTCTCTCCTTCCTCAGTTTATATTCCATGCTCCATCATTGTAATTACTCGTTTGCATACTCGCTCAAATCCCTTACTCCTCTCTTCCTTCACTGTACTTCATGGCCAAACTCCCACCCCAGTTAAAGCCAACCGTCTTCCTGTGTCACACCCAGCAGCTAGATAGTACTGCAGAAAAACAGCCCCGCAGAAGATACTCACTGTAAATTCATGGCCTCAACTACAAATGGGCCTTTAATAAAGTCCCAGTACCTTCTCTAGCCCATTCCTCTCTGCCTTTCCTAGAGGGCTGTTTCATTTCTTTCCTCTCTCTTCAACCTCCAACATTTCCTGATCGCCCTGTTGATGATTTTGTCTCCTGCCTCACTGAGAAGAGAGCTTCCAGCGCAACCAATTTTCTGCCTTCTCTCCTGTAACTGTGAATATGACATTGCTTCTCCTTTCTCGAGCCACCCCTGTAGTTGTGCACTGCATTCCACATACCCAAGGTTCTCTCTCTGGCAATCGTTCTTTCCCTCTCCTGCATCATTGATGTTTTCTCCCTACTGTATTATTCCCATTAGTATCAACATTCTGTAGTATCTCCCATTTGGGAAAAAAAAATCATCTATTGACTCCACATCTCTTCCAGCCAGTGCCCCCCTTGACATTATTATAGTGAATACTATTGTGCTCCATCAAGAGTCCTTCCTCAGGACCCAAACTCCTATTCCCCAGCTGCTGGAAATATCAACTACCATTCGCTCACAACCACATCCTTCACAAGGATCACCTCTTGGCCGCAAAGAACTGCCCCTCCTAAAGTTATAGGCCCTCTTAAGAGGCAGCCCATCAAGTGACTGGCTGAGGCAGGAATACAAAGCCTGGTCCCCTTGTCTCAATATGGGACAACTCTGAAGAGTCATCCCTGCTCCAGAACTCCCCATAAGATGACTGAGGCCTCAGCTGAAACTTCACTAGGTCAGCTTTTCCACTGTCTAGTCTTATCTCCCTCACTTCCTCAGAAGTATATGTCCAGTAAACTGCATGCAACTTCCCCCCTACACCCCCAGAATTTGTACGTTGGAACTTACC
This sequence comes from Leptonychotes weddellii, assembly GCF_054177405.1. Lineage (NCBI taxonomy): Eukaryota > Metazoa > Chordata > Mammalia > Carnivora > Phocidae > Leptonychotes > Leptonychotes weddellii. Next base: position 63,969,902 of record NC_138378.1, on the reverse strand, counting down.
GTAAAATAATGTTCTACCAGAGGTAGCACTATCCTCCAGTAGTTGTGACATTTACAACAGAATTATAGAATATTTATTTGTTTAAAAAGCCAGGTCATTTGTTTGGTAGAATTTCCCATATTCTGGATTTGGCTGATTGTGTCCCTGTGTGTATTCTTATTTCTGATACTTTCTGTAAACTGGTAGTTATGCTAGAGTATAACTATATTATACTCTATACTAGAGTATAACTAGAGTATGCTAGATTAATTAGACTCACCTCCACCCATTTAAACCTGTTACTCTGAAACTTTTTTACTTTTTTTTTCTACGCTGTGAAATTTAAATATTGATTATCTGATGCTAAGAAGAGATAAAATCAAAGCTCCCCATGATCAGGAGAGATCATTTATGATTGCCTTTCCTTCCCCCAGCCTCCAAACCCCTTCCACACACACCCACACACAGATTTGATACATGCAATCGAAAGGCCTTCCAAATTCTTAATGGAAACTGGGAACAAATAACTGGAGAATGTGTTTACCTAGGTTTACAGCCTTAAATACTAAACACCTTCCTCCCAAAGCAGAGTATGATTATCTTGTTCTCATCAAGGAAGGGAACCAAAGAAGGGATTATTTGCATATAGAATTCCATGTTGTTACTAATTTTAAAAGCCATCCTGGCTTTCTTCTGTCAAATGGTTTGATTGTGGATCACATTCTTTCATCGACAGCTGGTGTATTCTAAGTCAATTAATCAACATGCATTTATCAAGCACCTGCTGTGTGATCAACGTCATTCTTGCAGAATTCATTCTGATTAAATTCTCTGTAATAGGAAGCTGTATCTTATTTCTGCTCTGTCTTCATCCCCACCCCCAGTTCACACAAATGCATTCCAAAATCAAATAGATGCTCTTTTTGTAACAATTTACTGTTTTGAATTATCTATACCCTGCTCCATTCTGTTCAGAGTTGATAACACTCTGGACAATTATGATTTTTCTAAGGTACTAAAAGCACTTTTGCATAAATGTATACCCTTTTGTGTAATTATGCTCTCTTATGTGTCTCCTTCTAAAGAAATTTAAGAGTTTTTGTTCATTTTAATTTTGTTGTTGTTGTTGTTAATGTCATTACAAGTAACAGAAACCAGCTAGAGCTGGCTCAAGGGAAAATAAAAGCGTATTGGAAATCTATTAGGCTCTCTCATGGAATCCAAGAAGAGCTGAACTACCAAATAGGCCTCTGGAAAGGCAGAAGACAGGGAAGCTCTGGGGACCCTGACAACAGCTGCTCACAAACCCTCCTGTTGGAATTCTGCCATTAACATGACTCAGAGCCAACTGGCTCTGTGTATCTCAGTTCAAAATTCAAATTCCCGGGCGGGAAAATCTGATTGGCTGAGCTGAGTCCGAAGGCCGCTGCTGCTCCAATCCAGGATGGCCAGGAGACAGGGTTGCTTGCTCTGTATGTGCGCTCTCCAATGCAGAGCCACCAGCCGCGTGTGGCTATGGAACACCTGAAATGTGGCTAGGACACTGAGCAAATGAATTTTTTCATTTTATTTGTTATTGGCTTAAATTTTGAAACTGAAGCAGTGTAAAATATATTTCCGTTACCCTACAACTTCATTATTTGGGTGGAACTATGTTTTTACTTTAATTACTAAAACTTACTATCTGAATTGAGATGTGCTGCCAGTGGTAAATACTCAGCAGATTTTGAAGACACTGGTTAAAAAAAAAAAAGAATGTAAAATATTCCATTAATAATTGTATTTATTTTTATTGCATGTTGAAATTACAGTATTTTGCATATCGTGGGTTAAATGAAATATTAAAATTCTTTTAACTATTCTTTCTACTTTTAAAAAATATTACTACTGGAGGATTTTAAACTATATATGTGGTGCACATTATATTTCTCCTGGACAACATTCTTCTGTATAGCTATGAAGGATCCATTTCTGAGGACCAGGGGCAGTTCCAAGATACTAGACAAAAGTTCTCAGCAGAACAGACACCCTCAAAGGGGTCAACTACATAGTACAAAATAACAGATTTCTGGGATAACCCAATGTACTCAATCAATAGTGGAAAACATCTCTTCAGCATTGTTTGACTACTTCATTGCAATATCCTTATATCATTAAGGAATATGGAAAGCTTTAATGTTTGATGCTACAAATTTCTATCCAACTAACATTTCTCGAAAAGCCCCTGTTCTCATGGAGCTGAAAATCTGGTAGAGGGGAGAGAGCCAATAAGCAGATAAACAAAGACATAATGCCATGATATTAATAGATGCTGGGGAGTGGGGAGGTAAGGAGACAGAGAATGACAGGGGATGCTCTCTAGCCAGATGATTAGGGAAGACCTCCCTGATCACTGATATTGAAGTAGAAAGTAGAATAAAGGGGAAAGGGTGAGTCCTATGACTCCTCCAGGCAAATGGAATTAGTTCATTATGTTTCAGGATCCACAGGGAAGCTTCTGAGGCTGAAGAACAGGGAGAAAGGGGAACAAGGTGGAAAGTGAAATCAGAACAGGTAGTCTGGAGCCCGATCGTTCAAGGCCCTCAAGACAAGTGAGTGGAAGCTCTTCCAGCGTTGAGAATCGCATTTACATTTTCCTTGGGTCCACAAATCATACAGCTAAGACCTGAAATTTTATGATGCAGTTTTTTTCTGTGGATTTTTATTCTTGTGGTTTTATCAAAAATTATTGACTCTTACTTTATTTCCTCACCATGTGTCTTATAAAAAATTAATTTTGAAAAAAGTAAAAATTTATGAAAAAATAGTGGAAAATTTAAATTAATTCCAGAGCTACTTATCTCCTGAATTAATTTGAATCTTGAAAAACTTCTATGTCCTTTGCTTGAAGAAAATGTTTGTACAACTGAGTTGTAGAACAAAATTATTAACCTTAGAAAATCCGTTTTATCCATGATAGAAGTCTTTGTAGTGACTAAGAATACTTTCCAAATTTCTTGAATGCAAAGCTTTAGAAAAATAATTCACTCAGCTGCCTAATGCACAGACACCCATAGAACCTAAAGGCAACCCTAAAGGGGACATGAATGCAGAGACACATAAATTCCTAAAACTTGCCAAGCATATGCATGAATAATCTATATACAAGAAGTATATATATTATATATATCTTATATATATATCTTATATATCTTATATATAAAATGGTAGTTAGTATGTGTAATCAGCAGTTTAACTACCATTTTTTAAGCACTTACTCTATGTCATTCACCTGTGACAATCTGTACTAGTTTGCTAGGGCTAGCAATGTAGCACAGACTGGATTGTTTAAACAGAAATTCATTTTCTCACATTTCAGGAGGCTGGAAGTCCAAGATCAAAATGTCGGCAGGTGTGGTTTCTTCTGAGCCCTCTCTCCTCTCTGCATGCACAAATTTCTTATAAAGACAGATTGGATTAGGGACACCTGGGTGGCTCAGTCGGTTAAGCGCTTGCCTTTGGCTCAGATCATGATCCCAGGGTCCTGGGGTTGAGTCCCACATTGGGTTCCTCGCTCAGAGGGGAGCCTGCTTCTCCCTCTACCTGCAGCTCTCCCTGCTTGTGCACTCTCTCTCTCTCTCTCTCTATGGCAAATAAATAAATAAAATCTTAAAAAAAAAAAAGACAGATTGGATTAGGCCCCACCCCAAAGACCTCACTTCAACTAAATCACCTCTTTAAAGACCCCATCTCCAAATACAATCACATTCTGAGTTACTGGGTGGGGAAGGGCTTCAAAAGATGAATTGGAGGAAGAGGGAAAGAAACAACTCAGCCTATAACACTGCCACTTACTTAGGAAGATAAAATATTGGATAAGATGCTATTCCTAAAACAAGTGACAATGTGATAAGTGCTATCACAGAAGTATGTAAAATTGGTTACATATCTGGGAGCACAGAAGAAAGAGGGCAGATTCTTCTTTGATGGAGGGGCTGGAAATAATCAGGGACTTTACGGAGGAGGGTACATTTGAAGTGGCTTCAGAGGACAATTAGGCATTGTATACGTTGTGCCAGCACCCGTGGTCACTGGGTGAATTGTAAATTCACCCTAAATTATAGGTTGCCCCTTAACTATTCAATCAATTATAATGAGAAATGAGTAAGAAGCAGTAAGGTGCTATGCAAATATTCAGTTTTTCTTTCTTTTATAAATTAATTAGCTAAATTACTATATTTCCTATTCCTCCAGAAAACAAATTGCTAAATGAAAATCTAAATACATAATATCTTCATTTGCCTCCTTTACTTATAGACTAATGCTTGGCAAAATATTTTGTTGTTTCCCATTGTTTTCTCACCTGTCTTTGCTTTCTTTGGGTTTTACAAAATAATTTAAATAAGTCTTGAATCTTTTTTTCTGGGATGGAGAGAGAGATTCTACAGGAATTTTACCTGTGATTGCTGTGATTGATCACAACACCTGAAAATAACTACTAATTGTGGCAGGAACTTGATGAAATGTATACTTAGCAAATTTCTATATTTCTCTTGGGTTAGAAAAGTCCTTGAATTGACTTCAAGTTGAATTCTTTATAGCTCTTTTTATAATACCTACAAAATTGTTCTCTTAAAATGAAAGACACATGTGAATTAAAAAAAGGTTCTTATATCAAGGTAGCTTCTATAGGTCTGAAAAGATCTTTGTGTAAAATTGCATAGCCACTTTAACTTTCCTCCAAATTATTCCAGATATTACTCCTGGAGAGAGCTTTCTTTTCCTAGAGAGAACTTTTGGGTTTTGTTGACAAGTGCTCTTCCCCCAGAGAAGTTGGTTGGACAGCAGTCGGTTTCTGTGGTCTCCTGTGGTTTCTGTGGCTTACACTATGATGATTGGATCTGATCTGTAATGTATTCAGAAATTATATTCCCACTACCTTTGTAGCATGTCACTGGAATAAAATCCCAACTCTACTAATTCCATTAGGAAGAATGAAAGTGTTTTCTACTAAGTTAGAATGTTTTAAATTTTCTTGTACTTTTCTCAACTCTTATTGCTGTGAAAACTACGTCCTGAAGCGAATGTATGAAACTATATATAACTAAAATATGCCAAACAAATAATAGAGACTCTTCCCTAGAGGAGCTCATAATCACAGAACAAGTGGCACCTTGACAACTTGTGTTGTTTTTGCTGATGAATATTTTATCTTAAATATTAAAATGCCACATTCCTCATAATTGTCATAGCTTAACTGGAAATGACTTGAAAAATAGCTTGTTTTAAAATTTAGCAGATTAAATGCAATGTACTATCCTGGATTGGATCCTGGAATAGAAAAGAACATTAGTAGAAAACTAGTGAAATCCATATACAGCCTGGAGCTTAGTTAATAGTAATGTACCAATGTTAATTTCCTAGTTCTAATAAATGCACCCTGGCTAGGTAAGATGCTAACATTAGGTTACATTGGATGAAGGACATACAGGGATTCTCTATATCTTTGTGATTTTTCTGTAAAACTAAAATTGCTCCGCAATAAAAAGATTATTTTTTTAACTCAAAAAATTTTTAGCAGAATGTTGAAGTTACATTTCCCAGTCTATCTCCATGAATAAGAGGGGCATACCCACAAGTCCAGGGATCCGGATTGGATTCGGGACTATAGGGATAAACAAGACAAAGAAGCAAGATGCAAAACCTAAAAGGCTGGAACCGAAACAGCTTCCAGGTGAGGAGTTTCAAAGCAGACAGAGGGCTCTTCACTGGAGAAGAAATCCTCTAGGTTGTCAGTATAGGTAGTCACTAATGCTAATATAACCTAGAAGCGAGATTTTAATAGCAGAATATTTTACACACAAAACATATATGTAGATGAGAATGATGGATGGAGCACTGACAGATGCACCTTTTAAAAGTACTTTTGAGGGCGCCTGGGTGGCTCAGTTGGTTAAGCGACTGCCTTCGACTCAGGTCATGATCCCGGAGTCCCGGGATCGAGTCCCGCATCGGGCTCCCTGCTCAGCAGGGAGTCTGCTTCTCCCTCTGACCCTCCCCCCTCTCATGTGCTCTCTCTCTCTCACAAATAAATAAATAAAATCTTTAAAAAAAAAAAAAAGTACTTTTGAGATTTAGACTGTACCTGTCAAACATGTGGAAGCTGTCGGTTGTGGAAAGCTAAGGAAGTCGCTGAATATTTACAGAATCAGCTCTTGCATTTCTGATGTGAAACGAGGTGACAGTCTGCTGCTGTTTTCCTCGTTCTCTGGTTCTCGCTCTTTGTCATTCTGTTTGAGATCACCCTGCAACTTTTAAGCATTAGGGTGTGATCCTAAGAATCTTTTCTACTCATACATCTTTCAGTTTTAAATTGGCTAATTTTTATATGAAGTGCTAACTCCGCTTGGATTCCCAGCCCTCCTCCGTTTCTCCAGAAAGCCCTGCGCAAGCGGAGGTGGGCACGTGCCCCGGCCCAGTCAAACATGGCCCCGGGGTTCTGTGCACATACCAACAAACCAGGATGATGCGAACGTGGAAGAGCGAGGAAGAACCCCGCTGGGCGAAGAGGAAGCGACAAGCTTGAATCCAAGCTCACCTGTCTGAAAGCACGAAGGCAACAGCCGACTGGGAGGCCCCTCCTGCCTTTAGCCAGCATTCCGGGACCACTGAGAGTCAAATAATAATTCTTCCTGCTGATTTGAAAAAGCTGAACCCTGTGTCTCATTTTAAAATCAATACAAAGGCGTGAGGCAGGAAACACACCAGAGACTCGGTAAAAATTAGGGAACCTTGTTTCCCTTGCCCTTTCTTATATACAGCTGTGCTCTTCTTGCCTGCCAGGTATAATCAGAAGTCATGCCCATGGCAGAACACCACCCACTGGGCTGAGCCTAGGGGCAGGTTAACCATGATGGGAGAGAGCCTATCGGGTGGGCAAAGCTGAGATCTGTTGCTAAGAAAATGAAACTATGAGGACAGGGTAACATTTTTGGTATTGGTGCTTAGTTTATGAAATCGCCACATACGAAATTGACAAAAAGCCAGCTGAGATGTGAAGAGGGTTGTATTGCCAGAAAAACCCAACTTGGAAACAAAGCCCTGACTGTTCAAAGCCTAAAGCAATACCCAGGCGCCCTAATGAGAGCAACAAGAAGTTGGTGGCAAAGGCGGTGGCCTCCGAGAATGTGCCAGGGGAAGGGAGACTTGTTTCCCACATGTGCAGACCTAGGGACAGCAAGATTGAATCACCAAAGAACTTACTTCACTGCAAGGGAAGCCATTGGGATGCTGTTTGGATTACAGGACCAGGAGGAAAGCATACGGCCCAGAGATACTAGACTTTAAGACAAGGTAGTCACTGGATGAGAGCTTGCGTGGTCTTGTTGGGAGATGAACAGTACGTGGGGCTGTTACATTAAATTCAGTATGGGACATTTTTGGAATTTGCCTTTCAGAAAGGCAGGAGTGTGAATGATAACAGTGAACTGCGATAGCATACTGTGCTGCCCAAAACCTTCCTTAATTTGACTGACCATCATGCTATTTCTTTCTTGCAGTACCAGATCCTCTCTTCTGGAACAGATATGGGCACATGTCAGAAGCCCACCCAATCTTAATTCTGCATTCCCCAGACATGGTGATGAGTATAGAGGTGGGCATGTGACCCACAGAGAGGCTGTGAGTCCCTCACAGAGGTTGATATGTACACAGGGGGGGAAAGAGGCCTCTTCGCATTGAGATTCCTAAAGCAGATGCTGTGAGCCTAGAGCTGTGGGCAACCTAATTCTCTGGCAGTCTGGAAGAGGGAAGAAAATGAGGTCACTACACAGAGGAGGCTGAGCTGAGATTTGGGGGGAGGGTGGAAGAGAGAGACTTGATGATACAATTTCCACCTGGGCCTGAAACCAAATCCTTCCATGAACTTCTCTTTCCCTCCTTCCCCCTCTCCTTTCAAATCCTTTCCCTTTTTGGCTTAAATTAATTTGAGTTGTGTTTCTGTGAATTTCAACTAAAGTAGTCTTTATGTATTTTTATTTTTCTAGATATAAAAGTAATGCATGCTCACTCTAAAAGAAATTTGGAAGATACAAGTAAGTAAAGAGAAAAAAGAAAATTATTCTCTCATGCTTTGAGTATAACCAGGCTAGCATTTTAGAGATTTTGCAGTATTTGAAATGCTTATTTTACATAATTATGATCATAATAAATTTATTTTGCATAGTTATGATCATAATAAATATTCAAGCTTAATCTCCTGCTTTTCTACTTAATATTATAACATTTTTCCATGTTCTTAAACCACCTTATAAATAAAATTTTCTAAAATTTTCTCTATTATTAGATACTTTTGAAATATTATAACCATTTTGGATTATAACCCTAGCATTTGTTTTCCAAAATATGATTACTGGGACTAAATATTGGAACATTTTAAAGGCTCATGATATTGGGGGCGGGTGGTTGGTTTTTTTTTAAGATTTTTAAATTTATTCATGTGAGAGAGAGATTAAGAGCATGAGCAAGGGGGAGGGGCAGAGAGAGAGGGAGAAGCAGACTCCATGCTGAGCAGGGAGCCCAGCTCAGGCCCAATCTCAGGACCCTGGGATCATGACCTGAGCCGAAGGCAGATACTCAACCGACTGAGCTACCCAGGTGCTCCGGCTCATGATATATTTTTAAATATGATTCTTTATTTAGACAAATACAAATATACACAAATGAAAATTCGTTCTTCATGGATAATCAGGATTAAGTGAATCAAATATATAGGATTAAGTAAGAGGAAAAATATTAGATACCATTAGACCTTCAATGAATAGTTCTTTTAGGGGCAAAAACTATCCTGAATTAACCTAATTCAAAATTTAAGCCACATACAATTATAGAAATTAAAAGAAATAGAAACATGGATATTCAATGATGGCATATATATACATCCCTCCCTATTTGACATAATCTTTTAAAATTATAATTTTAGCATTTTCCAGTATGAAATTAATATATAAAACAACACATGATACCACTGACAACTTTTTTTTAAGGATTTATTTATTTATTTGAGAGAGAGAGAGAGTGTGGGGGGAAGGGAAAGGGAGAGAGAATCCCAGGCAGACTGCACGCTGTGTGCAGAGCCCTATGCAGGGCTCGACTGGGGGCTTGATTCCATGACCCTGAGATCAGGATGCTGAGATCATAACCCAAGGCAAAACCAAGAGTTGAACGTTTAACCAACTGCGCCACCGAGGCACCCCTACCACTGACAACTTTTATTTTTATTTTTATTTTTTTTATTTTTTTAAAGATTTTATTTATTTATTTGACAGAGACAGAGATAGCGAGAGCAGGAACACAAGCAGCGGGAGGGGGAGAGGGAGAAGCAGGCTTCCCCCCGAGGAGGGAGCCCGATGCGGGACTCGATCCCAGGACCCCGGGATCATGACCTGAGCCGAAGGCAGACGCTTAACGACTGAGCCACCCAGGCGCCCACTGACAACTTTTTAAAAATGATAATGTGCATTGTCATTGAAGAGACAGGTACAGTGCTGGGAAGGGTACAAATTAGTTTAACCCTTTGGGGACAGCTTGGCAACTATTTTATTTTTTGCATTAATGAATAAATAACCAGTCATTTAAATTGCTTTATAATATTCCATAAAGTGCATATATTTACTTAACCAATATTCTAGTTTTAGAGATTTTGATTGCTTCCAGCATTTTACTATTACAATAATGTTTTTATATTTTATTTATATTAATTTAGTATCTTATATTTTATATAATTTTAATATAATTTAATGTATTTAAATATATTATGAACTATTTTTTGGACTGATTCCCAGAAGTGAGATTATTGAGTCAAAGGTAACTGAATGAAAATAACAAAATCAGACATTTTCTGTGTTGTTGTTTTTTTTAAAGATTTTATTTATTTACTTGACAGAGAGAGAGCACAAGTAGGCAGAATGTCAGGCAGAGGGAGAGGGAGAAGCAGGCTCCCCGCTGAGCAGGGAGCCCGATGCAGGGATCGACCCCAGGACCCTGGGATCATGACCTGAGCCAAAGGCAGATGCTTAACCGACTGAGCCACCCAGGTGCCCCACATTTTCTGGTTCTTGATGGAGATTGTCAAATCACTTTTCAAAAAGAGCTTATCAGTGTACCATGCCAGCAGCATCTTGCCCTTAATCTAATCAAATTAATCTATTACAATATTTTAATAATAATGTCTCTAATCTATTAAATTATTTTAATATTTTGCTCATTTAAGAGGTGGACATTGATATCTGGTTTTAAATTTTTAAATTACTAGCAAAGATCAATTCTTCCTGAATATTTGTGTAATGTTCATCTTCACTTACATAATCTTTTTTTTAAGATTTTATTTTATTTATTTGAGAGAGTGAGAGAGAGAGAGCATGAGGCACACATGAGTCAGGGGAGAGGTCAGAGGGAGAGGGAGAAGCAGGCTCCCCGCTGAGCAGGGAGCCTGACAAGGGTTCAGCCCAAGGACCCCAGGATCATGACCTGAGCTGAAGGCAGATGCTTAATCCACTGAGCGACCCAGGTGCCCCAGTAATCTTTTAACCAGTGAGAAGGCACTCTTTTTTCAGAGCTGTTTCTGTCACATTAGGAAGAAACATGCGAGGCTCTTCTGTCACTTTGCCACTCTGGCTAATCAGTGCCCAAAGACTATTACAATGGTCCCCAAATGCCTATCCAAAAAATTGTGTCAGGACCACTTAAGAAATAATACCTGTGAAATCTATTAAAAATGCAAATTCTTAAATTCCACTCTCAGAGTATCTGATTCTGTGGGCCTGCAACATTTTTTAACAGTTCTATAGGTGAGGCTGAGATGTTGTCAGATTTGGACACAGTGCTCTAAAGCAGATGTTCATAGAGTGTGGTCCCTGGACCAAAAGCAGCAACATCACCTGGGAACTTGTTAACAATGCAAGTTCTTGAGACCCTATCCCAGACATATTGAATTAGAAACTCTCAAGGTGGGGCTCAGTAATCTGTGGGTTTTTTTTTTTTTTAAGATTTTATTTATTTATTTGAGAGACAGAGAGCACGGTTGGTGGCAGGGGGAGGGACCGAGGGAGAGGGAGAAGCAGATTCCCCACTGAATAGGGACCCCGACTCGGGGCTCGATCCCAGGACCTGAGATCATGACCTGAGCTGAAGGCAGACACAACGGAGTGAGACACCCAGGCGCCCCCAAACCATGACAATTTTAAGAGTGAAAAGTGATATAAATACTAATTACACCGGGACAGGGTGTGTAAACTGGGATGGTGGCAAGCAAACAGCAAAGTATGGTGACTCTTCTTCTTCTTTTTTTTTAAAGATTTGTTTATTTAGGGGCACCTGGGTGGCTCAGTTGTTAAGTGTCTGCCTTTGGCTCAGGTCTTGATCCCGGGGTCCTGGGATGGAGCCCCGTATCATGCTCCCTGCTCAGCAGGAGGCCTGCTTCTCCCTCCCCCCCGCCACTTGTGTTCCTTCTCTCACAGTCTCTTTCTGTCAAATAAATAAATAAATAAATAAATAAATAAATAAATAAATAAATATTTGTTTATTTATTTGAGAGAGAGAAAGAAAGAGAGTTGGGGGGTGGGGGCAGAGGGAGAGGGAGAAATTACCTCTTCCCCATTATGTCTCACTAACAGGACAGTAAATCCAAGTGCTCCCCTGGTACAGAAACCAAAGGAGCCACTTAGGGTTTCCCTCTAAGCTTCTCTCTCACCTCCCTGTGCAGTCAAGGGGTGAGCATGAGACATAAACCAGACCAACTACACTTTCTGTTCTGAAACTCTTTTCTTTTTTTTTTTTTAAGATTTTATTTATTTATTTGACAGAGAGAGACACAGCAAGAGAGGGAACACATGCAGGGGGAGTGGGAGAAGCAGGCTTCCCAAGGAGCAGGGAGCCCGATGCGGGGTTTGATCCCAGGACCCTGGGATCATGACCTGAGCCGAAGGCAGACGCTTAACGACTGAGCCACCCAGGTGCCCCTCTTTTCTTTTTTTAAGATTTATTTATTTATTTATTTGACAGAGAGACACAGCAAGAGAGGGAACATAAGCAGGGGGAGGGGAGAGGGAGAAGCAGGCTTCCCGTGGAGCAGGGAGCCCAATGTGGGGCTCGATCCCAGGACCCTGGGATCATGACCTGAGCCGAAGGCAGATGCTTAACTGACTGAGCCACCCAGGTGCCCTTCTTTTTTTTTTTTTTTTTAAGATTTAATAAAAATTCTTACTGTGGAGAATTTAGACATACATAAAAGTGGAAGGAACAATATGTTAATCTCCATAAACTCAAACTCATTCTCAACAATGATTAATACATGGCTATTCTGACTTACCTATACACTTCTCCATTTCCTCCAGGCTCCAGAGTTTTTTTGAAGCAAATCTTACAGATATAATATCGAGGAATATTTTTCCCTGTATTACTAATATAAGCCATTAGACTAATATAGGTTAGTTGATGAAAACATTGCTTTGTGCTAGAAATGATATGTGTAAAAGTCCTTTCGGTGCCCAGTACTGAAACTGACAACACCTGAAAAAAAATATTTTCTTCACTGGAGGAAAGAAGAAATGCCAAGATCTGGTGACCTGCGTTTCTCTAACTCTGTCTGTCTCTCTCTGTTACTTCCAAAGTCAAACACAGTTGTATCAATTTTATTTAACTTGATCAGATTTATTTAAGTCTGTATATTATCATGTATCCCTTAATCTCTAAATAGTTTAAAAGCCACATACTTATGTTTCATTGCTCTAAAATTACTTTACTGAAATTATCAGTATTCGGCTGTATAAAGATTATTGTTAATTTTTTGTTTATTGTGGTAATATATATATATAAAACATAAAATTTGTCATTTTAACCATTTTTTATGATTTATTTATCTGAGAGAGAGAGAGAGAGCGCATGTGAGTGGGGGGAGGGGCAGAGGGAGAGAGAGAGCGCCTGACACAGGACTTGACCTCACCACCCTGAGATTACCACCTGAATGGAAACCAAGAGTTGGACATTCAACTGACCACGCCACCCAGGAGCACCATCATTTTAGCCATTTTTAAGTGCACAATTCAGTGACCTCACGTACATTCACAATGTTTTGCAATCAGGGACTTGGTATTTTGAGCAGCATAGCACAAGGGGAGAAGTACCCAAACAAGACCAACAAGGGATCCCTACCGCTGAAACCCTCAGGATTGGAGGAAACGAGCTGTATAACCAATATTCACTGAAAGTTGCCTTCTGAACTAGTTTCGGCTAGTTTGGACTTGCCCTTGAAAGACATAATTGCTTCTTCCTTTTTCTTCCTATGGAACTTGAGTTACAAATGTCCTAGTGTTCCTACAACCTTCCAACCTTTATTTATCTCATGTGGTTTGAGCTTCAGCAGCTGGAGAGCACAAATATTGTCACATGAACTTTACAAAACACAATGTTCCTGTTTGTGTCACCACTTGAATATGCATGAGCCATCTACCCTTGCATAACCCTCTATCTGGACATCCCCAAAGACGAGGAGCCCATATACTCACAAACAACTACAGAACTAGTCGTCTTACAGCATCCAGCATGTCCTTCCCTTTACTTTTGCATCTCTTACCTGATATCTGTTTGCCTGAAAGGTTTTTTTTTTAATTGAGGTAAGACTCACATAACAAAATTAACCATTTTTAAACATATTTATCATTTTAATTCTACTATAGTTAACATCCAGTGTTATATTTGTTTCAAGTGTACAATATAGTGACTCAACAATTCCACACATTACCCAGTGCTCATCATAAGTACACTCCCAGTCCCCTTCATCTGCTTCACCCGTCTCCTCACCCACCTCCCTTTGGTAGCCATCAGTTTCTTCCTATAGTCAGGAGTCTGTTTTTTGGTTTGTTTCTTTTTTGTTGCTGTTCATTTGTTTCTTAAATTCCACATATTAGTGAGATCATATGGCATTTGTCTTTCTCTGACTGACTTATTTCACTTAACATAATACGCTCTAGATCCATCCATGTTGCAAATGGCAGATGGATACTTATGCTGCTTCCATAATTTCACTGTTGTAAATAATGCTGCAATAAACATAGGGGTCCATGTATCCTTTCAAATTAGGGTTTTTATATTCTTTGGGTAAATACCCAGGAGTGGAATTACTGGATCATGTGGTAATTCTATTTTTAATTTTCTAAGGAAGCTCCATACTGTTTTCCACAGTGGCTGCACCAGTTTTCATTCCCACCAACAGTGCACGAGGGTCCCTTTTTCTCCACATCCTCACCAGCACTTGTTGTTTCTTGTGTTTTTGATTTCAGTCATTCTGACAGGTGTGAGTTGATATCTCATGGTGGTTTTGACTTGCATTTTCCTAGTAATGAGTGACTTTGAACATCTTTTCATGGGTCTGTTGGCCATCTATATATCTTCTTTGGAAAAATGTCTATTCAGGGGTGCCTGGGTGGCTTAGTCAGTTAAGCGTCTGCCTTTGGCACATGTTATGATCCTGGGGTCCTGGGATGGAACCCTACATCAGGCTCTGCTCAGCGGGGAGCCTGCTTCTCCCTCTCCCCACCCCTGCCCCCGCTTGTGCTCTCTCTCTCAAATAAATAAATAAAATATTTTTTTTAAAAAAGAAGACTGTCTGTTTATGTCTTCTGCCCATTTTTTAATTGGATGATTAGTTTTTTGTGTGTTGAGTTGTATAAGTTCTTTATATATTTTGGTTACTAACCCTTTATCAGATATGTCATTTGCAAATATCTTCTCCCATTCAGGAGGTTGTCTTTTAGGTTTGTCAATGGTTTCCTTTGCCATACAGAAGTTTTTTATTTTGATGAAGTCCAAATAGTTTATTTTTGCTTTTTTCCTTTTCCTCAGGAGACATATCTAGAAAAATCTTGCTATGGCCACTGTTAGAGACATTACTCCCTGTGCTCTTTTCTAGGATTTTTACGGTTTCAAGTCTCACATATAGTCTTTAATCCATTTTGAGTTTCTTTTTGTATATGGTGTGAGAAATTTTCATTCTTTTGCATGTAGCTGTCCAATTTTCCCAGCCCCATTTGTTGAGGAGACTGTCTTTCTCCCATTCCATTGCATATTCTTGCCCACTTTGTGGAAGACTAACTGACCATGTAATCATGGGCTTATTTCTGGGCTCTCTATTCTGTTCCATTGATCTGTGTGTATATTTTTTGTGCCAGAACCATGTTGTTTTGATTACTACAGCTTTGTAGTAAATCTTGAAATCTGGGATTGTAATACCTCCTGTTTTGTTATTCTTTTTCAAGATTGCTTTGGCTATTCGGGGTCTTCTGTGGTTCAATACAAGTTTTAAAATTATTTGTTCTAGATGTACAGAAAATGTTGTTGTTATTTTGATAAGTATTACATGAAATCTGTGGATTGCTTTGGGTAGTATAGACATTTTAACAACATTGGTTCTTCCAATCTGTGAGCATGGAATATCTTTCATTTGTTCGTGTCATCTTCAATTTCTTCCATCAGTGTTTTATAGTTTTCAAAGTACAGGTCTTTCAGCTCCTTGGTTAAGTGTATTTTTAAGATTTTTTTTTTTTTTTGAGAGAGAGAGAATGAGAGAGAGTGAGTACATGAGAGGGGGGAGGGTCAGAGGGAGAAGCAGACTCCCTGCCGAGCAGGGAGCCCGATGCGGGACTCGATCCCAGGACTCCAGGATCATGACCTGAGCCGAAGGCAGTCGCTTAACCAACTGAGCCACCCAGGCGCCCCTAAGTTTATTTTTAGATATCTTATTATTTTGGTGCATTTTTAAATGGGATTGTTTTCTTAATTTCTCTTTCTGCTACTTCATTATTACTGTATAAAAATGCAATGGATTTCTGTATATTGATTTTGTATCCTGTGACCTTACTGAATTCATATATAAGTTCTATTAGTTTTTTGGTGGAGTCTTTAGGGTTTTCTATATACAGTATGTCATCTGCAAATAGTGAAAATTTTACTTGCTCCTTCCCAATTTGGATGCCTTTATTTCTTTTTCTTGTCTGATTGCTGTAGCTAGGACTTCTGATACTCTGTTGAATAAGAGTGGACATCCTTGTCTTGTTCCTGATCTTAAGGGAAAAGCTCTCAGTTTTTCACTATTAAGTATAATCATTAACCATTTTAATTGTGCAATCCAGTGGCATTTAATACATTCACAATGTTGTGCCACCATCACTTCCAAGTAGTTCCAAGACGTTTTCATTACCCACCTCCACCAAAAAAACCCTGTATCTATTAGCAGCCACTCCCTATATTCTACTCCACCCAGGCCCTGACAACCATGAATCTCTGTCTATGGATTTACCCATTCTGAATGTTTCATATAAATAGAATCATACAAATGTGGCCTTTTGTGTATGGCTTCATTCACTTAGTATAATATTTTTGAGGTTCATCCACATCGTAGTATGTACCAGTACTTCATTCTTTTTTATGGCTGAATTATATTCCACTCTATGGATATACTACATGCATTCATCATTCAATAGACAGTGGGTTGTTTTCACCCTTTGGCTATTGTAAATAGTGCTGCTATGAACATTTATGTACAAGTATTTGTTTGAATACCTGTTTTCAATTCTTTTGGATATATACGGAGAAGTGGAATTGCTGAGTCATGGTAATTTTATGTATAACTTTTTGAGGAACTGCAAAACTGTCTTCCATAATGGCTACACTGTTTTACATTTCTACCAGAAATGTACAAGAGTTCCAATTTTCCATATCCTTGTCAACACTTACTTTACTTTTTTTTTTAAGATTTATTTATTTATTTGAGAGAGAGAAAGAGTGTGGGGATGGGGGTGGGAGGGATAGAGGGAGAGGGAGAGAGAATCGCAAGCAGACTCCTCACTGAGCATGGAGCCCAATGCTGGGCTTGATCTCACAACCCTGAGATCATGACCTAAGCTGAAATCAAGAGTTGGATGCCTAACCAACTGAGCCACCCCAACACTTATTTTCTATTTAAAAAAAAAATTATGGCCAACTTAGTGAGTGTGGAGCAGTATTTCATTGTGATTTTAATTTGTATTTCCCTAATGACTCATGATGTTGAACGTCTTTTCATATGCTTGTTGGCTATTTGTATATCTTCTTTGGAGAAAAGTGTGTTCAAGTCCTTTGCTCATTTTTAAAATGAGTACTAAACACTTAATCTGCCCATACATTGATCTTGGACTTCCCAGCCTCCACAACTGTGAGAAATAAGTGTTTGTTGTGTATGAGCCACCCAGTCTATGGTATTCTGTTATAGCAGCCTGAATTAACTAAGACAAAGGCATGAAGATTTCTCCTATGTTTTCTTCTGAGAGGTTTTTGTTTTTAAGATTTATTTATTTATTTATTTTAGAGAGAAAGAGAGCACAAGCAGGAGGAACAGAGGGAGAGGGAGAAAGAATCTCAAGCAGACTCCACGTTGAGTGCAGAACCTAACACAGGGCTCAGTCTCACAACTCTGAGATCACAATCTGACCTGAATGCTTAACCGACTGCACCACACAGGCACTCCTCTTCTGAGAATTTTATAGTTTATAGTTTTATAGTTCTTATATTTAGGTCCTTCAACCATTTTGAATTAATTTTTATATATTTTTGTATATAAATGTACTTACTTCATTTTTTTTGCACATGGATATCCAGTTCTTCCAGACCCATTTGTTGAAGAGACTGTTCTCTCCCTTATTGAAAGGTTTTGGCACCTTTGTGAAAAATCAATTGGCTGGGCTGTAGATATATGTTTTTAGTTCTGGACTATCAATTCTATTTCATTGATTTAAATCTCTCTCCTTATGCAAAAACCACAGTATTTTAATTACTAAAGGATTGTAATAAGTTTTGAAATTGTAAGTGTAAGTCCCCCAGCTTTGTACTTTTTTTTCAAGATTGTTTTGACTATTTGGGGTTCCTTGAGACCATATATGAGTTTGAGGATTGACTTTTCTATTTCTTCAAGAAAAGTGTGGAGTTTTGATAGGGATTGCATTGAATCTGTAGATCACTTTGAGGAGTATTGTCATCCTCATAATATCAAGTCTTTTAATCGATAAGCATGGGATATCTTTCCATTTATTTAAGTCTTCTATAACTTCTTTTTTTTTAAGATTTTTATTTATTTATTTGAGAGAGAGAGAATGAGAGAGAGAGCACATGAGAGGGGGAAGGTCAGAGAGAGAAGCAGACTCCCTGCTGAGCTGGCAGCCCAATGCAGGACTGGATCCAGGGATTCCAGGATCATGACCTGAGCCGAAGGCAGTCGCTTAACCAACTGAGCCACCCAGGTGCCCAAAGTCTTCTATAACTTCTTTCAGCAGTGTTTTATAATATTCAGTCAGTAAGTTTTGCTTCTTCTTGGTTAAATTTATTGCTAAGTAATAAATTAGCACCAACCTCAGAATTTCTGATTCAGTAGAACTAAGGTGGGGTCCAAAAATTTGCATTTTTAGCAAGTTTCTAGGTAATGCTGATGCTGCTGGTCTGGGGGCCACATTTAAGAACTAATTTAAGCTAAGACTCAAGTAATAGAGTTTTGGGGAAAAAAATTCTCCAGGTGTTTTTCAGTGTGCAGCCAGGATAGAAAAATTACTTCCCTAGCACTATTTCCTCTCTAATTATAGAGAGACAGAGAGTACAGAAAGCCTAACTCTCCTAAATCAGGATACTTTGATTGAATGATAAAAGAGGAAGGGAAGAAGGAAGGAACGTCAGATAGAGTCCCAGGGTGAACTGGAGACTCTCTGATAGGTTTGACCTCCATGGTGGGAAAGAATGGTTGGACTCAATTCCTAAATTTTACTTCTGCTCAGTTTCTAAATTTTACTTCTGTTCAGACTTTAATCTGTACTTTTCTATGATTATAGAACTAGGGGTAAAAACTGTTTCCTGAAATATTATTTGACACCTTTTTATCTGGATAGAAGTGCTATCCAGAAACTTTACTGAGTATCTAATACCATAGGAACTTAGATAACTCCTGGGATGAATCTTGCTTTAATTCTGGCTCTGCCCTTCCATCTGATTAAGTATTTCTTGAATTCAGGTAGCAACTGTTTAAAATTATTTGATCAGTAGCAGATGCAGCTAAAGAACATCACTGCCCCTTGCACTAAACCATTATGGATCATATGAACCAATGCTTCTCAACAAAATGGCACACATAGAAATGATAATACAGTATTCATATGGCACACTGGGGCAAGAAGAAGAGACTCCTTACAGCTGAAGATAGGCAGCCAGGGTTCTGACCAGCTGCTCCAAGGACTTAGGGCAGTCAATATCTCAATTAGCTACAACCAAACCTGCTGTTTAGAAATCTCTGATGTAGCCAAAGTATCCAATTACTTCATGTAGTTGCAACCTTCCGTAATACATAGTGTTTAAAGAAGATATCCTCAAGAAGCCATTGTTGAAAAAAAGAAAAAGGAAGCCATTGTTGGCTTAAATATATTATAAATGACTTTATCTAAATTTGTTTAATTGTGCATTTACTCATGATATGTGTGGATTTGTTCCATGATACAGTTGTACAATAACTATTGCCGCAATCCTGGGGTAATACTGGAAATGAAGGGAGCAGAATTAGAAAGTCTAGAACATTTAGAGAAGGCCAGTGTGGTTACCACTTTAGGTGTTCCATAATCAGGAACAGTCCCTTGAAAGCCAGGTGGCTCCATTTCCTCCATGCCAGACTCAGGCGTGGGCAAATCTCCCAAGCCATGGCATCTCATATCCAACATCCTTCTGGGACTCCATGCAGACATCTCCCCATCCACACATTGTGTATAAGTGGGACACAGGGCTCTGCCAAAATCAAACCCTCCTCCCCAGCCCCGTGGGGGCAGCTCCACTTTAACTGCTTGTTGGGTCCATGTCTGTTTTTCTTCAGGCCAATACAAAGATGTTGGAAATGTTCTCTAATTGGTGAGAAGAGTCCAAATGTAGTTTTCCTTATGGAAGTGGAATACCTTTCTATTCTTTTCAGTCTCTTAAAGCGAGTGGCTAAGAACTGGACAGAAGACGCTGCTATATGAACAAATTAGCCTGCCTCCAAAGGAAAAGGTCTCTGCTTCAGGAACACGTATTTACAGCTGAAGCTCAAGAAATTACATGGTGGGGCACCTGGGTGGCTCAGTCGTTAAGTGTCTGCCTTCGGCTCAGGTCATGATCCCAGGGTCCTGGGATTGAGCCCCGCATTGGGCTCCCTGCTCTGCGGGAAGCCTGCTTCTCCCTCTCCCACTCCCCCTGCTTGTGTTCCCTCTCTCGCTGTGTCTCTGTCTGTCAAACAAATAAATAAAATCTTTTTTAAAAATTACATAGTGAAATAGTATTTAAGATTGAAGACTTTTTGGGAGGGACTGGGTGGCTCAGTCAGTTAAGCATCCCACTCTTGATTTCAGCTCAGGACATGATTTCAGGGTCGTGGGATTGAGCCCCAAGTCAGGCTCTGAGCTCAGCAGGGAGTCTGCTTGAGATTCTCTCTTTCTCTCCCTCCCCTCTGCCCCCTCCCCCACTTATGCTCTCTCTCTTTAAAATAAATAAATCTTTTAAAAACGATTGAAGACTTTTTTTAGTTATATGAGTTCTGCTTTTATGTAAAAATGCAGGATACTCTAATTATGGACAGATTATTGCTAGTGATATGTACAGTGATAGAAGTTTTCCACATTCAAAATAGAAATAAATGCTTTCTGTGTTAGATGAAACAGGTCCAGGGCTAGAAGGGGAGGGGTGGATCTGTGTAGTGTTTGAATGTGTGAGTTGGTCTAAGTGCAAAACCAGAGGTGGACTGCAAGCAAACATAGAAACTAATACCCAGAAACAAACTGGATTAGAGTAGGAAAAAGAGATCATAGAAGTGTGAAACTAGAAGCAGGCATCAAGAAACAAAACTGGATAAAATCCCAAAGAAGTTTGAGAATCTAAGTCATCAGGGAGAATGGAGCAACTTCTCTCACCATTGAGATCTGATCTAAGACAATTTATGAGTTCAGGAATTGTCAGCTTGTTCTAGTAAAAATAACGGTAGATTCCAGATATTGAAGGTGGTTCAGGACCCTCCTTAGGATAATACTTCCTCTCCTACAACATCGTTACTATGATTTCTTACGACATAACTTAGTCTCAGACCTAAATTTTCCACAGATACCAACATGTATTAGCCAACAGGCTAAAATAAAGAGAGTGGTCACGCACACACAGTTCCTCTAAACTCAGTGAAGTCCACACTTCTTGCTCTTGGCAATCTAACAAGATAACTTGCCTGGAAGATTCACTTGGAGGCCAACACACTGTAGGCTGACAGGATGAGTCAATCTTCCAATTAGCTCAAGGAGAAGAATTCTGTATTAAGAAGGGTGACACAGAAGGAAACAAGTTAGCACTAAAAGCTCCAGGTGCTCAACAACTGTTGGGCTTCTGGGCTGCTAGGTGCTTATCCTCCATTTATGCAAAGTGGACGTACCTGAATAGTATAGCTATGCCCAATAATATGGTTATGCCCATAGTTATAGTTCACTATAAAAAAAATACCTGTTATCTCTTGATGCAGGTTCAGATAGCAATATGTAAAGTGCTGCGCCAGCCTCCTTTGAGGGATGGACTAGCGATTAAGGTCCTTAGACCTGCTAACTGATCACCTCTGCCTGGGGTGTGGACTCCTGACCAGACTGTTACAAATGTTAAATCATTGCCTCTGGGATGTAGATTAATGTATGAACACCTATACACCAAACTAGTGTATTTTTAAGCAAATTCCAGACAAAATATCAGACACCTTTAACTAAAAATGTTTACATCTAATTTTATTTTTCACAGTATTTTTTTCCTCCCAGGGTGGAAGTGAGATTGATTTTAAAAATAGTTACCATGACTCAGAAATGGAGAAAATGTAATGTGCTTTACTATTAGTCAAGGGGCAGAAATCCTACTCCAATTAATTTAAGCAGAATAGACGTTAGCAGATCCTGGTCCTGGCAAGAATAGAGAAGGATCCAACCATAGGGCCTCTGGACCCAGGGACTCAAAGGATATTGAAATCTCTTCTCATTCTCTTTCTCTCTCTCCCCGTCTGCCTTGTGTTTCTTCCTCACAGGTCTATTTCTCTGTGTTTTGGCCTCATTCTCTTCTATTTCTTGAAAAGACTTTTTACAAGGCATGCCAGACCCTTTAGCTTCACTTCCTTCTAGCTCCATGACCCCAGAGCCTTCTAGCTCCATGACCCCAGAGCCAGGGGCTCCATGACCCCTCTATTTCAATTTTTTTAAAAGATTTATTTATTTGTATGAGA
Source organism: Leptonychotes weddellii (assembly GCF_054177405.1). Lineage (NCBI taxonomy): Eukaryota > Metazoa > Chordata > Mammalia > Carnivora > Phocidae > Leptonychotes > Leptonychotes weddellii. Next base: position 63,947,614 of record NC_138378.1, on the reverse strand, counting down.
GAGAGCACATGCCTGCAAGATTGGTGGTGGGGGGGGCGGTAGAGGGAGGGAATTTCAAGCAGGCTCCCTGGTGATCGAGGAGCCAACTCGGGGCTTGATCTTGAGTAAATGATGAGGAAAGACGGGGGTTATCTCAATTTGTGTCACCTCCTCTGAATAATAACCCCTGGATAATCCCTCTAGCAGGAGGTTGAGGTACTTTAAGGCTGGGTCACTTGCCCTGTGCTTCCTGGGTGGGAGAGGACTGTTATCAAAAGAAAGAGTGGAGCCAAACTGCCCAAAACTATCCCTGCTCCAGCCTCCCCCATCCTCCCTATTCTTTCCCTGCTTTCCTTGGCTTATGGGTATTAAATTGGATATTACGAAAAACAAGAATTAAAACTGTTATGTCTTAAGATTCTGTAGCACATAAACTTTGATCCACGTCTTTCCTCATCATTTACTCAAGATCAAGCTAGCAGAGACCATGAAGAACTGCTGGCCTGAGAACTTTCTGGAATTCTCCCCCCCCATGATACCATTGCAATGGAAGTCTGAAGGTTTTTATAAGCAGAGGTGGGCTAACATTGATCTGGGGGGAAATGCCAATATGCCATGGCAGCCAATATCATAACCAAAATACACATCCTTGAAACATTGAAATTAATTGAACCGGGGATTGGTTAAAATGGTCTGTTTGAACATTTAATCATCATCATAGGTTCGAAGCTCCTGGGTTTTCCTGGTGAATGATACTCCTGATAAACATCTCTCTGTTTTGTGGACAATAAAATGATTCAACAAATGCCATATGTAGTATTTAGCTCTCAAGGAGACCTACGGCCTAGTTGGAACACATCCTATTTGCTGTGCCTACTGGAGGGTAGAATGAACAGATTGCTGGTAATAGCTCACTCCACATCGTGTCTGTCAGACATCATGTGCCAGGTCAAAAACTGACCACATGCAATGTGGCACCATTATTTTGCACTTCTCTCCATTACTGGGAAGCATCAAAGAAGAACAAAGAGAACAAATTGCAGGAACACTATTCAAACAAATTGTGGTGAGATATCTGACCATTACATTATGATGACTAATTCTAGCAGGGTTGATTAAAATTTGACAAATGGTAGCAGTTGCAATTTTAAGTGTTAACAGAAACACTTTGATGTCATTATTCGCAGTTTTCTGGCATGAAATTCTATGATTAAATAGATTCTGAAGAGCAGTGCTGCTGCAGCAAAAATCCACATTCCTACTCATATACAGAAGACAGTGGCCTCATGTCGGTTGATGAAACCGAAATACAAATGGAGTGACGAGTGATAACATCTAACTTCTGCTACTTAGGACCTAGTTGGTTGCTGAGAATTACACTTAGGATACTGAAATGCATAGTGTTCTGTGTGCATGAATGGTATTGCACCTGGACACTCAAAGTGTAGTACAGGGTCCTGCAGCAGCACCCAGGAGCTTGTTTAAAATGCAAATGATTTGGCCCTACTCTAGACCCACTGGATCAAAAATTCTGGGAGCCGGGCCAGCAATCTGTGTTTTACAAGGCTTCTGCATGCTTCTGGTGCACCCTAAAGCTGAGGAGCACCATCCTAATTAGTGATGAGTACTCTCCTCGTGGCTTGTGCCATTGCCCAAGCAATAGAACTTGATGATGTAGATGCGTGTGATGCACGGGTCTCCCTTGTCTGGTGTCGCTACTCGCAGCAGTAGACCAACCCAGTAGCCCTCCCATGTTGCAATGACTTCTTTCACCTAAACCTCCCCCCACACACATTAGATGGGTTGAAATAGTCTCATTTTCCTCCTTCATTTTTATAAGTCATCCACAAGAACTTCTCAGGTTGCTTTTACTTCTGGAGTTCTAAGATCTGTGATCTTTAACCAATGCCATATAGAGACAATGCTGTCTCTAAAAGTTAATACTCCTAAGGCACCTATTCTCTGCAACATGTATTCTTTAAAAATTCATTTTTATTTTTAACTCTTTTTTCACAAGACTGGAAGACTTGAATTTCCTATGTCACTTAGTACCAGGGCAAAATCATTTCAGCATGTGTTCTAGCCAGCCCTAGCCCATTTACTCCTTACTATTCGTATATTAATTAAAAATTAAATTGTAGGAAGGTACTTTTTGAACCAGTGATCAGTCAGCATCAACAAATACTTAAGTGTATGTTACAACCAATACCCTGTTCTAGGAGCAGCTGCATATATATAAAGGGCCCAAGACATGATCATCATTTAACAAAATGGTCAAGGAGAACATAGGAACTTGAAAAATTTAAGGACAGTATCAGAGAGGAGTAGAAGAGCTATCTCTAGGCATTATATGATTAATTATAAAATAAATGGAAAAGTCAGTGGAGAGGAAGAGATCACTGGATTGAATAGATCTGAGCAGGCTTCACTCAAGTTTCCTTCCCTAAGCACATGTTTAAAAACACCTGCTCCAAGAAGGGCCTTGTGTAGGTGCTGCCGAGAATGTGGGACTTGAGCCAGGCCTCCGGGAAAGGCGATTCAAATGGCAAGAACAGCATGAGCAAAGGTATGATACGAGGAGTTAACTACAGTAGGTCTGTCAAACTTCTCCTCACCTAGACCCATAACTGACCATCGCCAACTCCTGGGTGTATGGTCTTTGGAAGTTGATGTTGAATTTTGATTATTTTGTCGTATACACCTGGAACAATGGCCCATGATTTACCAGCTTGTCAGAATTGCTTTGCACAAACACCAAGATTGCTGGTGTGCACTGAGTTCATTGATAGGGTCCTGAGTTTCAGTACGGTCATGTACCAGAATGTGCCTATGTGACCAGACCTTCATAAAAACCTCAGACCCTGAAACTTGAACTAACTCCCCTGAATGAAGACATTCTGCACATGTCCTCTGCTAGAGAGAAAGCACATCCTATGTGGCCCTAAGTAGGGAAGGACTTGAAAGTCTGTATCTGATCTCTCTGGTTTCTGCCGAATGCATTATCTCTTTCCTGCTGCTTGTGCTCTGTACCTTTTGCTGTGGTAAACCTTAGCCATGAGTGTAACCTGATATTGAGTCTTATAAATCCTTCTAAAGGATGGCTAAACATGGGGTGGTCATGGGACCCCTGAAACATATGGCATGCAACAAAATTCAAAATGCACATGATTTTTTGAGGAGGCAGAGACAATAAATATTTAGATCTGATGGGAAAATTCAGTTCTTTATTTTTTATTTTTTTTATTATTATGTTCAATTAGCCAGCATATAGTACATTATTAGGTTTTTTTTAAGATTTTATTTATTTATTTGACAGAGAGAGACACAGCGAGAGAGGGAACACAAGCAGGGAGAGTGGGAGAGGGAGAAGCAGGCCTCCCGCGGAGCAGGGAGCCTGATGCGGGGCTCAATCCCAGGACTCTGGGATCATGATCTGAGCTGAAGGCAGATGCTTAATGACTGAGCCACCCAGGCACCTCACATCATTAGTTTTTGATGTAGGGTTCAACGATTCATTAGTTGCATATAACCCCCAGTGCTCATCACCACAGGTGCCCTCCTTAATACCCATCACTCGGCTACCTCATCCCCTCACCCCCCGGAAAATTTAATTCTTGATTGCTGAATATAAGGAAAGGGTATGTGAGTGTTCATTGTACTGTCAAGGTTCCTGTAGGTTTGAAATTTTTCAAAATCTAAATTTGTAAAAAAAAAAAAAAATGGATAGTATTAGGAAATGAGTAAGTACTAAGAAATGTTAGCAATTTGAAAATCAATTATTGCATACGTGCATGGATATATTTGTATATAGAATCATAGAATTTTAAGTTGTCTTGAAGAATAGAAGTTTTACACGCCACTGTTTAGTCAAATCTATCCATCTTTTCTTGTTTGTTTGCATGTGTATTCTGGCGAGAACTCCTGCCTTGGACAGATGGGGGGCTGGGGAGCATGGTAGAGCCCTGAGTTCCTGGGCTGTAAGCAGACATGAGGCTGTGATAAATGGAGCCAAGAGGATAATTACCAGGTCAGTTTCCTATGGAGTTACTGGGTCAGTAGTGCCAAGACCAATAGTCTAGGGTCAGGATGCCAAAATCAGACAAAACAAGGAGAAGAGGAATCTCAGGTTCAAAGCTGATCTGTCTGACAGAGCAGGCAATGCAAAGAGAGTTCAAACAGGGAGGAAGGCAGATGAGCCAAGAATGATCTCTAACAAAAAATACATACAGCTACAATTTCTTTTTTAACCTGGTTACTGCTGGAAGAGTTGGTATATCCTGAAGAAACTGATGCAGCTAGGGAGTGGACATTTATAAGGTCACAGAGTTCTCTCTCATCCTGAGATTGAATAAATGTTTGCTTATATTTTCTTCTAGTTTTATTATTTGACATTTTACATGTAATTGTTTAATCCCTCTGGTTAAACTATCATGTCTATATGCATGGGTGAGATTGGTTTATACTGTGCTAGCTTCTTCAGGTTTTATTAATGGGTTATGCGTAGTGGTCGAGCACATGAATTCTGGAGTCAGACTCCATGGTCCCAATCTTGGTTCTACCAATAAGTGGCAATATTACTCAACCTCTGGATATCTCACTCTCCTCTCTATAAAGTGCAGCTAAAATATTACCTATCATAGGGTTATCACAACGATTAAATGAGATCTGGATGTAAAGCTCTTGGCACAGTTCTGATAAAAAGTAGGTGCTCAATAAGTTTTAATTCTTTTATTAGTATTTGCAGCATCAGAAGGAATTACAAATAAGAAAAGAAGGAAGGCTGGAATGACCCCTATTATGTTGGGTTGGAATAAAAAGTATCAGGAGCAAGACAGTGAAATAGGAGTTTTCTGCTATTGTCCCACCACAGAATCAATTTTGACAATCATTCACAGGTGAGAATACCTTTGTGGGTGTCTGGCAGTCCATTGGAGGAGTTCCAGCACATCACTGGAACAAAAAATCTGAGAATAGACCCAATGAAGAGGGCAAGAAGAACAGTTTTACTTTATTTGCATAAGTTCTGGGGATCTAACATACAGCATGGTGACTATAATTAATATTACTGTATCATATACTTGAAAGCTGCCAAGTCTGTAGATTTTAAGCATTCTCACCACACAAAGTATTTATGTGAAGTAATATATGTATTAATTGACTTAATTGTGATAATCATTTGACAATGTATACATATATCAAATCATGTCATACACTTTCAATATATATAATTTTGTCAATTATACCTCAATAAAACTGGTTTAAAAAGTATCAGTATGAACTAATGGTTTTGGATAAAGAAATAGAGGTGTATACATATATATATAGATATAGATATTAATGTATATGTGTATACATATATTTCCTAGCTCTGTCTGCTGAGAGGGCCTAGAAGCAATGATACTTCAGTAGCAACAAACATATTTGGTGCCCAGACTTTGTTCAATAAATACACTTTTCCAAAAAATAAAGAGAAACCAAAGCTCTTAGAGAAATGACTGATTCCAGGGCTGAAACAGAAAGAGAACAAGAGGAGCCTGGAGCAATCTTGTAATACCAAAAAGTATGTGGTCAAAAAATGACAGGGGCATGTTGAAAGGACATAGGAACCAATATGAAGGGGGTGCCAATGACCAACTCTGTGACAATTTAAGCAAAAATAAATAAATAATGATAATAGCATATTATATAACCCATGGAATAAAAATAATGTCCATAAGGCCATCTCATAAAAAATTGAATAAAACCAATTGGTGGAGTAGGGAAAGCTCTTCATTACAGTAGAATTTCAAGAAATAAATGTTGAAGAAGTGATGGAGATGAGAAATCATCATTTGCCAAACACATAGTAAACATTGTTTCAGCCAAGAATCATTAATGGATGCTAAAATCGGTGGGCTAGAGTATAGAAAAATGGGATTTTTACATAATGTCCAAGTATCTCCCCAGAAAATACTTATTGATGGCAAAGAGAAAAAGTGTCAAGGTCACGATGGGCAAAGGAAAGTTGAGAAACTATCCCAGATCAAAGAGATTGAGGAGACATGATAGCCGAATGTATTGTGTGATCGTGAGTCGCCCCCTGGTCCAAGGAAAGGAAGACATTAGTGGACGGCTGGCGAAACCTGAATATGGTCTGTAGATTAGTTGTATTTATTTGTGTTATTTTCTCAGTTTTGATCATTTTAATGTGATTGTGCGACATTTAGCATTTGGGGAAGTTAAGGGTATACAGGAATTCCTTGTACTATTTTTGCAACTCTTTTGTAAGGCTGAAATAGTTCCATAATGAAAAGTTAAAAAACAAAAAGAAAATGTTTTTCCTGTTCACCAAAATCTTTCCAGATTCTTCTAAGATACATATTAGTAATAGACATTTTATATAAAGGTAGCTTTGTTCTGTTTTACAGAACTGGGATTGTATTATACATGGCTCTTTTTTGTTTCCACTCAACAACTGTCTTCAATTCTTTTTGGGTGTAGGCTTATTTCACAATGACCTAGTTTAACTTCTGTCTCCTTGAAGATGGGCCCCAGACAACCATATCTCTACTTGTATGACTTCATTCCCTGATCACAGATGATCACATCATGTGTAGAAATTGGACCCACACCTACTCCATCCAATGTTTTCTACCAGGAATTTGAAACTGGGGGCATAATATTCTTTTTCAGACTGAGCCACTGTCTTGAGTGAAGGGAAGTTTAAAACGTCAAACGAGTATAGCTGTAACCTGATGGGTGGATTGAGCAGCAGAGACAGTTGCTAGGCAGAGAAATGACAATTCAACAGAGAAGCCAAGACAGGATATGAGAAGGCATTTCCTGGGTTCCTGGTTGCTAACCATTTTAATATCCCATGCTCTTTCTGGGGTACTTCTGCCCTCAGATTCTAGAAGACACATTGAATCCATATTGTACATTCTCCTTTTCGGCTCTGGCCAGCTGCCGAAAGGCAGACACCACACTAGTTATGTTTACAGAAATAATTTTATATAAAGAATTGCTAACTAGGTACTGATGAAATGAACAGGCAACAAGAAAACAATAAGGCATCATGGAGGTAGCAAATGCAGGAAGCAGATGCCACCATTAGACTTGGAGGGAACAGAGGAACATGGTTTGGGACTGTTAAAACCTGAAAGCTTGTAGGAGGAACCAGGAGGAAATGCTTTGAGGGTCCCAGCCCCAGCAGAACAAAGCACACTAAGGAAGAGTGGGCTGGAAGCAGAGAGACAGTCAGAGGATAACTGGCTTGGCAGCTCAGATCATTTTCTCTCCCTTGCAAACAAAGCGTTCTAACAAACAAAACAATATTTTATGCAAATTTTGCATGGTAATATATACATTCTCCAAGAGGATTTCAAATGGTTGCACAGTACTTAATTATATACCTGTACCCCAATGATTCACAGGCCTCTGCTTTTAAATCTTTTGGTTGTTTTTAGTTCTTCACTATTATGTACAACATTGCTGTGAACATCTTTCCATGTTCTTCATTGTAGGTTTATCTTCATATGGATCTTTAGTTCTCTGAAATAATTCCTAGAACTTGCACGTCAAGTAGATGCACATTAAAAAACAAAGCTTTGTGTATTGAAAATTATCAAATCTACAGAAAAATTACATGAATAGTACAAATGAGGCCTAGGTTCAACAATTATTGACTTTCTCCACATTTATTTTCTCTATCTTTCTCTGAATCATGTAAGAGTAATTTGCATATAATAAAAAGCTATACACTTCATAGTCATTTAAAAAAATTTAATTCCAGTATAGTTAACATGCAGTGTTAGTTTCAGGTGCAGAATATAGTGTTTCAACAATTCTATGTGTTATTCAGTGCTCACTATGATAAATGTACTCTTAATCCCCCCTTCACCTATTCTACCCATCCCCCCACCAGCCACCCCTCTGGTAACATCAGTTTGTTCTCTATAGTTAAGAGTCTGTTTTTGTGTTTGTCTCTTTTTCTTTGTTCACTTATTATTTTTTCTTAAATTCCACATATGAGTGAAATCATACAGTTTTTGTTTTTCTCTAACTTATTTCATTTAGCATAAAAGGGTATACTTTTTTTTTAAAGTGTTGTCTGCTTTATTTATTTATTTATTTTTTAAAGATTTTGTTTATTTGACAGAGAGAGACACAGCGAGAGAGGGAACACAAGCAGGGAGAGTGGGAGGGGGAGAAGCAGGCTTCCCGAGGAGCGGGGAGCCCGATGTGGGGCTCGATCTCAGGACTCTGGGATCATGACCTGAGCTGAAGGCAGACGCTTAACCACTGAGCCACCCAGGCGCCCCAAAGGGTATACATTTTAAAGGATTTTAGTTCATATGGTCAAAGTGCATTCCAGAAAAATTGTACCAATTTACACCTATTAACAGCATATAAAATTGTTTCTTCCCTATCCCCTATCCTTCCATTTCTGGCCAAATACAGTCTTAATTACTGTAGTTTCAAAGTATAATACATTTTGGAGGCATCTGAATGGCTCAGTCAGTTAAGTATTGGACTCTTGATTTTGGCTCAGGTCATGATCTCAGGGTTGTGAGATCGAGCCCCACCTGGGCTCTGCACTGGGTGTGGAACCTGCTTAAGATTCTCTGTCTCTGTCTCCCTCTCCCTCTGCTGTTCCCCAACCTCTAAAAAAAATAATACATTTTCATTATCTGGAGGGTCGAGTTCCCCCATATTTTTTTCTTTTTAAAAATTTTATTGATTAATCATTTGGATATATTTAAACATCATTTTTTAAAGATTTGAAAAGTTCCCATGAAAAAGGTCCTTATAAGTTAAAGTTGCATACTGGAAGTATTTTTATGGGTGAAAGGACATGTCTAAGATTTGCTCTTTTTTTGGAGTATTTTTATTTCACGTACAGTGAGTTGCCATTCAGGTAGGTATCTTGGATATCTGCAGTTAAGGTAGGTATCTTGGACCTATGGTAGGTATCTTCCGTACTGACGGAAGCGAAGCATATTGAGGCGGTATTTCCGAATCAGACCGTGCGGGTTTGAGCAGACGCGGCAAGAACGAGAACCCTGGCCAAATTTCCTTGGATGGCTCCAATAGAGCTGCTGGTGACCTATCTTGCTCTCTCGGATGCCATGAGGCAAAAAGTAAGATTTGCTTTAAAATAAACTAGCCAAAAGAAAAAAAAAAAAAAAACGGGGGCAGGATGTAAAAAGATAATACAACATCAGCAAGATAGTGATAATTATTGAATTGTGTCATGGGTTTATTATACTAATTTCTCTATGTTTGAAATTTTCTCTGCTAAAAGGTAAGAGAAAAATAAGTTATCTTAAAAATTTCATTAAAATAACAGATTAAGGGCGCCTGGGTGGCTCAGTCAGCTAAGTGTCTGCCTTCATCAGGTCAGGATCCCGGAGTCCCAGGATTGAGTCCCCAGCAGGCTCCCCGCTCAGCAGAGAGTCTGCTTCTTGTTCTGACCTTCCCTCCTCTCGTACTCTCTCTCTCACTCTCTCAAATAAAAAGATAAATAAAATAAAATAATAGATTAAGTAAGAATCACTTGACATCATTACTATATAAAATCTTGCTCTCAATATTCACAGTATATTTACTTATTGGCTTAATCCCATGATAGACATAGACATAGTTTCAGAATTTCTAACTCATTCCCTTCTGAAAAACAAAATTATTAACTATAGTACAATATTCATACATAGTTCTTTTTCTTTTTAGCTTTAGTGCAGGGGTGTGCAATCTTTTTCTCTAAAGGGCCATATAGGAAGTACTTTCAGTTTTGGGTGTCATACAGTTTGTGTTGCAACTACTTAACCCTGCCATTGTACTGCAAAAGCAGCTATAGACAACATATAAATGAATAAGCGTAGATGTGTCTAATAAAACTTAATTTGCAAAAGTAGCCAGTGGACTGGATGTGGTCCATAGGCCTTAATTTGTCAAACACTGCCTTCAAATATGTAGTCAAAATATTGATGTCCAAAGTTACCTGGATGAGTTTTTGTCTGTCCTCATTCCTTCAGTGTGATTAGGTTATTATTCTATAATATAGTTGGGTTCATTTGTTACTATTTGTATTCCATTTTGGTGCCTCTCACATCTTGGTTGAATTAGGTAATTTATTTTATGCGTATGTGAAACATTAACCTGGTTCTAAAAGTCAGAGCTATACAAGGAAGTTTACCTCCAAAAGTATCAGTACCCTCTCAATCCTTTTACCCTGTTCCTACTCCTCTTCCATCCTTTCCACTTTGCTCCCACCCACTCCCTGTAGGTAACCAACCTCATTGGTTTCTGGTTTATTCTTCCTCTCCCCATTCCCTTCCCTTCGCTTCCATTCCCCTTCCTTTCTTTTCCTTTTCTGTCCCTCCTCCTCCTCTTTCTCCTTCTTCCACAAATAAGCACATACAGATGTCTTTTCTTTTCCTGTTTTTCTTACATGAAGGTAAAGACCCTTTTGTATTTTGCTTTTTACACTTAAAATTTTTATCCTGAAATCAACCCATACCAGTTCATAGAGATCTTCCTCATTCTCTTTTCTAGCTGTGTAGTATGCCTTTGGGTTGCTGTACAATAGTTTATTCAATTATACTAAGAGGAGTTACTTTTAAATTATATACAGTTTTTTAAAAAATGTTTTTATACAAATATACACATGTCAAATTATATGCACATATCAAAGTGGTACAGCTCAATGAATTTTCACAAATGGAACTCACAAGGGTAACCAGTAACCAGGTCAAGAAATAGAACATTATTAGTGCCTCAAAAGCCTGCCTTGTGCTTCTTTCCTGTTACCGTCTCCACTACCTATGGTAACTCACCACTATCTACTTCTAAGACTAAAGATTAGTTTTACCTACCTTTGTTCTTAATATCAATGGAATTTTACAATATGCACTCATTTGTGTCTCACTTCTTTCATTCAACATTAGATTGTGAGAATCATCTATATTATTCTGGGTAGATCATTCATTCTTGTTGCTGTATAGTATGCTATTTACCCATTTTTTAAAAGATTTATTTATTTATTTTAGAAAGAGAGAGTGGGGGGGGCGGAGCAAGATGGCGGAGGAGTAGGAGACCTGGATTTCGTCTCCTCTCAGGAATTCAGCTGGATAGGGATCAAACCATTCTGAACACCTACAAACTCAACAGGAGATCGAAGAAAGGAATAGCAACAACTCTCT
>NC_138378.1:63915263-63935955 GCF_054177405.1 Leptonychotes weddellii | reverse complement strand
GTAGGTCAGTGGAACAGAATAGAAAACCCAGAAATGAACCCACAACTATACGGTCAATTAATCTTCAACAAAGCAGGAAAGAATATCCAATGGAAAAAAGACAGTCTCTTCAACAAATGGTGTTAAGAAACTGGACAGTGACCTGCAAAAGAATGAAACTGGACCTCTTTCTTATACAAACACAAAAATCAATTCAAAATGGATTAAAGACCTAAGTGTGAGACCTGAAACCATAAAGATCCTAGAGGAGAACACAGGCAGTAACCTCTTTGACAATGGCTGTAGCAACTTCTTTCTAGGTATGTCTCCTGAGGCAAGGGAGACAAAAGCAAAAATCAACTATTGGGACTTGTTCAAAATAAAAAGCTTCTGCACAGTGAAGGAAACAATCAGCAAAACTAAAAGGCAACCTACAGAATGGGAGAAGATATTTGCAACTGACGATCTGATAAACGGTTAGTATCCAAAATCTATAAAGAACTTATAAAACTCAACACCCAAAAAATGAATAATCCAATTTAAAAATGTGCAGAAGACATGAATAGACATTTTTCCAAAGACATACAGATGGCCAACAGACACAGGAAAAGATGCTCAACATCACTCATCAGCAGGGAAAACAAATCAAAACTGCAAGGAGATTATCACCTCACACCGGTCACAATGGCTAAAATCAAAAGCACAAGAAACAACAGGTGTTGGCAAGGATGTGGAGAAAGGGGAACCCTCTTGCACTGCTGGTGAGAATGGAAACTGGTGTGGCCACTCAGGAAAACAGCATGGAGGTTCCTCAAAAAAGTTAAAAATAGAACCACCCTCCGATCCAGCAATTAGAGTACTAGGTATTTACCCAAAGAATACAAAAATACTAATTCAAAGAGATACATGCACCCCGATGTTTATAGGAGCCTTATCTACAATAGCCAAACTATGGAAACAGTCCAAATGTCCACTGACTGACAAATGGATAAAGATGATGTGGTGTCTGTGGTGTGTGTGTGTGTGTGTGTGTGTATACATACATATACATTTATATGTATATATAATGGAGTATTATTCAGCCATAAAAAGAATGAAATCTTGTCATTTGCAACAGCATGGATAGAGCTAGAGAGTATTGTACTTAGTGAAATAAGTCACTCATATGTGGAATTTAAGAAACAAAACAAATGAGCAAAGGGTGGAAAAAAGAGAGAGAGAGGCAAACCAAGAAACAGATTTTTTTTTTTAATTTTTTTAAATTTTATTTATTTTTGAGAGAGAGAGAATGACAGAGAGAGAATGAGAGGGGTGAGGGTCAGAGGGAGAAGCAGACTCCCTGCTGAGCAGGGAGCCCGATGTGGGACTTGATCCCGGGACTCCAGGATCATGACCTGAGCCGAAGGCAGTCGCTTAACCAACTGAGCCACCAGGCGCCCCAAGAAACAGATTCTTAACTATAGAGAACAAACTGTTACCAGAGGGGAGGTGGGTGGGGCAATGGGTGAAATAGGCAATGGGGATTAAGGAGAGCGCTTCTTGTGATGAGCACAGGGTGTTGTATGAAGTGTTGAATTACTAAATTCTACACCTGAAACTAATATTACACTTTATGTCAACTAACTGGAATCTAAATAAAAACTTAATTTAAAAAACCCAATTATTTTATTAAAATAACTTCTCCCCCCTAGATTATAATGATCTTTGATCCTTTTTTGAAAGTTTGTCAGTTTGTTGCTCCCAAGCACTCTTAGCACAAGATCTTGCAAAAAAGCAGGTATTTATTAATATACACTGAAGAACATATATAACATAAAAAGATATACCAAAGCTAAGAAAAAAATTCAAGTGACATAATAATTCTGTTTACAGAACTCCCAATTAAGGAAAAGAATCAGAGATGTGCTGAGCACAATCATGGATTTGGGCAAAGGTTTTATAAACAGGAACACAGGGGTTGGAATTAGATTTGGCAAATTGTTTAACTTCTCTGAGCTCAAGTATCTTCATTTTTAAGATGGGGTTATTGTACAGACTTATGAAGATAGTATATTATACAAACACAATGCTTGGCATAAAATAAATAGTGATAATAAAGAGATCTTAAATTCATTAAAATCTATTTGGTTTTTAGTAAAGGAAGACGATTTAAGAAATACATGTTACATAAAATTAATACAAAGTGAAGAGTAATTAAAAAGAGTGACCAAATTACACTTTCTAGATTGAAATAAAAGAATTACAACAAAAGATTAATCAAAACAGAAAAAAAGGACTCTCTGTTTGACAAGGAAGGGTATCCCCTGTGAGCAGCCTGAAGCTTCCTAATACTGACTGAAAAGTGATGTCCTATCCTTGCCATGCCAGCAAATGGAGGATATTTAAGTGCATAGATGGTGCCTACTTTAACTCCGAGAGTTTTACTGCTCACCAGATATACAACATGTATGGAACAAAAAGGCCTGGAGCAGCCAACTAGCCTCCTTTGTTGATATGAATCTTCTAGGATTAAGTGGCCAAGTATGAAGAAATGCATTGCTTAACTTAATAAGCTGACGTCTGGGTTCCTTGGAGACCCCCGGGGAAAGAAACAAAGCAGAAAGAATTCTAAGTGATGTTATTCTAAAAGGCATCCCCCAAAGGTCAAATTTTCTAGGAGGTCACAAAGTCAGTACAATCTATGACAGAGCTGAGAATAAGGACATTTGCAAATTTCAAGTTAAAATAAGAGTCAGACAAAAAAGTAAACTCAGCACCCTAGGGAACGCTTACAAGATGTGTTCCAGCAGCAGCAGTAAGTAGAGCCACCTGTTAGTTCTCTTGCATCAGTGGCTACAAGCTACCGGGTAGCCCTGCCCCGAGTCTGTCAATCCAACCTGGCTTGGACTGGCACAGAGCCCATGAATATCAGTGTGGGTGCAGAAGAGCAGTTTTATGAGAAAAGGAGACTCCTCACTGTGTCCATATCCAAAGTCCTCCTCTACCGGCTGCACATGGGAATGCTTCCACAAGCACAGTATGGCCTGAATCTTTGACATATCACCACGGTGGACCTAATAGGCATGTTCCTGAGCCCCATCAACAGGATAGGAGCAAAGATTATGCCTCCAGCACTAGCTCTGCAGGTCAGGCTGTTTACTGCAAACCCTACTCTATCCCTCCAGCATGGTGCTTGCGGATAAGCATGGCATGAACAAGGAGCACTACATCTCCATGATGACACCTATGGCCCTCTTCAAACTGAGTGACACCTTCCCCTAAAGAGAGATAGGGCTGTAAGCTGGAAAGGCCCAGATGTATGTGTAACACCTGATGTGATGGTTCCTCTCTTGAAGTTCCATTTTTCTTTCTACATAATGCTACACACATGGAAGGGCCTTAAAAATATCCTAATGTACAGATTTTTATTGGTAATTTTTGAAGTCTTTTATTGTAAGTTTTCTTTGCACTTAAAAATGAGCATGCTGCTTTTGTACTCTGAAGTGTTCCAAAAAATGTTAGGAATATGTGTTATTCAGTGTGACATATAACTTTCTTCTATTTTATTTTTTATATAAAAATTTTATATAAAATAAAATATTTTGGAGGGAAAAATATAATAAAATAATAAAATATTTTGGAGAAAAAACAGATGAGCTAAAGGGAAAATCTAAATAAGAACTTGTTTCAATCCAATTGATTAATACAAAATTATTGCATTTATAAATTGTATTTACATTTGTCTAATATTTTTCACAATTATTTTTAAGGATCTTTTCTAATCAGTCCACTGGTGACCCAAATTAAAAATTTTTCCCCTAGAAAACTGGGTTTAAACCAGACAGCAACTTGTTTCCAAATACCTTGAGACAAGAGAACGCCACCACTTTTTTCTTGTTAAAAAAACAAGTTCAACTAAAATGCTTAATCAGGCAGGATGATACATTTTAAAAGGTTTTTCAAACAATCAGTATAGTGTTTCATATTCCTTAGTTTTGACACAGATCATATAATGACAAACATTTTGTTCTCATTTCTCCAAAATAATATCCTTCTTCACCCATGTGAGATCAAACAATTCATACATGCCCTCAGAAGCTGGAGGACACCTTATCAAAATACAAATAGAAGAAATAAAAATAGAAGAATGTTGTAGAAAATTAATAAA
The DNA here is from genome assembly GCF_054177405.1 of Leptonychotes weddellii. Lineage (NCBI taxonomy): Eukaryota > Metazoa > Chordata > Mammalia > Carnivora > Phocidae > Leptonychotes > Leptonychotes weddellii. The sequence goes on along the minus strand of NC_138378.1, from coordinate 63,931,829 downwards.
GCAGTAAAAAGATGCTAATATAAAAAGAAGATAAAGCACATGGGTCAAAACTCAGATTGAAAATGAAATAATCTAAGTATCTCAGGATAAGTTTGATATATATTAGGGACATTTTTTCAATTCACTCTTCCTTTGGTCTTACGGTTTTGGGCTTTCTAAAAATTAGTTGTTGCTCTAAATACTTCTTTATTTCCTATCTTTTCTTCTCTTTTAATGCCTAAAGAAAAACTGAAAATCCTCATCTATAGCAACATGAAAGTTTTGTTCAGAAAAAAAGAAAAAAAAAAAAACATTTAGGAATTTCTTCTACACAAGTCTTTCATTAGCCCAAAGAGTAATCAAATTCTCTGTAAATAACCTCAAAACTATCTCTTCCAGGGGTGCTTCAGTGGTGTAGTCGGTTAAGTGTCCAATTCGGTTTCGGCTCAGGTCATGATCTCAGGGTCCTGAGATTGAGGCCTACGTTGGGCTCTGTGCTCAGTGTGCAAAATGCTTGAGATGCTCTCTCCCATTCCCTCTGCCCCTCCTGCTCATGCTCTCTCTCTCTCTCAAATAAATAAATCTTTAAACACACACACACACACACACACCTGTCTCTCCCATGTAAATGGAACAACTGATCAAAGCTACACATTCTTCCGAATGGCAGAGTACTTTGGTCTGCTATTAACAAAATATTACTCACCATCACATGCACTGAAGTCTAGACTCCTATAAAATTATTAGCTGTTTTCAGAGAGTGCAGGCAAAAAACCTGGTGCAATTTTACTCTTTTAAAAAAGCAAAGTACTTTCTTACAGGAGCCTATAATAATTCTTTTTTAAAATCACACCTCATTTACGGACTACAAAAATTTGAGACCTTTTGTGAGACATTTTATTCAGAACACCTGTTATTCTCCTTTTATTAAACTTATTTTTCCAACCTCAAAATGTGGCAATAAAACTAAGAAATTAACCTTAAGCAAATTCTCATGCTTCAAGGCAATGATTTTTCCATTTACATCAATAGTATTTTCAGTTTCACACTTCTGTACTGTTGCCAGAGCTGTGGGGATGACTTAAAAACACACAGGAACAAAATCAGAATAATAATTTAAAAGAAAGGGGAAAAGAAAATCTAACTGCAATCTCTTTACTAGCAATTTGGGGCTCTTATCTACCCTTTTTGGTTCCTGTGTTGCACAAAAAACAGACATAAGGTACTTTATTACCTGTCCCTAAGAAACACAGTATCAATTTTGAAGATCCTCTGAAATCACTGTTTTTGGAAAGCAAACTTTCACAATATACTGAAAGAAATTTACAAACCTCTGAATGTTCATCTCTCTCATCTATAAGTCTTTTTAGATGTAATGCCATATTTTTCAAGAGTGGTTCTATTTCCTCTTGAGACATATCAGTCACTTCCATCCATTGCAGATCAAACACATTTTCCTGATTATGGGTTACCTTTAGCAAAGCAACCAAAATAAACAATTTTTTAGAATGGCTATTACTTAAAAACTGATTTCATTTTAGTACAATATTAGCTCAAATATCATATATCCCTTATCATAAAAATAGGAGAAGTAAATATGATGCCTCAAGAACACTTGAAACTTCAGATCACTACATCAAAAACTAATGATGCGGGGCAACTGGGTGGCTCAGTCATTAAGCGTCTGCCTTCGGCTCAGGTCATGATCCCGGGGTCCTGGGATCGAGCCCCACATTGGGCTCCCTGCCCTGCGGGAAGCCTGCTTCTCCCTCTCCCACTCCCCCTGCCTGTGTTCCCGCTCTTACTGTGTCTCTCTCTGTCAAATAAAGAAATAAAATCTTAAAAAGAAAAAAAAACAAAACTAAGGATGTATTGTATGGTGACTAACATAATAAAATTAAATTAAATTAAAAAAAGAACACTTGAAACTAATGATGAAAAGGCTAATAATAAAAATTATTTTTACTAAATATAAACTATAAATAAATTTCTATTTGTTTTCCTGTTAACTAAAAAGTAAAACATTTTAGGGGAAGGTAATATTGATAACGTTTGACAACTGTTTTAACAAAATCAGTTGAACTTTTGAACTTTTCTTTAGGTAAGACTAAATTTATTGTGCTTGATTCAAAAGCAAAAGTTTTTTAATCTTGTAGGATATATGTTATTGCACTTTTATATTTGAAAAGCTACATCTTTAAAGAGTCTGAAGATGACGACACTGTCACAGAACCTTAGGAGAAATGGACTACTAACATAAAGATTTTTAAAAGAATGGAAAAGTTACATAAATGAAATACTTATTTCTTGCTTTCCTTTTCTCATTGTGATTCTGATATTCTGTTTTAACTTTCACAAGAAACCGCAAAATAACACTTTGAAGAATGATGGCAAATTTAGTAACTTGCAATACTTAGAATTTATTCAAAATAAAATACAAACCACAAAGCTAGCATACACAAACAAATGTATATAAGGGGAAACTACCAAAACCCCTCCCCTGTATCTTGTGGAGTACTAATATGCTTACTGTTGACAAAAGTATTACAGACAAGAGAGTTGGACTCTAAGAATACTAACGAAGAGGAAAGATGATATACACAACACAGGTTATTCAAATAGAGAATATTTTAAACACTACCAATTTTTACTATTTAAAAATTCCCTCCCTTAGTTCTCTTTCTAATCAACATGTAAAGTTTAACATGATCTAGTTCTAAAAAGTCTCGTTAAGTGTGTAAGATTAAAAAGCTCAAGACTAGATAGATGCAGAAATAGCAGCTTTTAAAATCCATCTGTTAATTATTTTAATTACTTAATATTGCACAATATGTCCTAGACTTAAGTTTTTATATGGATGTTACAAATGTGTTATAATTCAAGTAATATCTTCAATAAAAATTATACTGTGTCCATTCATTCAAAAGGAAATCACTGGAATGACTTAGTACTTAGGTTATCATCTTACCTCTCATTTTAGTTTTGAATTACAGGCAGTGATCCACTTTCTGCTGCTTCCATTTACAATACTGTTCATTCTGTGCTAACAAAGACATACACTTCATTCCTTAAACACTTCCTACCTAACGTCCCTATGGATAAAGGCAACAGTACACGTTAGTTAGTTAGCACTGTGCCATGAGGATTCATTTAAGAAGTTATCTCTAGGGGGGTAGCGGGATGTGTTAGCCTGGTGATGGGTATTAAAGAGGGCACGTACTGCATGGAGCACTGGGTGTTACAGGCAAACAATGAATCATGGAACACTATATCAAAAACTAATGATGTAATGTATGGTGATTAACATAACATAATAATAAAAAAAAGTTATCTCTAAAGAGAAGACGATAATTTGTCTAACAGCAGGGTTCATCTGTACCTGACCTTGATTTGTTCTTGCTTGTCCTAGGACTTCAAGTATGTGGGGAGATATAAACACACCACAATCTTCATAAAAATTAGTATATAAAAACTGAGTATAAGTTATTACCTCTTGAATATGTGCTGCAACTGCTGCTTTTGTATCAAAATCTAAACCTTGAATTCTTTCAATAAATTCTTCTTTTTTCTGACACTAAAAGAAATAATAAAATGATCATTCACGTTTTATGGGCTATAGTCCTTAATATGTTGTAAATAACCAAAAACTCATCAGGCCAAAAAACTTGGTTATGTTTTGAACAGTACAATGAGGGTTTTGTTTGTTTTGCATTTAAATGGCCTAATATACTTACCTACTGAAAAGATAACAATTTAGAAATATTTATTTAAAAAGCATAGCACCGAAAACCCATGCTATTTTTATGCTGTAAAGTTCTAAAGTGGGAAACCATTACACAACCCATCTGAGGTCAGTACAATATTATTATGCTAACTTTACAAACAGAAAAGTAAAGAATCAAGAACTTGTTTCAGGGAGGATAAGTTACTTGCCAAAAAACACAGTGAGTCAGTGGCAGAATTCGGAATACAGCCAAAAAGCTCAGCCAGTCTTTGGCTATCATCAAACAAAACAGCCTTTCTTCTTGGGAAAAAAAAATTGTAAGCAATTTTTACTTCAAGCTTACAATCCATTCTCACATCTTCATCCTATCAATCTTAATAAAAGAAACCTACTTTTGAGGCCCAGTTCAACATTTATAAGGTAGTACAATAAATATTTGTTTCTACCATAACATAAAGTTACCAGGGGCAAAATTTAAGACTATATATACAAGTACACATGTACTGAGTGGAATAAAGGCAGCAATTTTTATTGTATAACTTTGTAAAATCTTTATATAAATTAAAAATATTATGATGTAAACCTAATCTTTTTCTTTTCAGTCAGTACTGAGTAAGAGTTTAACATGCATCTTAATATCTCTGCCTCCCATCTACATCTCTTAAACTGCAATCCAACTGCTGGTATAACTGTATTCTTGCAGCTACCAAATGAGAAGTGCATACAAAACAGACAGCACTGCCTTGTCTAGCTTAGTTGCATCTCCTGGGCCAATTACCCAACTACTAGTGAAGAGAATATACTCACAAAAAGAAAAAATTGGTCCTTTGATCATTAAGAAACTTAGCAAGGTTCTGCTTTATACTCTATGTATTTATTATATCAAATTGTAACATTCTACTTCTATTGCATACAATTTAACTTAACACATTCCCATTGGTAAAAATAGTTCTGTGTCCTGTAAAAACAAAATTATTAGAATGATATAATAATACTTAAAATTAAATTACTAAGAATGTACAATTTCTAGCTGTGACTAGGAAATCGAGTTTTGGGGGGATGGGATGAAAATTAGTCAATTTAAAAACAAGAATTTTTTTCATCTAGTAAATAATATTTGACAGGTCTAGTGAGAACAATTAAGAATGACTTTCTGATAGTACATTTGTAACATAATTAACTTTTTAGGTATGGTAAGCCCAATTTTTAAATTTAATGCTTCCAAAGATGTTGACCTATGTATAGTTTTCAAGCCAATGAACACATAAAATACCAGGGTTATGATGACTATGACTCAGTGGAAGGGTCTCCCAATTCAACTGCCATATCTTTGTCTGCCTTCAGTTCAAACTTAACAAATATACTTCCCTTTTCTAAGCCCTATAGCCACTGTTTCTTCACTTATACTATCTTTAGGAGCTCATCCTTTAACATAGTCTCAACACAAATCAATGAGAATTCTTCTTTTAGAACGCTTAAAATACCCACAATTTCTACTAAATCTCATCTTTATTCAAACTCTGAAAGTTTTTAAGAATTCCAAATATGCTTTATAAATAGGTTAGGCTTTCTTAAACAATACACAATGAAGGTTATAGGATCTTGAGGGAAAGAAAAGAGAAAAACTATCAAGATGGAAAAGAGAATGAGAGAAGATAACAATTCCGAAGTTGAATAATTGGACCAAACTTTTTATATCAGTGTTGTCTAATATAGTAATCACTAGCTATATGTGGCTACTGAATACCAAAATGTAGCTAGTGCAACTGAGAAATTAAAATTTTCATTTTATTTAATAGTAATTAATTTTTTTAAAAGATTTTATTTATTTATTTGACAGAGAGAAAGACCGCGAGAGAGGGAACACAAGTAGGGGGAATGGGAGAGGGAGAAGCAGGCCTCCCGTGGAGCAGGGAGCCCGATGTGGGGCTCGATCCCAGGACCCCGGGACCATGACCTGAGCTGAAGGCAGACGCTTAACGACTGAGCCACCCAGGCACCCCAATAGTAATTAATTTTAATTTAAATAGCCACATGTGGCTCACACTGGCTACTGTATTGACAGCCCCATTCTAGAGCATAAAATCTGGTGTTAAAAATAGACATATAAATAGCTTTACTTCCATCTATGAAGACTGTTGTGAAGAAGACTAGATAATCATCAGCAAATTGTTTTTTCCACTTAAAATTAAGCTCTCTTTTATCTTTATATGAAGTTCTTCATGTGTTATGGGCACTAAAGTTATTTCTAACTCTATTATAGCAACTGATATCTAAGTCAGCAGATTACCATGATATTCCAAGAAAAATGCAGAAAAGTTATTCTGGGGGGGGGCACCTAGGTGACTCAATTGGTTAAGCATCTGACTCTTGATTACGGCTCAGGTCATGATCTTGGGGTCGAGCCCTGAGCTGGGCTCCTTGTTCAGCATGGAGTCTGCTTAAGAGTCTCTCCCCTTCTCCTTCTGCCCTTCTGCCTGCTCTCTCTCTCTCTCTCATAAATTAATTAAAAGAAAAAGAAAAGTCATTTGGGTAGGAAGTTGGGGAATGGAGGAAGAATTGCATTAACCCTGAAGTCCTACATTTTTCACCAGAGTGTTTAAGCTCTTAATTCCTCAAATTCCTCACATTTTCACTTGGTACTTTCAATGCTTTCTCTTATTAAAAAAGACAGGATTATGAGGAAAAACTATACTAAAATAGAGGAAAGAGTACCCAAAATAAACTACTGAACAAGAAAACAATAAAATGAGGAACACATTACAGTGTTTTCAGTAAGAACACCAATGACTGAATAGATCATAGTTCTATCAAAAGTAAAACCAAAACATGCCACATAAAAAAATAAATAAAAATAGAAAAACTAAAATTCCCTCTTTAAAGAATGGCTCTCCCCTTGCTCCCAAAACAGAAAGTAATAAATGCTGGCAAGGATGTGGAGAAATTGGAACTCTGTGTACTGTTGGTGGGAATGTAAAATGGTACAGAAACTATGGAAAACAGTATGGCAGGTCCTAAGAAAGTTGAAAATAGAACTACCGTATATGATCCAGCAGTTCCTCTTCTGTATAGACAGCAAAAGAACTGAAAGCAGGGACTCAAACAGCTATTTGTATTACCTATGTTTACAATAGCATTATTCACAATAGGCAAAAAGTGGAAGCAACAGAATGTAGTATATTCATACAATGGAATATTATTTAGTCTTAAAAGTCAGGACACTCTGACATATGCTAAAACATGGATGAACCTTAAAAACATTATGCTAAGTGAAATAAGTCAGTTACAAAAGGGCAAATACTGAATGATTCCACTTATGTCCTAGAGTAGTCAAATTCATAAAGACAGAAAGTGGAGAATGGTGGTTGCCAGGGGCTGGGGGGAAAAGAGATACAGGGAGTTACTGTTTAACAGGTGTAAAATTTCAGTTTTGGAAGATGAGAAAAGCTCTGAGATGGGTAGTGGTGATGGGTGCACAACAATGTGAATGTATTTAATGCTAATGAACTGTACACTTAAAAATTTAGTGGGGCGCCTGGGTGGCTCAGTCGGTTAAGCGACTACCTTCGGCTCAGGTCATGATCCTGGAGTACCAGGATCGAGTCCCGCGTCGGGCTCCCTACTCAGCAGGGAGTCGGCTTCTCTCTCTGCCCCTCCCCCCTCTCATGCTCTCTATCTCATTCTCTCTCTCAAATAAATAAATAAAATTTTTAAAAAAAATTTAGTAAAATGGGGGCGCCTGGGTGGCTCAGTTGGTTAAGCGACTGCCTTCGGCTCAGGTCATGATCCTGGAGTCCCTGGATCGAGTCCCGCATCAGGCTCCCTGCTCGGCAGGGAGTCTGCTTCTCCCTCTGACCCTCTCCCCTCTCATGTACTCCCTCTCTCTCATTCTCTCTCTCTCAAATAAAAATAAATAAAATCTTAAAAAAAAATTTAGTAAAATGGTGAATTTTATTTATAAATTTTCCCGACTAAAAAAATAAAAAAACAGTATCAGCAAAAAATTCCCTCTTTATATTAAGCTACATTTGCTATTTTCATGTATTCTCAGAAAAGAAAATGCCTCAGCTAGAAGCTATGTATTATTTTATTTCCCCAGAATGTAATGGGATAATTAATGTTCTAAAATGCTAATTTTTAGGATGCTTTACAGATAACTGCTAGGAAAACAACAGGCTATATAGCCCTCAAGCTGACCAAGTTCAAAAATAGTTTTCTGAATCAAATACTAGTGTTAGAATTGCTTGTGAGGGCACACATAAAGGTCAAAATTTTAATTCCAATCACACTTGACACTCAGTTGCTTTCAACACTATGCAACCTTGCAAAAGCCCAAAATAAATAATATTTTTGGGATACTGAATAGCCAGTACTAATATAAAACTAAGGTCTGCTGAATTTTACACTGTCTTTGAAGAAAAATATTTGTAAACAACATACACTACAAACATTTTTCCTTCTGTGTAGGATGATTTTGCTTGAGAATCTCTCAACTATCTCATGGCTGGGATGCAGAGCTATGTGTCCATAAAAATTTTAGCTGATGCTCAGAACTGGTTCAGAAGATGTGTTATCCACTAGAAAAGATTCTGGTGGAACTGAACTGGTTTAATTAGTCAATAATGGAAATATCTAAGCCCTTGCCTTGAACAGTCTTCTTTGTATTCAAAGTTATTCCTGTGAATTTATATATTATCGAGGATAAAAAAGTCAATTATAAATTTATTCTGTAAGATCTTTTGACAGTGACTAATTTACTGTTTTTGAATGCTACTTCCCCTTAAGAATTTCATACTTTCTTCTTCAAAAGAAACAATTTTTTTCCAATTTCCTTATGCTTCCTTCCATTTCTATTTCTTTCATGAATATAGTATCTTTTAAAACTTGTGGCCCACTGAATTCTTGGACTTTAGTATCATACCAGCAAACTTTAACTTACTATTTCTACCTACGAATCACAAGTATAACAGATAAAACTAATCCTGATGTGGAAAAACATATTTATGCTACTTACATATTGTATTAAACATTAGACTTTTAACCTGTTGAATTACACAAGGATAGATTTTCTGTAATAGAGATTACATTCTAGAAAGTGTACAAACAATACTTGTTAGCTGATTGGTTTTGTCCTGAAGTACATTTTAGCTCTTCAGTATCAACAAAGATTTCTAATTGTTCATATAGACAGTTAAAGGCTGATAGGAGATTCTGACTGTTACACATTTTATGTCATTAGCGTCAGTGGCTCCCAAATACCGACAGGATGAAATCTAAATTCTTTTTTTTTTTTTATTAACATATAATGTATTATTTGTTTCAGGAGTATAGGTCTGTGATTCATCAGTCTTACACAATTCACAGCTCATGATGGTTTCTTTTATATTTTAGGCTTTCCCTAAACTGTTCATAGAAAGTCCTTCATTCTGCTCCATTCCCACTGTCAATTTTAGTAACCAGAAATAACAACCAAATAGTAACCAGAAGTTACAACCAAATTTATGCTGTCACTATGTTATTTAAATTTACATAACATCCACCAATAGAGGGTATTTTTAAAAGCAAATACAGTATTCAAGGCTGTAAATAATTAAGGACTGTGTTTCTAATTTAGGATCTGATGACCAAATGAGAACAGCAATGACCACAAACACTATTTTTACTGAATATTTAATCAATTATGAAGTAAACACCTGTATATTACAGAGTATGAAACTTTAATAACATGCATTGTGTAAGTCTATACCTCCCAAGCAGTTAGCTCTAAAAGCCACACTCTCTTGGAATTATTATTTCTGGCAAATGTATGTAAAAAATCACTTGTGGTCACAATATTTGTTCATAAATAAATTCATTCCAAAAATAATTGAGATAGTTTAACACTGTAATCACTTACCCAAAAAATGGCCGATTAAAGGAAAAATCAACATAGAGAAATAGGTTTTGAAGTCAGACCAGAGTTTAAACTTAACTCTTTGGCCTGTTGGCAATATGAATCTCGAGCAACCATCTTGGTTTGTCAGGGACAGTCCCAGTTTACACATGCAATTCCACTGTAATTGTTAACAGTACCCTTTCCAACTCTCACAAGTGTCTTAATTTGGGTAACTTAAATATCATCCTATATAAACACCAATCTTCTTATGTGAGAAAAGATATAAGAAAACCTATATAAGAATCATACCTGACACAAAGTACGTATTCAATATATCATAGCTGCTATTATTATTATAATCACTCATCAAAAGGGCAATATAATAATAATCCAGACTCCAAAATAACATTTTTCATAATTTCTGCCTCTTTTTGTTGTTAATCATCCCTTCTGTAACATACAAACATGCACACATAAATCATAAGGATGTTTTGGGAGAAGTTTTTAAGAGTACCTCTATGGAAATTTGAAAAACTTGGGGCCAATAAAAGGCTCAAAAAATAAAAAAAAAAATATACAGTTTTTAAATAATACAATTATCTGATAATATAAGTACAGTTTGAAATAAAATAAGAGAATAAGTGTTTTCCTGCAAAATCTCCTTAGAAGGTTATAGTTATTTAAAAGTTCCTAACACAGACTTTGAAAAACCAATAGCCCATCTTTTAGTCTCTTTCAGAAACTAGAGCCTGAAAAAACATAGAGTTATTAAAATGAAAATACAAAGAAATATTTTAACTTACCTGAACTGCACAACCCAGTAAAAGTAAAAGCAACTTTTTAACTTCTTCTGTGCCTTGTTCTGCAATAAAAACGATTGCTAAGTACTACATTTTACGTTAGTTCAACTCTCTTACTTACATTGGTAGAATCCCTTCTAAAGGTAATATCCACAACAACTTGACCCAAGGATTAAGTATGCCAAGTATAGTGAAGAAGTCAAGAAAGCAGCTGTGTGCACAATGTGGTGAGAGCAGAAGAAATGGGCAAGGATGTCAACTTTGAAGGGCTGCAGCATAGATAAGATGACCTTCAAGGCTTTATGCAATAAAGTATGCTAATTATATAAATCCACTAGTTTTCCATAAATGATTATACCACACCCGTGTACCAAATGAACTGCTGATATAGGGACATGCCACACATTCAACCAAATGGTTCCTAATAGGTCTGGCTTCTCTTAGGCCTATTAGCATTTTCTTTCTAACACTCCTATCTTATATGATCCATCTACCTACAAAATTTAAATGGCTTTCCACTGTGTAGGCGTACCTGGATCAAAACCTTAAATGTTACAGCAAAGCTGATAAAATGAATGTATATAATAAGCTGGATAAAGTTAATGATTTGTAACAGAAGTGGATAGTATATTTGCTGGTGAACAACACTCAATTCAGATTTTCTCAAAACATACAGCAGCTATCCAGAAAAAAAAGTCACTTCTTTGGGCTAAATTTCAACATCAGGGCAATCGTCTATGACAAAGTCCAAATCTTTCTTCAATCATTTCCTCTTACTCTCCAGCAAACAACCTACTTTCTTAGCCACACTAATCACCCTTCCCCAAATATATATACATCCACACTCGTCTGCCTTCACTTCTGTTACTCTCTTTGCTTGTCTTTCTTCCCTACACTCATCCCTCTAGGGAACTACTTACTAATCACAATCCTAGGCACAGCTCTAACATCTCAGTGTAGTCTTCCCTGGCAACCGCCCACCCATGGTCCCCAACTCTCACTAATCTGCCAACTTTTAGAATAATGGCTCCATATTTTATATGCCTAATACTTCTACATAGCTCTATTGTATATTAATTATTACATGATTTCCCAGTCATCTGTGTATCTCTCACCAAAACATAAGATCCTCCAGAGTACAGACCATTTTCTTTATATTCCTGGTCTCTATAATTTGGTAGGTAATTACTAAACGCATGTAAAACTGAAAATAATTCCATTCTACATATAAAAATTTTTTTTCATTTTTTAATTTATATAATCAAATATCCCAGAATATCTCTAAAGACTATCTAAACTCTTAATTCACCTCATCTAAGTGGTAGTTTCCTCAAGAAAAATTCATGCTTGATTTTAGTTTTTATTTTGGCTTTATTTTTGTTTGTTTAGAATGAGAATGGGGGGTGGGGTTTGGAGAAGATATACTTAGATTTGGGTTACGGGTAGCCTAAAAGAATAAGCCTGTTGTTGAATTGGTTAGTAGCTACTAATTTCCCTAATTGTTTAAAAATCAAAACTCTGAAGAGGTCACAATTGAAATCTGGCAAAAGGCAGAAACTTCTGAAGAAATAATTTAAATGATCTAAGAAAACTGCTTCTCACCTTTCCATTTAGAAGTAGTTTAATATAAGCTAAACATCAATCAGTAAAATCTTAGATTCAAACAGCTCTGGCAATGAAAGATAGCAGATGTATGAATATAAACTTAGAAATTACTTCAAAACCACTTCTTTCCTTTAATCTTATACCCATATTATCTTCTATACTTGTTTATAATGAGACACTAAAAATCATTACAGAAACGTATCAACTTGGTAGAGCTGAAAAAAACACTGGACTTGACATAAAATGTATGTCTGTAATATATAGACCTCATCTACATATTACAAATATTCTGTTTATTTTCTCTCTACAAAATGGAGTTTCACCTCTGACTTTCCCTAGAGTCATGAAAAACCTACTGTGTTCATATAAATGAGCAAGATCTTGATAAGCATTACAGTATTACACAAAGACTATTATCACATTATGCCAATTTTAATACTTACCAGAAAAAGGATTTTTGCCAATGATTAAGACATTTGGCAAGGACATCATGATCAATTGCTGCAAAGTCTCCTGTAAAAAGATATCCCAAAGACTGTTATATGGGTAATGCTGACTAGATAATTATCAACAAGCTATAACTTACCATTTGTGCACTTCTCTGTAGATATGCTATACTGCAATTAAAAAGCTTTTAAAAAGGTGAAAAAAGTTATCCAAGGTCTTAAAAAGACTTATGGTTTCACTCATATGTGGAATATAAGGAATAGTGCAGAGGACCGTAGGAGAAGGGAGGGAAAACTGAATGGGAAGAAATCAGAGAGGAAGACAAACCATGAGAGACTCTGGACTCCAGGAAACAAACTGAGAGTTACAGAGTGGAGGGGGGGTGGGGGGATGGGGCAACCAGATGATGGGTATTAAGGACGGTACGTAATGTGAAAAGCACTGGGTGTTATACACAACTAAACAGTCATTGAACACTATATCAAAAACTAATGATGTAGTATATGTTGGCTAACTGAACATAATAAAAATAAATAAATAAAAAATAAACAAAAAAATGAAAAAAAAAAGACACCAAGATCTTAAACTTTTTGTAACTTTAAGTTAATGAATTAAGTAACAAAAATTAAAATGTCAGCTAGACTTAATAACACATCTATTACCTACAAAATAGCGGTGCCTGGGTAGCTCAGTTGGTTAAGTGTCTGCCCTCAGCTCAGGTCATGATCCCAGTGTCCTGGGATCAAGCCCCACACTGGGCTCCCTGCTCAGTGGGGAGTCGGCTTCTCCCTCTCCCTCTGCCCCTGCTTATGCTCGTGCTCTCCCTCTCTCACTCACTCTCTCTCAAATAAAATCTTAAAAAAAATAATACCTACAAAATAAGTGTCCAAGTAGAACAGGTCTAATATTTATTATTTGGAAATCTGAGTTTTAGGTGTTAGATACTTAAACAACATTCCTCAATAAAAGATCAAGCATGTGTACGTTTTTGACCTTTTGTTACCTCTCTTTAAGGGAATTAAAAACCTCTATTAAAATTAAAGAAGCTAGTTACTTCATTAAAAATTGTATCTTCTGATCATTTTATGCCTGTGAACTCTTCCTCAGTCAATCATTATTTCTCCCTTCTATCTACAATAGATGTTTTACTTAGATTTCTGTCAAACTTTCAGTGACAAGAATATATATACATTCTGATAGTACAGGGTGATTCAGAAAGAATTGAATGCTTTCATATTACTCATTTTAGGTAATAACTCAACTATGCATCTTCCATTTATCCTACCCCTTTTTTGAGGAAATGAAGGAACACAATGTGTCTATCATTACTAATAATGGCATGCTACAAAGGGTCTGAGATGAAGTAGACTACAGGACTGATCGGTGTCCTGTGATACTACCAAAGTTTTGCAAGATTATAGAAATAACTGTGAATGTCCTTACAATTTGGCTTTCACTACATATTCAGACATAACTAGTTCCTAAGAAGTTTTTAAAATTATTTCTTTCTGAGTCACTCTTTACTTAATACTATGATGAGGGAGCAAATATCATGAAAAGTTAACTTGTATTGCTTTTTAAGATGTGTAATTCTAGATCCCATAAAGCATTTTCCCATAGCCAGTATGTGACATGTACCAGAGGCTCATTAGAATTAACCTTTTATCTTTAATTCTTTATAGATATGTATGAGAAAATTTCAAAACATTTTCTTCAGCATTATATTTACTAGCCCTTTAAAAACTATTACCAAAAACATGCATACATTTAAAGAAAAAGTATATACTCTGTATGTGTATCTGATTAGATAAGTAATTAAGAGTAAGTGTCAAAAACTGCTAAAATCATTTACTCCAAAGACTGAGACCGAGTCTGGTTATTTAATAAATGAATTTTCCAATTCAAAGCAAGTTACCTCAAGATGGAATATGCTATTAGCTAAGTAGGTAACAGCTAAATGGACTTAAGGGAATAAATTTCTAATTCTTCTAATTTTTAGTTTCCTTGCCTTGAAGCAAAATTATCAGGACTATCATTGTACATATGTAAAAGAAATCATAAATAAGAGCTATATAAAAAAAAGCAATCACTATTTTGTCTCTATCCCATTTAGTGGATAGTCTAAGTCTGAACAAAGAACATTCAAATTCAGTATCATAAAAGGAGGCATTAAATTTTAAGAGATCCTGAATTATTAGAAAAAAGCTTTATTTCAAGATAAAGGATTAATTCTCATTTACACCTTTTATTTTGGGATAACATGAGTGAAAACTGATAAATCATACTAGAAAACATCAACTTTTCAAGGCAATTTATTATATTGATTTACCATGTAATATCCTATGTTGGTACACGGTTATAACGAAACGGTCCAGGTGAATAGTAATCTTCAGTATGGTCACTACCTGTTCCTCCACCCTCTTCCTCAGTTGGCTCCCTACTCTCTGCCTACTCTGTTACCCCATGCCTCATGCTAACTCAGTCTCTTCACAAAGACGAAAGCCAATCTCAGATTTTTTTCACCATATGGTATCATCAATGACCTCATGTGTTTCACTTTTACACTGTGAAATTCTATTATATTTGGATGAGATACAATTGCTACAGGAAACTGCTAAATTTAAAATTATCTCCATGTATCTAAAAATGTACTTTAGTATAGTAGAATCTGATACCTAGCATAACATGCTGGTGGAGTACAGTCCGAATGCCTAGGCTTAAATCAAAGTTCCATGACTTACTATGTATGTGACTTTTCTTGGGAAGGGTAGGAAATCAAATGAAAGTATAAAGGTATTTTTTAAATGATAAAGGTTACAAAATATTAGTTAATAGGAAAAAATCTACTTTTCTACTCTACTTTTACTTTACTTCTAAGTATTAAGTTTGTTATGTCTGAAAGTACTAATATTAGGCAAGGCAGCTAAAAACTACACAAATTAAAAAAAAAAAACAAATTATTCTAAAAATCTCTGTTTGGTTCTATGGGTTCTTCACAGGATTCTGGTTACGTTTTTGTAAAAATTCCTATTTCCCTATTCTAATCTTACAAGTAATATCGAAAATATAGAAGACATAAAAGATATTAGAGGCTTAAAAAACCTGATTGCTACTGTTAAAGCTCTATTATATATCCTCAGACTTCCCAGACTTCACCTAGTTCTAAAGATGCTCATCATTAAGGTGCTAAAGAAATGGAAAAATAGGGGCGCCTGGGTGGCTCAGTCGTTAAGCATCTGCCTTCGGCTCAGGTCATGATCCCAGGGTCCTGGGATTGAGCCCCGCATCCGGCTCCCTGCTCCGCGGGAAGCCTGCTTCTCCCTCTCCCTCTGCCCCTGCTTGTGTTCCCTCTCTCGCTGTGTCTCTCTCTGTCAAATAAATAAAATCTTAAAAAAAAAAAAAAGAAATGGAAAAATACTACACAAATGAACCCAAGATAAATATGACTTTCAGCAGGAGAAACAAATTAATTGAAGGGTTAAGGATGATAATATATATGCATATGAACTAGTAAACATACTTCACTTTGTTAGAAAAGTGATTAGAAACATATAAAAAATGTATGGAGAAAGAATTTTAGCAATACAACTGAAAGAGCTGAGAAAGTTATAAGAAAATCAGGGCTGGGACGCCTGAGTGGCTCAGTCGGTTAAGCGTCTGCCTTCGGCTCAAGTCATGATCCCAGGGTCCTGGAATCGAGTCCCACACTGGGCTCCTTGCTCAGCGGGAAGCCTGCTTCTCCTTCTGCCTGCCACTCCCCCTGCTTGTATGCTTTCTCTCTCTCCCAAATAAATAAAATTTTAAAAAAATCAGGGCAGTTATTCATTCAACAAGTATTTACTGTGTTTATTATCTGCCAGACATTGTACTAGACACTGGAAATACAGCAATGAACAAACAAAAATCCGTGTTCTCATGGAATTTACATTTTAGTAGTAGACAGAAAAAAAGTAAATGGTTTTGATGGTAAGTGCTAAGGATAAAAATAAAGCAGGAAATGAAAAGGATTACTGGAGGTAGAGATAAGAAGGTTGCACTTTTTTAAAGGTATGCAAGTATTCAAATACAGAGAATCTGGGAATTTTCAGGACCATTTAAGCAAAGTTTCACAGAATAGGGAGAAATTTTTTTTTTTT
>NC_138378.1:63874708-63914763 GCF_054177405.1 Leptonychotes weddellii | reverse complement strand
CTCATTCACAGGAATAAAAATAACTTAAAAAAAAAAAAACAGAGACTAGGTAGTTTTACATAATAGCTATAACTTCCTTATTTCTGACTTGAAAATTTTCCAGTATTCATTGGCAAGACAAAAAGAAATGCTTGCTATATATGGATCGAGTGATTATTTGAAAAGGTCTGAGTTGCCACTTAAACATGAAGAAGTGTATATTCAATCAACTTCTCATAATCCAATCTTACCAGTTATTTCTCTCAAGACCTCGTACATTACTCCTTCATTGTTTTTATTTATCACAATCAAAATTATATATTTATTTATTTACTCATCTATTATCCCTCTAATAAAACTGTAAGTTCCATGAGAATAGGGACATTGCTTGTTGTGCTCACCACTGTAGCCCCAATGCCCTGGCATGCGATTACAAGTAGCAGAACAGAGGGGAAATCTGAATGACATTACAATTTTTACTGAGCTTTTACATATTCTAAATCAATAAAATGAAAAATGGAAGAATACTGACACTTAAATTTACCTATCATTACTGAAAAGATATAATGAAATAACTCCTTCCACTAACAATCATCTCAAGGTATCTGTCACTTTTCTTTTCTCCCTGGGAATCATTTCTGCAAGATGACCCTGATTCTTACCAACCCATTAAAAAAAAAATTGGAGACACACACTTGTGAATTTTAACCTACCCAAATTCACTTTCCTTTTGTGAATCAGAACCACCATAATGTGCTAAAATATTTTACCTCAATACTTTTTCTGAGGAGTGTATGAGATATAAAACATTTTTAATAGTTTCAATAAATTTGGGGGGAAAATCTGATTTTTTCAACAGATAGGTAATTTAACAGGTGACAAGAACTGCACTGATTTAGACTTTAACTTGAAATCTGGCCGTGAGTGTCTTGGTTACATACATGAGGAAAAAAACTGAGTAAATCAATCAATTGTGTAAAGAAGACAGTCGATCTATTGCTGAAGATACTTTAGAAGTGTCTTGGAAACATTTTATCTAAGAATATGAAAAACTGGGTTGATGGAAGAAATGGTTTTGTAAACTGGTTCTGAAGGAAAAACACAAGGGAATGATACAAGGAGAATTTCAACCTTCAGAATATTTTGTGTTTTAAATATCTGAAACAATATTGACAAAATGTTAAGATATTCAATCACTTCTAGCCCTAAGGTCGTCCACTGGCATTCAAACTTAGATTAATGAAAAGGATATAACTGGTCACCCAGCAAATGTTAATGAAATATTTACAGATGTGTCTAAAAAAATGGTGACAACTAACACAAGTCAAAATGTTAGTACTAAAATCACCTGGCATTATAAACATTTGGACTTCTCAATTTGGGCACTATTAACATTTTGGGCTGGATAATTCTTAGTTTTAGGAAACTGTGCCGTGCATCACAGTATACTTAGCTGCATTCCTGGCTTCTACCCACTACATACCAGTAGTATTCCTACGTGTGACAACCAAAAATGTCTCTAGTCACTGCCAAATGTCCCCAAGGGGATAAAAGCACCCTCCGCTGAGAACCACTTATCTAAACTGTTGAACTGATGGATTTCATAATTGGCTCCTCCCCAAATTTCTTGATGACTATAACATGATTAATAAAAGGTAATTTCAACACCTGGCTTTAGGCAGGAGGAAGACAAAAAATAAGGTCACAGTAGTTTAATGAAAAATATTACTACATGTTACAACATGAAAGAACCTTGACATCATTATGCTAGGTAAAAGAAGTCAGTAACAAAAGACCACATAGTGTATAATTCCATTTTTAAGAAATGTCCAGAAGAGGCAAATCTATGGAGACAAAAATAGATTTTAGCGTTGCCTAACACTGGGGTAGTGGTAGTGGGTGGTGGTATATGTATGTGTAGGATAGGGAAAATAGGAGTAACTGCTTACAGATACAGGGTTTCTTTTTGGGGTGACAAAATTGTTCTAAAATTGGTTGTACTGATGCCAGCACAACTCTCTAAATATACTAAAAACCACTGAATTGGACATTTTAAATGGCCTAATTGTACAGTATATGAACTGTATCTCAATAAAACTGTTAAAAAAAAAACCCCAAAAGCAATAGTATACCATACAGAATTAGGTTGCACTGACAACTGATTTAAGATTCTAGTGCAGAAATCCCTTTGCCTTCCAAGGAATCTCACTGAAATTTTCAAGGCAAATCTCCATCTCCCTAAAGACAATATAAAACCAAAAATCTAGCATTGTTTTAATAAGAACGACACTGATGACTGCCAAAATAAATCACTGTATCACTTAATTTACTTACTCATTTGTTTCAAATCTAAAAATACTGATATGAAACAACATTAAAAGACAAAATAGAAGTTTTATTTACTCAAATCAACTTGAGGAAGATGATAGCTGGAATATTGGCAAATAATACAAAAAGTTTATTAAAAAATCTAGCACAGACTTATTTCTGGCAACAAGGGGGAGTACTAGATATTAGAAAGGAAGGAAGGAATCCAAAAATGCTGGATAATTTTTAAAAAATTCTTTTCAAACGACTGCACTAAAAAAATAAATAAAAAGGTAATCCTCAGTTAAAAGATAAAACAGAAAAAAAACTGAACCCTACAAAGGAAGACAAGAAATAAGATGTTTTTCTTGGCCTTTAGTAGAGACTGAGGAGGGTTTATTTCCCTAAGGATTTGCAATAATGTAGTACCAGCTTAAAAAAAAAATACAAACACATAAATACATAATTTACATACCCATTAAATGCAGAGAAAGAGATCCAGAAATACATATATTCAGATGCTAATAGTGGTAATCTCCAGGCACTGGAACTATGTTTGTATTTTCTCATTTTTTCCAGTTTTCTACAGTATGTAAGTATTGCTTCTAAAATAACACAGAGCTACTTAAAATAAATTAAAGTGGTTCTGGGTTGGTTGCACAAATGAAACAAATCCTCTCTGGAGCAATACATCCTTGGCCCAGACACAAAAGTATTCCCACAGATAAATCCCCTTCCACCCTAAATAAGGTCACAATTAACACACACACACACACACACACACACACACACACTGCTGCCACCACTACCATGAGAAATAGCAAGCTGAAAACAAAAGGTATATTCAGATTCCCACAGATCTGACTTCAGATTTTGGAACTGTCAGGCATAAAATCTAAAATAGAAAAGTGTTTTAATTTCTAAAGAAATAAAGGAATTAAAAGATTGATAAACAAAACAAAAAAGCAAAGATAAAAGGATTCAAACAGACCTTCTCCAAAGGAAAGATACAATTACTGAGTCAAAAGTTAATCAGTGGGTTAAACAGAAGATCTGACACATATTAGAGGCTATTAGCAAACTGGAGAGACAGTCCTGAAAAAAAAATACTCAGAATGCAGCACAAGTTTGATAAGGTAAAAAGAAAGTTTAACAAACATGGGGGATAGAATAAGAAAGTCTAATAAACATATAATAATAATATCTGAAGAATAGAATAGGAAAGAGACTTCAGAAGAGAATATTAGCAGCCAAAAGAGAAAAAAGACAGTTTAACCTAAGAATAAAAATTAGACTGATAGCTGACTTCTCCAGAACAAAAAGGAATCCCAAGATAGAAGAATAAAATCTGCAAAAGATGGAGATAAAACTAATTGTTAACAAATAACTGCATACCCAATAAAACTATCTTTCAAGAACAAGGGTAAAATAAAGGCATTCTCAGACAAGTAAACACTGAGAAACTTTACCATCAAAAAGCCCTCTCTAAATAAACATCTCTAAATTTACCATCTCTAAATAAACATTTAAAGGATATACTTCAGTAAGAAAATGATACCAAAGATACTTCTGAGATACAAAAGAAAATCATGAAAAGAAAATCATGAGCGGGGGGGAAAAACACATAGCTTGATCTAAAGGAACACTGATTCTATTTATTTAACAGTACTTTTAATATCTTATTTATGGGGTTTTAAAAAAAAGAACTAAAATACAAGAGCTTAAAAAAATCATAAAGGGGAATAATGAGTTAAGGTATTCTAAGATCATAGTACTATTCCATAAAAGAGTAAAGATATTAATTTTGGCCTTTGCTAGGGTAAGAATGGAAGGTGTAATTTCAAGTGGCCTTCAAAAAAACAGAAGGAGGGTGAAAAAGATTTAAACCAGTAGAAAAAAATATGTGGAAACAATTACTTATAAATGGTATCATTCTCCATAACAATTAAAAAATTTAAAACTCATTTCCATTTAGTCACATAGCTTTCAAGTGGATAAAGGCAAACTGGACAAATCTATCATCATAATGGGAAACTCCAACTTACCTTTCTCAACTGATAGATCAAGAGACAAAATTAAGATTTTATTTATTTATTTGACAGAGAGAAACACAGCGAGAGAGGGAACACAAGCAGGGGGAGTGTGAGAGGGAGAAGCAGGCCTCCCGCCGAGCAGGGAGCCCGATGTGGGGCTCAATCCGACTGAGCCACCCAGGCGCCCCTCAAGAGACAAAATTAATCAGGTCACAAAAGGTTGAAAAATGCAATTAACAAACAAGCTTGCTCTGACTCTGCACCCAAACAACTGGACAATACCTATCTTTCTGAAGCACACATCAAACCTTAATAAAAACTGACAACATAATAGGCCAAGACAAGTAATTATTAACAAATGTCAAAGAATCAGTATCACACAAACCATATTCTTTAATCAAAAATAAAAACCAAAAAAAGACTGCTTGAAAAATACTTTATGTTCCAAAATCTAAAGGCATACTTCTAAATAACTCAAGTGGAATAAGAAACCACAACAAAAATGAGAAAATGTACAAAAATAAACATTTTAAAAAATACAACATACCAAAATTTGTGTGATGCAGCTATAGTGATTCTTAGAGGTATAGTGATAGCCTGAAGAATGCTCATATTTAAACTCTGAAATATGCATCCAATTTAAGTTTTAAAAAGGACAACAAAAAGTATACTTTTCAAAGGTATAATTCAAGTAGCTTAACAAAGTGTTGCATTATTCAAACTCTCAGAAACTGGGAACTGGTTTTAAAAATTCATAAAATACAATAATTATTTTTAAAATTAGATAATTATGAAGTGCTTGCTTGTATCTTTAATATTGCATTAGAAATAAATTATATCAATACTGGGCGCCTGGGTGGCTCAGTTGGTTAGGCGACTGCCTTCGGCTCAGGTCATGATCCTGGAGTCCCTGGATCGAGTCCCGCATCGGGCTCCCTGCTCGGCAGGGAGCCTGCTTCTCCCTCTGACCCTCCCCCCTCTCATGTGCTCTCTCTCTCTCATTCTCTCTGTCTCAAATAAATAAATAAAATCTTTAAAAAAAAAAAAAAATTATATCAATACTGCTTTATCTCCAGCAAATAAACCAGTATCTGGCACATAATAAGCATTTAGTATATGTTAGGTGAGTGATACTCACCTTTTGTTATTACACAAAAATGTGAATACACAAGCATTTATTAAAATACTAAATGAAAAAAAAAAGGATCACTTACCTGGTAATAAAATTTTATCTGTCTCACCAAAATGGAAAGATTATGAATTCTAAGTGAGGCATCATTGTTGACTTTTTTATTTACTCTCTGACTCTCCGATTTAGGATTACTGTAAGAAATTTAAAAAAGATGCTTTAAACTAAAATTATATTACAGTATACCTGTCAACCAACAGATGACTGAAAATAACCATAAAAAACATTTTTTCTTTAAGAAAATTGTGTAACCATATGCATTAACAGAGACAATCCAAAGGAAGATGATTTTTTTGACATGTGTTCTATGCTTCTAATTAATATAAATGCATTTGATATTTCTAAGACAATGGCAAAGTAAATCTGAAACATAAGTCACATATTGCCCTTCATTCTCATTTTGTTTCTCTACCTTCCTGGGATGAATAACCTCTTAGTTCCTTTGAACATATATATTTCATCACCCAAAATAAATCTATTTAAACCAAAAATGTAAAATATGAGCTAATAACCAAGAAATGCTGTATCTCCTCACTGAGTAACGGGGACTATCTTTGAGCGGGCACTGTCCCACAGGAAATAAAGAATGCAGTCATGACATGGGTTAATACTCTAATCCTGGGTAAACTTTACAGATTCAATGAAAGCAAATGGTTGAATGATTCTGAGGTAGCAGAAACTGAGGAAAAATAGACCATGGATGACACCAAAAGCAAAGGCAATATAAGCAAAAATAAACGAGTGTGACTACATAAAACTAAAAAGCTTCTGCACAGCAAAGGAAACCATCAACAAAATAAAAAGGTAACCTAGGGAATGGGAGAAAATATTTTCAAATCATATATCTGATAAGGGGTTAATATCCAAAATATATAAAACACTCATACAACTCAAAAGCAAAAACCAAACACTCTGATTTTAAAGTGGGCAGAGGAACTGAGCAGGCATTTTTCTAAAAAAGAACTACAAAGGGCCAATAGGTACATTAAAAGGTACTTAACATCACTAATCAAAAAAAGTTAAGTTCCCTCCTATTCTTTACTCAGTATCTGAATGAGTGCTGACTTACCCAATTTTTCCTACATCTATTCTTCTTTAATATGTTAATGTAGTTAGTTACATTGCTACATCTTCTAATACTGAGTCATCCTCACAATAAACAGTATAGACTGATTAAATAGTATAACAACCATTCCCCCTTTTTGGTACATACTCTATCATAGGCCTTCTAATATTTAATTATCTTTATACTTTTCACTTTCTCACTTGACTTAAGTACCTTGACAGCAGAAATCATATCACATTCACATTTTTATCTCTAAAAATTAGCATATATTCTAACAAAGTTGTTTGAATAAATAAAAATAATAAATAATCTGAGACTAAGCATAGTGTTTCAAAAACAGTTGCTTCCTAATAAGAGTTATGAGGTGACATTCTCCAAGCTAACAACTCATTTGGCAGCCCGGAATAGATTCTCCCTAGGAAGGTTTGTGCCCCAGAGATCAGCTGAATAAGAGTTCTAACCTACAGTTTGAAATCTACAGAACAAGGAAGAATAGTAGTAAGGCAGGCCAAATCTGACCTGTGACTGATTTATGCTTAGTGTAAGGGAATTAATGAGTAGCCCAAGGCAAATGAGTATAACTAGAAAAGTAGGCCTCCAAGGTAAAAGCACCAACCAGAACTAGCTACTTAGAAAAACAAGGACACTGCATTGCAGAAGTCAGATTATGTGTGATGGCAAACAAAGACCAACAGCAGCATAGTCAGGTAGTCATGTTTAAAAACTCAGAATGCTGAAGGGAAAATCTTGTTTTTTTAATCAACTCTGATACACTTAGTAAGTTAAACAAATACTCATTGAATACCTACTGTGGCCATATTACTTAATGTGTAAAAGCATAGTTTAGTCAATCTATCATTGTAGAGAAAAGTATACAGATAATTGTAATTGGGAGAGGAGAGTAAGAACAACCCTAGTGACAAAAATGTTAGGTAAACCTACAATTATGTAATTTTCACTTGCAATCATAAGAGATTCAGTAAATATCTCTCTAGCCTTCTATCTTTTTGTTTTTATTTTCCTTACTCTATATTTGAATCCCCTTACCTACCTCTCACCCGCGACTGCCTCCTAGTCATACACTGATAACAGACCTAAAAAACACTTTGATATTTTAATAAACCCAGACATTTAATTCTGACAACAAATGTTTAAGAAAGATTTCAATATTGGGATGGCCGGGTGGCTCAGTCGGTTAAGTGTCTGCCTTCGGCTCAGGTGATGTTCCCAGGGTCTTAGGATTGAGTCCCACATCAGGCTCCTTGCTTGGCAGGGAGCCTGCTTTTCCTTCTGCTTGGTCTGCCTGCCGCCCCCCACTTCTTGTGCTCTCTGACAAATAAATAAAATCTTTTAAAAAAGAAAAATTACAATATTACTACTAAAAGTATATATAAACTGGGGTGCTGGGTGGCTCAGATGGTTCAGCCTCTGCCTTCAGCTCAGGTCATGATCTCCGGGTCCTGGGATTGAACCCTGTATGAGGGGAGTCTGCCTCTCCCTCCCCCTCTGCCTCTCCCCTACTCATGCTCTCTCTCTCAAATAAGTAAAATTTAAAAAAAAAAAGTATTTTTAGATTAAATAACTGTACAAATTTATAGTGCAAGCCCATTATTACATGATAATATATAATTTGGATTATACTTTGAAATGGATGCATGATATTCTAATAAACACGAGTGATTTCATTCCCACTTTAACAAATTTTATAATGTAAATATTACCTTTGTCCCTGACAGTTGTTACCACATTTCTCTGTATTCTTTAAGTTGATATATTTCTTAAAGTTTTAAAGGTTCTTCAAAAAATTTTTATGCCCAACATTCTGCACATGGTATTTCAAAATGTATTCAGTTGCCAGAAAAGCCTTTGGCCTCCTTTGTATAAAGCTGTTCTAAGAATTAGCAAGTTTTAAGAATTTAGAATTCTGGTTTGCTCAGAATCTTTTAAGACCTTTTTGTAAAGAAAATTTTATTTATAAGTTTAATATTAAGTTTTTCAGCCTTTGAGAAAGATTCCTTTAAACTATTAAGACAATCCTGAATATAAAAAGAGAGAATAGTTTAGTTTTTATACACTAAGGATATCAGATGAAATTATTTCAGCAATCTGGGAAAAACTAAAAAATGCAACTTAGAAAAGCAAGAGAAAGTATTTTGAAAAATTTGCAGAAAAGTACTCAACACCTAAAATTAACCTCATATTCAACAGATTATTAAAGATAGGGGAATGAAAGTTTCCTGCCATCTTTTTAAAAAAAGTTTCCTGCTTTGTGTTTACAAATCTTTGCTGTGAGTACATGGGATTTGAGGGGATTTCTATGATCTAGGAGACTCATTTGGAAATCCAAATGATAGCGCAGTTCTTTGGTAGAACAGGCTGATACTAGGTACTCAAAGTCTCAGTTTCAGTTTCTAATCCACACTGTACCTACTGAGAGTTAATTTAGTATGCAAACAAAACTGGAAGTTCTTACTAGTTTAGAATCTGAATATATATCACAGCCTATCCATAAACTTTCTGGACTTGGGAGACCAGAATAACTGCTAAGCACTTTAAGCATGGACATAGAGAGCAATAAACTTTCAACTACAAGGCTTGGGTTTCCCATTTGATTCATGCCTAATTTGAGTTAGGGTCATAATGACATATGTTAGGATCACGGAAAACAGGCTTTCACCCCAGGAATGCAATCTCTTTATGTGAGAGGGATGGACTACCCTCAGGTGAAACTGCCTGAAAAGTCCTAATCTCCGCTCCGATGGAAGATAGCTAATTATTTAAGGATAGACTTACTGAAAATTACGTACATCAAGGAAATTAGTAACTTCAGAAAAAATAGTTTTTTTAAAGAAAAACGTAAGTTCTGCAGAAAACATTATACAGTTATACTAATGTGAATACTGATTACTGATTTGACTAAACTTGTAATAAATATATTAAAAGGACAGGATAAGAAGACATAGAAACGGCCAAAAAAAAAAAAAAGTTCAAATCTCATCTACCATTATCCAGAAGTCAACATACAATGTCTCTAAAAGGGATAAATCAAGAAATATGAGGGTGGGGACATTATCACTATAAATGGGACTAAATGACATCAGAAATTGCTTTTTAAAAGTTAAGTTTTTACTCTAAGAAACAGAACTGAGAGGTAAGTTAGGGCACGGATTAGCATTTTTCACTATTAACCTTTTATTTATTATTCTTTTTAAAGATTTTATTTATTTGAGAGAGCGCGAGTGAGCACTGCATGCACTAGTTGGGTCGGGGGGAGGGCAGAGGGATAGGGAGAAGCAGACTCATTGCTGAGCAGGGAGCCAAAGGACTAGGGGGGGCTCCATCCCAAGACCCTGAGATCAGGACCTGAGCCAAAGGCAGATGCTTAACAGACAGAGCCAACTAGGAGCCCCCACTATGAATCTTTTAGTATTAACTAATTCTTTTAACTACGTAAAGTATTTTTTAAAGAGAGTAAAGATACTCATAAAAAAATAGTTTCATGAAGCCTGTCCATTTTATTTACTTCTAGGAAAAAAGTAATGGTATCTATTACTTAGCTGAAGCACTTAATGAGGCTATACATGCAGGATTCAGTGCAAGAGATTCAGAGTCATAAGACATTTGTCAGACTATGAATAAACATAAGAAAATAAAACAATATAAAAAATTTCATCTGTAAAAGGTATGCATTCCATGTAAAGTCAGAAAACACTACATTCCTGCTTGTATTTTAAGGTTCTTTTTTTTTTTTTTTACAATAAAAGTCACAGTACAGTAATTTAAACAAACTGGGTAGAGTATGAACCCGGAATTCTCTAAAAAGAAATTATAGTCTATTAAATATTTTAAATACTGTCTTTCCTTCATGTTTACTACTTAAAATGCCAAACAAAGATTAATTCAGAATATAGAGTCATGATTAATGCAGTTTTGATTAAACTCTTTTTGACAGCATTCTTTTTTTTTTAGAATTTATCTTCAGAAAGACCTTTTTCTAAAATAAGAGCTACTGAATGATACACATATGAAATGTGAGCAAGTAACTTTCTAATCATACATAACTATTTCCAAGCCAACATAATGACAGATCAACCATTTGCTTTTATAAGATGAAAACTGAGAAATGCTTTAGAAGCAAATAGCCTAGCAATATAGTTCAAATCTGTCCAGCCAGAAGTTAAACGCAACATGGCAGTAAAAGAGGGCCTTAAGCAATTGCACATTTATAAATGACCTACTTATGACAAGATGCATTAATTTCAATAAGCAGGCAACAGTATCTACCACTGTATACAGTAATTTTAAAATTAGGGTAAAAGATGAAGAGAAAGTTAGCAATTCTGCAACACTAATGTTCTAAGACTTTTGGTCCTTGTATAACCAAGGACCATGTCTTTACTTATTCATTGACTAATATCTATGAGAAACAGAAACCTGATAGTTTTAATGGCTTTATGCTCTTCTACCCAGACTGCAAGCCTGTTATGCATCCTCCTGGACCATCTGTTTAGTGTTGGTGCTTAACAACTACATGTGCTCATGTTTTTGATCATGCCATTCTAATATAAAACTAGTTGTAACAGGTTTTTTTTTAATTTTTGAGATATTTTATATGGTAACATGTAACTGCATAACATTTGCATGTCACTATGAAACATGTGAAATAAGTATTTGCATATCTAACTTCAAATGTGCATATACCAGAATGATTGCCTTATGAAAAATAATTAACTGGGTAAGCATCATCACCATATAGGGTTATCCAAATAGTAAGATATCTCTACCTTGAGAATATCAGGCAAATAAGTGGTTTTTAAAAAAGTATCCCTTCACCTTAATTTCTCTCCTTTCTCACATCAGTCACTGCACATGATGGCAAACAATAAAACCTAGTATTATATAATCTTGTATATATCTATAGGATATTTTCATATATATTAACATGACACTTTATTATGCAACAGAAGTGTTTTATGCATACTTCCCATTTTGTCCTAATATTAATATTAAATTAATATTAAAAACAAATATATGCGAGGGTCAAGACTCAATACAATAACTTTTACTGCTTCACCAAGAACATTTTAAAGTGAAACTCGATTTCTTTTTCCTCTAAGTACACAGTGTGAAGAATGCAATGACTATCAGTATAACTTGGTACCACTCCTCGATTTGTGCTAAGGTGTCAGCAGTTTTACCCATCTTTGCTTTTGCACTATCATTTTTTTTTCCAACACAGGCAAAAAGGGCAGATGACATCTTAATATTATATAAAAATAATTTTGACCTCGCAGACTGGCAGGGGTCTGTTAGGTCTCACTTTGAGATCCACTGTATTAGACAAACCAATTCCTGTTCTTGGTATAGAGACCTGAGGATTTGGTATTATGGATAATCAGTGTCTTCATAAAGTAAGAGAACCTTCTTTTATATGGTGGTCAACCACATGGCCAGTAACTAAAAGTTTATAGCACCGACAAGGATCACTGATCTGTGATAGAACCTTCACCCATTGTCCTCAAACCTTATCACAGGGTCAGAGGGGTATGTTTAAATTTGTTTTAGTCGGTATTTTGGGGTAGTATTTGCTCCAAATCCAATCAGTTCTAGAGACTCAAGAAATCTCAAACTGAGCTGATACATAATTAGCTATTTTACTTAATCAGTGATAGATTTGACTAGTACAGCTTTCACTCACATACTATCAATTCAATAGAGAAAGGATTTCTGAAGTCCATTAAGCCTCCCAGGATAATTTCAATAGTTCACTTGATTAATCACCAGTGACAGGTATAATGATCATTCCTGAGATGCAAGAAAGCCCTCTAAAATTAAAAAAAAAACAACACAAAAAAACCTTTAAAAAGTATTTTCCAAAGTACAATCTCTTCTAATTAACAAAATATACAGTCATAGAAACTTACCTTAAATAAGAAGTTTTAAAATTCAGTAAGAAAATCTTTTTCTTAAAAAGACTTATTTGTCAGAGAGAGAGAGAGCACAAGCAGGGGGAAGAGCAGGCAGAGGGAGAAGCAGACTCCCCGCTGAGCAAGGAGCCCAATGCAGGACTCGATCCCAGGACCCTGGGATCATGACCTGAGCCAAAGGCAGATGTTTCACGGACTGAGCCACCCAGGCGTCCCTTAAATATATGCTTTTAATGCTATAAATTTCTCCTGAGCACTACTAACAGACTGAGCCACCCAGGCATCCCAAGAAAATCTTTTTGCATCATCAGTTTCTCTAATATTAAAAATAAAGTCCCTATACAGAATTACTCTAAGAATAAGAATTCCATTAGGAGCAGAATAAAATTACCACTATATTGGTTTAATTTGCCCATTTCAGTGTACCATAAAAGTGCTCCAAAGGATCACAAACTCCATTATAAGCCGACCAATTAAAGGGGGGGAAAAGATAACCCAATAAAAAAGCATTGCTAAAAACAGACAGAAATGAAAGAATACAATAAAAAAGTAGTAGTAAAATAGAAAAGAAAAAAAACCCACATATACAAACCAAGTACTGTATTGGAAAAGCTGTGATGAACTGAAAACCAAGGTAGAGGAGAGGTACACAAGTAGGGAAGTAAGGAATTATCAATAGACAAGTTAAAGACTTTGCAGCATGGTCTACAAATGGCTCAAGAGAAATAAACTGTTTTAGGGACCTCCAATTTAATAAAATAGGTCCCTGGTTTTTAGAAGACAGAGGAATAAACGAAGTAAAACTTTAGAATATTTTGAAAGCAGCCACGAATGCAAAGTTCATGGATAATGGGATATTTAAAAGAAAAATGGGCAGCACTCAATAAATACTGGACTTAATTTATGCATTGCAGAATTAAAACAAAAATAAAAACAAAACTTCTGGAGAATTATACAAAGACCAAAATTCTCTTCCAGAATAAATAACTCAGTAACACTATTTTTCAGAATTAAGTCTAAAACACAGCAATTATATGAATACTCTCAGATAACAGAAAAATTTATTGAGAACAGCACTGCCCAAAAACACTGGCCTGAGCTCTTTCTATAAGCAAAGACAAAAACTCTGAATCGTTATAGTTAATAGAAGTATAACACAAAGATGGCTAAATTCTAACAACTGAGTAGTTAAAATGCAACTTAATTTTTTGGGAATTGTTAAATCTCCTAGATAAGTTAGATCCTATAAATGCAGACTTTAAAGCATTCTGCTAGTCCAAAAGAACTATAACACATCCTCAAAACTATTTCACTAAATAAAAAAATGAAATATGTACTAACAGTAATGAAAATGTAAACAAGAGTACAAATACATAGCTATTGAAATGTTTCTCATATAAAATTAGGCATCAGTGTCAAAACACATTGCTATATTGCACATTTAAATGTTTTCAGTTGCAAGTAATAAAATAAATGTCCTTATTTTCTCACGCAAAATTAAGTATCCAAACTTAACATCCTCTTTCCTAGAAATACATAATTTTAATTCCGTCTGCCTAGCTTTAACCTTGGCATATCACCTTTCATTCTTCCCTTTCACGCACTATTACCTAGAATTCCATCAATTCCTTGGCAAGTTCTTGAATTTGCTTCCTTCTTCTCCACTCATATATCCTACCTGACTAGAACCTCACCACCATAGGACAGAATGCTATCCATCACTACCCATCTATCTTCTACTAACACCTACTTGTTCCTGCTTATTCCTCATCTTTGTTCCAAGCACTAACACAATATAAGTTTCACTGATTTGCTGATGTATTCTCAGTATGGGCAATAGTATATATAGTGTATGCTTAATAAATATTGGATGAACAAATAAAGTCCATATTCAATCTATTCTACAAACTAATGGCAAGGTGATTTTCCTAATATTTTTAATTCCCTAATAAGTACTTTTAAATGGCTCTACAATGCCTGCCATGTGCAGCCTAAATTATACTGGTTATTTTTCAAGTTTCCCATAATCTAATCTACTCTGTCTTTGCAAATTTATATTCTATTTCCCAACCTGGATGGATCCTCTACCAAGGCTAGTCTCCTCACCACCTCCCAAATCATAAATATAATATGCTTTTTTCCTCATGTTGATTCCCCAGCTTTAAATACCTTCCTCTCCTCATCTATGGCTGCCCAAGCCCAATCATTCTTCAAGGTTTGAATTAAATCTAATTTCCTGGGGCGCCTGGTGGCTCAGTGGGTTAAGTGTCCGACTCTTGATTTCAGTTCAGGTCATGATCTCAGAGTCCTGGGATTGAACCCTGCATCAAGACCCGCACTGGGCACCACACTCAGTGTAGAGCTGGCCTGTCCCTCTCCCTCTCCTGCCTTGCTCTCCTGCGCATGCACCTATTCTCTCTCTCTCAACCAAATAAATAAAATCTTAAAAGAAAAAATCTAACTTCCTCCCCCTTGATTTCCCTATCTATACCTCTAGAGGCCAAGCCTAACTTTTTTTTTTAATAAAGATTATTTATTTATTTGAGAGACTGAAAGCGAGAGTGCATGGGTAGGGGGAGGGGCAGAAGGAGAAGCAGGCTACCTGCTGAGCAGGGAGCCCAGTGAGGTACTCCATCCCAGGACGCTGGGATCATGACCTGAGCCGAAGGCAGATGTTTAACCAACTGAGCCACCCAGGTGCCCCCAAACCTAACTACTAACTAACTTCTAAACAGTACGGCTCCCTAATCTACTCACACTAACATACACATTCTCTCTCTCACTCACTCAAAAAAAAAAAACAACAAAATAACAAAATACAAAATTCATACAAATTAAAAAAAAAAAAAACCCTAGCTAATAACAAGAGATTTGCTTTCAAATACATACTTGGGATCATTCACCATTCATTATAGATTCATCTTAATTATATATATTCAATACTTAACACAAAGATCTAAGTTTAAAATAAATGACATGTGGAAATACAGTTTAATTCATTTGCAAAGATTTAAAATATAGAGTTGGAAAAAAATAACTTTCAATTATGAGAAAACTCAACTCTCCATTTTCCCTCAACATTCAAGTTAATGGAGCATTTACTGTGGTTTACCCTTTTTTAACCAGTCTTGGCAAAAATAGATTAGAGTATTGCCTCCATTGGTTTTTCTCCACAATTTCTCATCCTCCACAACTCCGTAGTAATCCAGGTCTTAAACAATGAGTAGGACCCAACACCTAAAACTAAACTATCTTCCTTGGTCCTTTAGCACCCAAGGAAAGGAAACAGTCATGTTGTCAATAATAACGTGAAGTTCACCTTTTTCTAGCCTTCACTAGGAAAGTAAATTACATTAAGAATACAACATTGTTGCGGGGCGCCTGGGTGGCTCAGTTGGTTAAGCCACTGCCTTCGGCTCAGGTCATGATCCTGGAGTCCCGAGATCGAGTCCCGCATCGGGCTCCCCGCTCAGCGGGGAGTCTGCTTCTCCCTCTGACCCTCCCCCCTCTCATGCTCTCTCTCTCTCTCTCTCATTCTCTCTCTCAAATAAATAAATAAAATCTTTAAAAAAAAAAAAAAAGAATACAACATTGTTTCAAATTTCCTGAAAGACTATGGAGATATTCCACAAAGTTTGATGTTTAAAACAAGCAATATACTAATATAAAATTTTAAAATTGCTAGTCTTCTTCCTCTATTAATTTTTTCTTTAATTATAACACCGTTAAAATTAGCTATTTATTTCCCAGCTTTCAAAATACTCATTTCTACCTCGTCTTAATCAAGAGATCACTAACCTTACAAAGAATAAGGAAATAAATTCCTTCTCAACTTTAGTTGTTTTCACTCTATTCCATTTTATCCACCCATTAGCAAGGTCTAACCTTGGCCCTAAATCATCATTCAGAATTGCAACCTTCAAAATCTCAAATTCTGAAAGTCCCCTCTGACTTCAACCTCCTATTCCACCCTTTCTCAACTTCTTCTAATCCTACTCTTCCTTCATCCTACTGTGACCTCCAGTCTATCAGCCTTCTCCTGATGACACCTGCTTTCCTCCTCATTTTAATGCTCACACTCTATTCATTTCAACTGTTCACCTGCATAGCCCTATGTCTATCCCCAGTTCTGAGTAAACTCTACAGATCTTTTTGTCAGTTTCTGAGCAGCTAAGCATCACTGGGTAAGTTATTCAACTATGCTGACTGGCTCCACTACAAACACGTGCTTTCCAAATCTCAAATTAGCCATCAACCTTACATGACAATACTTGCATTCATCTTTAACTGACTCCCTTTGTGATTCCTCCCAGCAGCCTTGTGAATTTTCCTACTTTCCTCAAATTTCCAGGCTTTTAATGTTGCTGTGTTGCTGTTTCCTAGGATCTATCATTGGCCCCTTCTGTGCTTTTTTTCTGACACCCATGTCTTTTTCTATCACAAACTTAAAAACAAATTCCCGTATCTCTCTCTATTCTAGACTTTTCCCTGAGCACCAAGCCTATGTATATCCACCTGCCTGCAAGATATTTCTCACTGTTCACCAGACACTCCAAAACTAACTCAGAACTTATTTTCTACACTTCCCCTCCCCTCCAAGTTTCATCCTCCTGTAATGTCTTACTAAGGGCACTACCATCTGCTCCTTACCCAAGTAAAAAGTAGTCATCCCAGTAATCCCTTTCTCATTCTTCATAACAAATTGGTAACCAAATCCCATTATTTCCGTGCTATCTCTCTTCCATATCACTTCAACATCAATGCTGTTTCTATCTCTATTCTGGCCCCTCTAAGCACCAAATTAAATCCTTCTAAAATGCAAATGCTATCTGTTTCAATTCCTTTTATGATTTGGGTAGCCTATATTATACTGTTTTTCAAGCTGGAGTAAGGTAGTGACACCTTTTTAAAAAACAAAATTATCAAGAATCTGAAGATTTGGGACGCCTGGGTGGCTCAGTCAGTTAAGTGTCTGCCTTTGGCTCAGGTCATGGTCCCTGGGTCCTGGGATCGAGTCCCACATCAGGCTCCTTGCTCAGCGGGGAGCCTGCTTCTCCCTCTGCCTGCAGCTCCCCCTGCTTGTGCTCTCCCTGACAAATAAATAAAATCTTAAAAAAAAAAAGAAAAAAAGAATCTCTGCGGATTATTCTACAGATATCCTAAGAGTCCAAAGACCCAGTATAAGAAAGTGACTCAAGAAACTAGTCTTATTCTATGAAAAAAAAAATCTCTCAATTGTGAATTATCATTGCAAAAGAATTTTATTAGCACCTCTCGAAAAAGAATTTAAATTACTGAAATGAAAACCCAAAATTAAAATTCCTAAATTACCACAGACCCCCCCCCCAAAATATCTGTGGACCTAGCTTAAGAAACACTAGTTATGATGTTTAATTTTATGTGTCAACTTTGATGGACCATAGTGCATAGATATTTGGTCAAATATTATTCTGGATGTTCTATGAAGGTGTTTCTTTGGATAAGATGAACACATTAATCAATAGACTTTGAGTAAAGCAGATTACCCTCCATAATGTCAGGGGGCTTCATCCAATCATTTGAAGGTGTTATTGGAACAAAGGCTGACCTCCTTCTAGCATGCTGCCTTTGAACTCAATGCAATTCCCTGAGTCTCCAGCCTGCCAGCCTGCTACCCTGCCCCATCAGTTTTTTTTTTTCCTAAGTCTTACATTTATTTAAATAACATCCAGTCGGAACAGAGTGGGCCAATTACTACCCCTTCCTCATAATACCAATGGACCAATACAGGGAGAGTAAGCACATCCTGCAGCCAGCCTGCCAGTCACTCTCAATGAGGGTGGCCCCAGCCCCGGCCACGGCCCGCAGCTGGGGGAGCGTCCACTGTTGAGAGAGGGTTTTTGATGGTTTCATCTACTGACACGATAAGGCAGGCGGCCTCAGAGGCTGTGGTCAGGGCACGGATGTGCACCATGGCTGGCTCCCACACGAAGGCCTCGAAGTTGTCAGCCATGTCTTCGTTGTTGATGTCCACTCCATACCACATGCCCCCCTGGGCATGCCATGCCTGCAGCTTGTTGAGGATGTTTGTGGCATCAAAGCCAGCATTGTCACACAGCTGGCGTGGGATAATTTCCAAGGCCTTGGCATATGCCCCAATCAACAGCTGCTGTTTTCCTGGAATGGTCCTTGAGTAATCCCGCAGGTACTTGGAGAGCTCCATCTCAACGGCCCCGCCACCAGCCACCACTGAATCGTTCTTGATGGCCCTCCTGGCAATCATGATGGCGTCATGCAGGGACCGCTCTGTCTCCTCCATAAACTGCTCAGCACCACCACGAAGGATGATAGTGCAAGTCTTGGCCTTGGGGCAGCTAGTGAAGAAATTGTAGCTCTCGCCTCCAATCTGGGTCTCTTCAAAGACCTGGCAGCGGCCCAGCACATCTGACGACAGAACATTCACACTCGTTTGGATGGAGCCTCTGCAGGCCATCATCGTCCTCTTCAGATCCTCCTCCAGCACTTGGCCAGCACAGAACATGTCCCTGTCGGCAAAGTACTGGGTGGCCACATCCCCGATGGGGAGTATGGACAAGACGACTTTGGCTCCAGAATGATGCATCCTCTCTAACTTGTCATAATGTTCCATTCAGCATCAACAATTGCCTGATAATCCTCAATCATGTGGACTCTGATTTCAGCATTATCTTTCTCAGCTTTCAGCTCAAGCTCAACATTTAAAAGGGCAATCATCGGATTATTGTACTTTTTGGGTTGCATTTCAAACCCAGCATAAGAGAAAGTCTTCTTGAATGCGATGCCAGCTACCAGCTGGGACTCCTCTAGGA
This sequence comes from Leptonychotes weddellii, assembly GCF_054177405.1. Classification (NCBI taxonomy): domain Eukaryota; kingdom Metazoa; phylum Chordata; class Mammalia; order Carnivora; family Phocidae; genus Leptonychotes; species Leptonychotes weddellii. The sequence goes on along the minus strand of NC_138378.1, from coordinate 63,895,435 downwards.
CACCACCTTGCACCTTCTTGATTCCAATCATTTTAAGCTGCAACAAATCGTCCAGCATTATCACCGCATCCACCACCATCTTAGCGAAGAAGGCTTTCTGCTGGGAAATCAGCTTGGCGCTCAGAGCGGTCATGGCACACTTCTCCGGCAGCTTCCTCTGCTCCACTTTATCTTCCTTCTTCACAGTCATAGCAACCTCTTTGATCTTGTTAACTGCCAACTGGGTGGCAGTACGGAAAGCTCAGATGATCTGTGGGTGCAAACCTTCCTCTACATAGGGTTTCACTTGCTTCAGAAACTCTGCAGCCAGGAAGGTCACTGAGGTGGTACCATCACTGACCTCAGCATCTTGGGATTTGGCAATGTCCACTAAAGTCTTTGCTGCAGGATGGACAACATCAAGGAGTTTCAGAATTGTGGCTCCATCATTAGAAATTATTGCTTTGCCCTGGCCATCTACAATCAGCTTGTCCATGCCATGAGGGCTTAGGGTGGTTCCTACAGCCTCCACGATCACCTGGCAGGCACTGATGTTACTTACAAGCTGGGGGATGCCTTGGGAGCCACTGGTCCCCTCTTTCCACAGGATAACTGGTGTGGGCATCATTTTGGAAGCTTATTCAGTGGCTCGCTACTTCTGTCTTCTCCACGTCCAGGCGGCCCAGCCCCCAGCAGTTTTTAAACTAGCCAATCCTCCACAATCTCATGAGCCAATTCCTTAAAATAAATCTCTCTCTCTCTCTCTGTATATACACATGCACACACACACACACACACACACACACCCCTTGGTAGTTCTGTTTCTCCAGAGAGAATCTGAAGTAACACATGTCTCTACAGGAAAAAAATCCAATCTTCTTAACATGGTATCTAAGGACAGTCTCCCAATCCCCACCTCTTCAAACTCATCTCCTATGTGCAAGAAGCATATAATCTCGGGGTGCCTGGGTGGCTCAGTCGGTTGGGTGGCTGCCTTCGGCTCGGGTTGTGATCCCGGGGTTGAGCCCCACATCAGGCTCCCCCAGCTCGGCAGGGAGTCTGCTTCTCTCTCTCCCTCTGCCTGCAGCTCTGCCTACTTGCGCGTTCTCTCTCTATCCCTCTGTCAAATAAATAAATGAAATCTTAAAAAAAAAAAAGAAGCATATGATCTCTGCTTCGGCTATACAAAATAACCTATAGTTATTTGATTCTACTATTTTTAGTCACATCTTTATGCCTCTTTTTATGCCATTTTCCTCCTACTCCCATGTTTCTGATTCCAACTTACCAAATTGGTCCTATTCAACTTTCATGCCCTAGTTCAAATTTTCCCTCTTCCTCTTTGTGCCAACATTATTTCAAGAACATAATTCCACTATATAGCACATGTATCACACTGCAATTTATGTGCATGTTGTCCCCCTTATTAGTGAGCAAAGATCATACCTTATTCAGCATCATATCCCCAGCTTCTAGCAGATAGCTTGTGATATAGTGAGCACTCAGAAACTACTCAATGACTAAACTGAGCTTTGATGGAACCATCCCTTCAGCCTTCTCACTGAGTACTGTATTTAGATCCTGGCAAAACAGATCTCAGGCCCTAGACCCACTCTGGCCCTCCTCAGGCCACGCCCTTCACTGCTGGGCAAAGAATCCATGGAAACAACAGGATATACCCATATACTTCCCCTTCTAGATGGCACTGTATTCACCTGGAACTCTGGAATTTCTTGCCCAAGTATCTCTAACCCAATTACAAGGCTTGCACAGGAATCTTCCCTAGGTCTGTCCTGAGGATGGACTATGCTACAGATGTATATACCCCTGTGCCAAGGACTGCTGTTTGGAAGAGCTTGGATCTTGGGCATGCATGCATGATGTCCACAGGCATGCAATGAGACCTGTCTGTGGTGTTAGAGCTAGGGATGTGGGGAGGAGGTTGGGCTCCACAACATTCTGATGTGAAACTGAATACCTGAATTCTCAATTCTATAAATTCTAAATTTGAATCTTTCCTTTTAAGTCACTATGAAGGTATATTTTTCAAGATAAAAGATCAGAACATAGCCAACAATTTATTAGCCTGGTTTATAATCTTTAAATATTTAGGCCTATTGTGGTAAATGAATGCTTGCCCTGAGTCTCAAAAATGTCAGAATAAAGTTGATGAGTTTCATCAACTTAGTTTTATTAAATATTGAACTAGCAAAATAGAGCTAAAATAGCACAGGAATAAAATCAGACATTACCTCTTTTTATTGCACTTCACTTTACTGAACGTTGTAGATAATTACGTTTTTTACAAATGGAAGGTTTATGAAAATCTTCTCTTAATCAAGTCTATTGGCACTATTTCTCCAACACCATTTGCTCACTTTTTTCTTTTTTTAAGATTTTATTTATTTATTTGACAGAAAGAGACACAGCGAGAGGGAATACAAGCAGGGGGAGTGGGAGAGGGAGAAGCAGGCTTCCCGCTGCACAGGGGGAGCCCAATGCGGGGCTCCATCCCAGGACCCTGGGATCATGACCTGAGCTGAAGGCAGACACTTAACGACTGAGCCACCCAGGCGCCCCAGCATTTGCTCACTTTCTGTCTGTGTGTCACATTTTGGTAATTCTTGCAATATTTCAAACTTTTCATTATTATAGTATTTACGATGATCTGTGATCAGTGATCTTTGATCTTGCTATTGTAAATGTTTTGGGGGTGCCACAAACCACATCCACGTAATACAGTAAACTAATCAACAAATGTTGTGTGTGTTTTGACTGCTCCACCAACCATCCTGATCCAGGAATTAAATTTATAACTTTCAAGGTAGTTTCTTCCTCTCTACCACAGCAACTCTCTAAAAGTAGCTAGCTTGGTAATGACTAAATTAAGTGTTAGACAGACATCTCTTAGTATCAGCTAAAATCTCAAATATCATTTTTAAATATTGAAACATTATGCTTAGGGTGGGACCAATCTGTTTCACAAATCCTAAAAGAAGGTCAATTGGTGTTCTGAAAGAGTGTAGTTGAGAACTGATGTTCCTTGGGCCACCTGGCTGGCTCAGTTGGTAGAGTGTGCCACTTGATCTTGGAATTGAGTTCAAGCCCCACACTGGGTGGAGAAATTACTTAAAAAAAATAAGTAAATAAAATTAAAAATTAAAAAATAAAAATAAAAAAGAATTGCTGTTCCCTTATGAGTTTCCCATATTAATACATGTTATAGAGAAAATTTTCAGTTAAAAAATTAAAAAATACTCCCATATGGAGCAACTACTTTTTGTTCTCTTATCACTTTTTATAGGTTAACTAGATATGAATCTGAGAATTAGACAATCACAATGGACTGCTCTTAAAGACATCAGTCCAATATAAGGCTGTGGAAAAAAAAATCTCAGTATGTTGGACATCATCAGTAACATTACTGGAAACCAAACTGAAGTCACTGTATATTCTCTTTTTTTTAAAGATTTTATTTATTTATTTGAGAGAGAGAATGAGCACAAGTCAGGGGAGGCAGAGGGAGAAGCAGACTCCCCACTGAGCAGGGAGCCCGATGTGGGGCTCAGTCCCAGGCCTCAGGATCATGACCTGAGCTGAAGGCAGACACTTAACCAACTGAGCCACCCAGGCACCCCAGTCACTGTATATTCTAATACCTTATAAAAGCATGTACTATGACTTGGTCTTACAACCTCAACTCAGGCTAGACATAACATAGGTGGGGAAAATATTCAATAAAGGTAATTAAATAACAAGAAAGAGAAAGAACAAAAGAAGAGAAATAGAAGACAAACTAGGGGAGCCTGGGTGGCTCAGGTGGTGAAGCGTCCAACTCTTGGTTTCAGCTCCAGTCATGATCTCAGGGTCATGGGATTGGGGATCGAGCCAGCTCCTTGCTCAGGGAGGGTCTGCTGGAGATTCTCTCCCTTTCCCTCTGTCCTTCACCACCACAGTCATGCTAACTTACACTTGCTCACGCTCTCTCTCATTCTCTCTTTAAAAAAAAAGGTAAAACAAACTAAATTCTACAATACTAAAACTAGAGTTCTCAAAATTTTAAAAGTTAATAAAATTATAAAATGTTTCGTTCACTCCTTTGACATTTAATAAAAACTTGTGACATACCAAATCTATGCTAGGTGCTGGTGATACATAACAAAAATCTCTAGCCTCTAAATGCTAACTATCTAGTAGCTGTAGCACTTGAACTCAATTTGGTAAAGACAGATATGGGATGCTAGGGGAGAGAGCAACTAACTATGCCAAGAGACTTCAGAGGGTATTAAAGAATCAGTAAAAACTTGCTAGGCAAAAAAAGGGGAAAGGGCAGTGTACGGAAAAATGATTATAATAGAAATAAAACAAAGGTCAATAGCCAACAATAATTTAATCTTGCTTTTTGCTAAGCACTGTGCACAAAGTATCCTAGCTGATTCTCATAACCCTGTGATTCTTTTTATCCTAATTATAAATGAAAAAACTGAGAAGTAACTTGCTAACGATCATACAGCTATATAGAGGTGACACCAACAGAGATTATGCAAAACTAAGCTGTGAATGATCATGATTTGTTTGAAGAAACAGAAATAGGTAGGTATGGCTTAGCAAATGATAATTCTAATGATAGCAACCAACACTGGGGATATAGTGGTCAACAAAACAGAAAATAGATACTATCTGTGCCTTATTAGAGATTAAATCTACTCCAGGAAGGAAACATTATCTTCCATCCAACAGATGTAAGAACTGAGATTTGGAAATACTAAGTAAATTGTTTAAGGTCATACACTAATAAGTAGCATAGTGAGAATTAAACCCTGCCTGACTTAAAGTCTGTCTGACTCAAAGCCCAAATTTATTCTACTTTACCACATTCTCTCTCCATTATTCATATATTCAACAGAAGTATATCAAGTACCTACTGTATGTCAAGCACTATGCTAGGAATAAAGATGAGAGATACAGTCCATGACTTCAGGTTAGTTAGTGGAATCAGACATACCAAGAGCTGCAATCCAGTGAGATAAATGCTATCATCAAAACACATTTAGAGTCTTACAGAAGCACATATGATCACAGATGAGAAGAAACTTGAAGAGGGGCAAGCCCAAAAGTAAGACCAGTCAGGGCTACCACATTAATTCAAAAGTCAGGGATGCATCTAAGAAATATTTGGAAGATAAATCACAAAACTTGGTAATAAGACAGCAACTATGACTATATCCTAAGTGTGTTTTTAAAGAAGCAAAAAACAAAAACAATAAACTAAACAAAAAATACGAGGTCCAATGAGAAAATCTGAGATGCCCATAACAAAATTCAGAGTCAATGCCATACTTGGGTAAGAAACCCGTATATTTTATAAGTCACTTTAAGGTCATTACAGTCATAAAGTTAACACAATCTACTTTTGAATCTTTTTTTAATTGAAGTATAATTAACATACAGTGTTATATTAGTTTCAGGTATACAATATAATGATTCAACAATCCTATACATTACTCAGTGCTCATCGAGGTAAGTGTACTCTTGATCCCCTTTATCTATTTTATCCCTCTCCCATCCACCTCCCCTTACTTTTGAATCTTAAACATTCATAGAATTAAGGAACACTTCTCAGTCAACTTCCTTTATTAGACAAATGGCTTCTTTTAGGTATACTTTACGGAGCTGCCTCTCAGGAAATACTTAAGGAGAATCTACATGCCCATGCATCATTTAATTTTTGTCATTGTTAATTTTTTAAGTTAAAAAATGATTTTCATAATAGAGGACTTCTAAAGTTCCTTCCAAATCAAGATTCTAAAAGAAAGAAAGCCATAACAAGTATATCGTAACGGTCGGTATAGATCTCTATAGTTATCTAATGGGGTTGAATCATATCATTGTTCTGATAATTCTAATGACAGCAACCAACACTGGGGATATAGTGGTCAACAAAACAGAAAATAGATACTATTAACAATTAACATTTTTCTCAATATTTAAAACCCTAATATATCCATATTTTCAACTGCTTAGGTAATATGAATACATACTTTTTAAACTTTAGGATTATGAAATTCACAATGTTATAAACTTAAAATTTCATAGCAAGTAATATTCAAAATGGGATACAGAACTGCATGACATCTCAGAGAAATGATTATTTCTACTGTCACCAAGCCCAAGTCTGATAACTTGCACTGAGAAAGAAAGATTTCATTTGATTGAAGTACAAAAATGCCCTGTGGCATGCAGAAGAGCTGGCCCATCATTCCCAATCTCTAAAGAGCTTCCCCTTCCCATTAAAGAGGACTGATGCCATGTCACAAGCTCTTACAGAAATTCTTTGATTCAAAGAGCTACTCAATGAAATCCAGGATTCACCTCAAAATGCAGTGAATCCCAAGTGAACAGATTTCAAAATTATAAGGCAGAGCTGGTAAACTGGCATGAAGAAGTCAATGCACACAAGGTCCAAAATGGCAAATCCAAAGACACTAATCAATATTCTTACTTTTAGTAAACACTGTAGATGAAAAAAAAATTCTACCATAAGCCTTCTATAACAAAATTCTATGTTACAACTGAAAGCAGGAGTACAAGAGTGGCAGGCCAAAGGTGCAATTGTAAGTATGTAAATAGATTTCTACTTTGGCCAAGATGGAATATCAGGAACGAAATTTACCCTCTTGCCTGAAACAACTGGAAAAAAAGGACAAAATATATTAAGTGTTTTTCAAGGCAATGGACATCAGGCAACAAAGGACAGTAGATCCTTGATAGGTGGGAAACATACAAGATGAATCCTCAATTGCCCCAACTTATTACCTTGAAAGAGTTCCTAGGCCATACAACAGATGGAGAACCCAGGTAGAGCAATGACCTCCCTGAGGTGAGATGGAACTTAATCTAGAAACAGCAAGGTGACTGTCATATACAAAGTAGAGTACCTAAGAATAGAGAGGTTCACAAAAAAATCCAGAGATCTGCAGAGGGTATCCCTCAAGTCTTCCACTGAGTACTTTTAGTACATACACGTGTGGAAACTACCCAAGAACAGTGAAAAAACCACCAAAAAGGATTAGAGGGAACACCACCCAGGCTTCACAAAGGTCCAGGAATAGCTCCTGTTTTCACCACCCAAAGTACTCAGAGGGTTTTGCCAATAGAGTGACAAAGCGGTACTACCTGATACAACTTAAAAGCAGGATCTGAAAAGATCAAACTGTTTCCAAGTAATTTAACTATATCCCAGAACAAAGCTCAAGAATACCTAATGAAATACAAAAATACCCAGTACCCAACAAGGTAAAATACCAAATGTCTAACATCCAATCAAAAATTACCAGGCATGCAAAAGCAAGAAAATGCAATCCTTTATGAGGAGAAAAATCAATCAAAACCAATCTAGAAATGATACAGACAGAATTAGTAGAAATAAACGTTAATTTAGTTATAACTATATTCCATATGCTCAAGAAGCTACAGAAAAGACAAAGCATCAAAGCTATAGAAATGGGAGATATAAAAAAGGACTGAATTTCTAGAATAAAACTGTAATGTCTGAAATGAAAAATATGCTGGACACAATTAACAGCAAATTAAACATTATAGAAAAAAGATTAATGAAGTTGGAGACATAGCAAGATAATCTAAAATGAAACAGAGAAGACTGAAAAGAACATCAGTGAACATCAAGCAGCCTGATTTACATGTAATTGGACTTCCAAAAAGGGAAGTGGGGGCAAGGAAAATACACACACACACACACAGTTAAATATTCTTTATAAATATGTATTTTTTAAATAAATAATGGCCAAAATTTTTCTGAATTTGTTAAAAACTACAAACCCACAGATCCAAGAAGCTCAACGAACTCCAAGCAAAACAAGTATACAGTGAAGAAAAGTATAGTTTCATTTAGAAAGGGTTCTCACTCACAAATTCTGTAAACAAATCAGAACAAAGTCAGAAATGACTTAGATTAAGTCCAACTTTTAATTTAACTTACCAGGTACAGTTTCAACTGACAATTTAATAGAGTACATTAAATCAAACATTAACTTGAGTAAAGTACTTAACAGAAATCTTAATGTTTGGGTTTTTTTGAAGATTTTATTTATTTATTTGACAGAGAGAGAGAGAGCGTGAGCAGAAACACAAGCAGGGGGAGTGGGAGAAGGAGAAGCAGGCTTCCCGCTGAGCAGGGAGCCCGATGCGGGGCTCGATCCCAGGACCCTGGGATCATGACCTGAGCTGAAGGCAGACACTTAACAACTGAGCCACCCAGGTGCCCCAGAAATCTTAACGATTTTAAAGTTAGCAAAATATAGCTTTAAAAACAATGTATATTTTGTTGCTCTATTAGGTAAATAATTAATTAAAATAAATTTATCTTATTTTAGCAAATTATTTTTTAAAAAACTAATGCCTACTTCTTCCTTCTTTTCTTAATTTTCTTTCCCTTTAATTTATATAGGTCATTCAGAACAGAATTAGGACATTGAAAAAACTTTTAAAGAAACTGAGAGGTGGAACTGAAAACAGAAGCAGATTTGAGGTTTGGAATGGAGCTAGTCCACCAAAAAAAAAAAAAACAAAAAAAACCCTGGCAACCACTATTTTGAAACACCATTACTTTCAAAATACACATATGTATTTTTAAATATAAAACTGCACTCAAATTGGAAACAAGTTAAAGTGTCTGTTTTTAGCACCTCTGCTAACTATTCAGGACTCAAAAAAATCTAAGTATTTTTTGGAAAAAGAATCATTCAAATAAAAAACATTAAAGTGGAAAACAAGGGATGCCTGGCTGGCTCAGTCAGTAGAGCATGAGACTCTCAATCTCAGGGTCATGAGTTCAAGACTCACACCTTGGGCATGAAACCCGCTTTAAAAATAAATAAATGAAGTGGAAAACTAAAGTAATGTATTTTCTTATTTTGTAAAAACACCTTTTTTTTAGGGTTCAGAATACAATTTCAAAATTTTCTGTCTAAAAACAAGAGAGGGTAACAAATTCTGAGTATCTACTGTAGTAGCTACCCTTCCTGTCATGTGTGTTCCCTAAAATAGAAGTCAATTTAATTATTCTACCATTTTGCTTAGGGAATAGTGGGATATCTCAAACACAAAAAATAGTTCCGGGGGAGAGCTGCCAAAAATATATTTATTATCCCTGGAAATAATTAATGTCTACATTCCTTTTTCCTTTCTTAAAGAAAAAAATGTATACACACATTTAGATAATATATATATTTCTTTGGGTGCCTATACAAATAAAACACCTTCAGAAAGTATATAGCAGTATAATACTTCCCTGTAGGACCAACACATACATCAAAACAGCAAACAGACTACAAATATCTCCGAGCACACAGACTGAGAAGTTACCACTGGAACATTTATGAATTTGACTTCTACATCTTCTAAATAAAAAATCTAAAAAGAAACATAATTTCATACAAAATACAGAAATGATACTTTATTAGCCTATTCACAGTAGACTTATTCCTTAGTAACAATTATTTATTAATAATGCACTAAATTCCCACATATATAAAAGGTAAGAATGCCTTGAAATTGAAAGTTCCAAACTACTCTTGTAATCAGATTCTTTTCAAGAGACAGAAGGCTAAATACACATTATTTTGAGCACAACTATAACATTCAGAGTTTGTACTTAGAAAACCTACACTGATGTACTTAGAATGCATGTATGCTACAACACCTATAATGACAAAAACGGTTTTTATTTCACTGATCTAGCTACCCTTATGATTTTGATATCAATTCCCATCCTAAAAAAACTTTCCTACTTAATACAAATCCAATATCACAAACATAAAAGACAAAGATTTTCCTACTAAATCATTATTTAGTTGTCATCAAGATGTCAGTTACTGGCATTTCACAACTCCCTTAAAAATACCTTAAAAAGGGGCGCCTGGGTGGCTCAGTCCTTAAGTGTCTGCCTTCGGCTCAGGTCATGATCCCAGGGTCTTGGGATCGAGCCCCGCATCGGGCTCCCTGCTCGGCGGGAAGCCTGCTTCTCCCCCTCCCACTCCCCCTGCTTGTGTTCCCTCTCTCGCTGTGTCTCTCTCTGTCAAATAAATAAATAAAATCTTTAAAAAAAAAAAAAAAACTTAAAATGATCTCCTAAATATTAATCTGTTAGTTCACATAATAATCTCATCGGACTTGAGTTACTGCACCCAGTTAAATTACTTGCTACAGCAACAGTTCTCACCAATCAGAACTGTTATTTGAAATTTTCTCTTCTGAAATCTGTTATTATTTCACCAGTTTCAAAATTTGAGCCACTAATTTTAGACACAGAGGTTAATAAGAAACATTTCTGCATCAAATACACATAACTTCACAGTAGAGGCTTTATTCCCCCTTAGGAAACTATTCTCATATTCTCTCTCTTTTTACCAAATTATTGGAGGACAATGTGGTTTGGATTTCAGCACTGAAGACAATAAGTGACAATATACGGTTTGCAGAATAAAAATTAAAGTTTCACAATTTTAACAGGTATAATTATTAGGTTGTGATAAATGGGCTGGTGGGCACGTAAGACTATCACCCCTTTCAAGGTCCAATTCTTAAACCACCTGAATTCTTTTGACCAAAGAACCAAATTAGGAGCCTCAAACATAAAGTCTCCAAGTTCTCAGTATAACCTTTTTCAAAGAAAACAAGTTACCTAGAAAAGAGGAAAAGCACACTTACATTTGGAGCATGACCTGGTTCAAGAATACCCCATCCACCAAAGCCACATATTCATCCAGGTTGGTCCCATTTCCTGCAGCCAGAGGTCCAAACGTTTTAACCTAGAACAGAATGATCATAAGGACACGAACGCCCATCTCCATCTCAGCAGCCACAAATAATGCAGCAAAATGTAAAATAAATAACACCCTACTTACCCAAGTGACCAAGGGGCTGGTCATAAACTGCTCCAGAAGGGGAGTAAAAATCTCGTTCTCCATTTTACAGATAATGTATTTGAAAAAGGGAACTACCACAAAAATACGCCTAGGGAATGGATCACTAAACGTTGAAGTAAGTAGAAATCAATGAAAGTCCATTTTGGCACAGGAAGAAAATCCCATCGTGGAGGGGAGAAAAACTCTCCTTCCTCAAAAAACACCCCAGAGGGGAACGAGCCGAAAACACGAGAAGCGGCTTCGACAGCAGCCACGAGCGGCAGCTTGCGCTGGAAATGTCTGTACCGGGCAAGGAGGGGCAGAGAAAAGGCATCTGGAGGAGGAGGAAGGGAAAGGGGGCTGGAGCAGCAAGACAAAAAGCCCGTCAAGGTTGCCCAGCTCCTAAAGGAGCCAGACCAGCGAAGCTGCCCGCAATGAATTAATCCTAACGTGGGCTAAATTAAATACCACGTAGATACCACGTTAGGGGTTCCGCGCGGCAGCCAGGCTCGACCTCCGCGTTCCGCTCAACACGTTCCACCCACCAGTGGGCATGGAGCCGCTTCGATCCGCGGAGCCTCCCCTGCCCGCAGCCCCTCACCAACGACAGGCAGGGCTCGCCCCTTCCCCCCGAGCAGACACCATCCCTCCGCCGCCCTCAAGCCTCGCCTCCAGCCCCCTTCCCCTCCCGGGGGGTGGGGGCTTGAATGGGTGTCCCTAACCCCCCAGTTTCCTGAGCCCCGCAGCCTTTACAGCGCGCCTCTGGGAAGCCCTGGCACAAAATCACCGCCGCGCTCCAGCCTCCTCCTCCGCCCTCTCTGGAGGAGCCGGAGTAACGGCCTCCCAACCGCAGTGCCGCATCACACCCCGCTCCCCGCCGCCCAACCAGAGCCACGAGCCCTCCGTCAAAGGGAGCGCGCTTCTCCCTCCGCGCCCATATCCTTCCGCCGACTCGCCGCCCCTCCCGCGCCGCAGCCTCTGGATTGTGGGAGAAGAAAACCGCTGCATGAGCGCGCTCCCGAGCGCGCGCGCCCCCCGGGCCGGCCCCGCCGCCGCCCAGATTTTGGCGGCGGGCGCGGGCGTGGACGCGCGCTCGCTGCAGCTGCTGCGGTGACCCGCGCCTCTCTCGAGCCCAGGACTGTTGCCAGGGCGTGGGGGGCGGGGATGGGGAAGGCAGAGGAAGGGGTCTGTCTGCTCGGTCGCTCATGCCTAATTATGGTTTATTTCCTCCCCAAGTGCCTTCTTTGATGTGTGAAGGAGAGGGAACGAAATCCTTCTCTTTTAAAACATGAGGGATGCAGACTGCCTTTTTCGGACAGTTTGATTTGGTTTCTTAAGCGTGCTTTCGCCCGCAAAACGGAGTAGGCAAACTCAGTGCAGCAAACAGCAAAAGAGGGACTTGAGCTGCAAACTTGGTTTTGTTTTTTCTTTTTTCCTCTTCTCCTTTAAAAAATCCAGGTCACTAAAGCATGAATGCTCTTCAAAGTTGCAAGTGAATGTAGTAGGATTTTAAATAACCAAAGCTGTCTTTCAACATGGTATTCCCTGACTAGAGCAAACGTGATTCAGACATTGTTGTTTATTTGGCAATTGAAAAAAAAAAATCCAAACAAAATCAAGAGCTACTAAAAGGAAACATTTGAAAGTCATCCAAGATGGGTGACAGATTACATATTTGTCATAAATCCATGCTATGCACGACTGGAATCATCAAAGTAATTTTAACAGTTCCTGCAGCAAAATCAAATGTTAACTCCTCATTTTGAAGGAACATAAAAACCTTTTTCCCTGGGACAAAATGGGCATGTAAAACAATTTTTTTTAATAAAATAAATATAGTATTAAAGCTTTGCAGTGTGTGCTGTTTACATTTACATAAATCTCTACTTGAGTACTTATATGATATTTTAAAGTAGCAGTAAAAATGTTTTATAACACTAAATTAAGAAACAGCAAAATTTCTTAATTAGGTCATTGAGAGCCTGGGCTCTAGAGTCTTCCTGCCTGCTTCAAATACCTACCAGCTGTGTGAGCCTAGGCAAGCTAGTGAACCTCTCTGTGCTTCACTTTCTTCATGTATAAGGCACGGCTAATAATAGGGTTAAATTAAATGGCAACCTATAATAAATGCTCCATAAATGTTCTTGATGTTGTTTTCATCATTATAGCCCCCAAATGAAGAATCTTTAGGAAAAAACTTGAAATTTAACTTTTCCTATTTTAGTTAGAGGAGAAAGGATCTTGCTGTAGAGACCAGAGAAAGGCCCTTCCAAAATCATCTTAATTAAAATTAGGATGCATTCATGTGGCAGTTTGCAAGGTGTGGTCAGAGTAGAACCTTGCATTGCCTGGGCCAGTACACAGCTTTGGGGCATCCTGGTTGCTAGCAGTCTTTTCCTTCTGCTCTTGATGACTCTTTCTTTTTTTTTTTTTTTTTTTTAAAGATTTTATTTATTTATTTGAGAGACAGAGAGCATGAGAGGGAGGAGGGTCAGAGGGAGAAGCAGACTCCCTGCCAAGCAGGGAGCCCCATGTGGGACTCGATCCCGGGACTCCAGGATCATGACCTGAGCCGAAGGCAGTCGCTTAACCAACTGAGCCACCCAGGCGCCCTTGATGACTCTTTCTTAATCACAATCCTTTATTTGGAAATGCAGACCAAGAGAGCTGGCACCAAGAAGAAAGCATGGCTTTCAGAGCTGCCCAATGCCTGACATGCCCACTTTTCTTTGTAATCCCTAGGAAGCTCGACCAAACAACATGGAAGTGCTCATGCGTATACTGGGGTTTATCTTCAGATAGACCCACCTGCTTCATCCATAGATGAAAAACTCATAAAGTATTAATACCAAGTACAATAAGCTAGGGGCATTTTGGACAGTGATGACCGAAGTGTTAGCACATTAAGATAGAATTGTGTATTCAGCTTACATGTAAAGCTAGCCCTCACAAATCTGGATTCCCCTCTACAGCCAAATGGCCCCAGATGCTTCCTGGTCTATCTTTAGCTTTTACACACACACACACACACACACTCAACAAAGAAACATGAGGAGTTAATTGTAAAAACAGGAAGCTTTAGACCAGACTGAGGTCTGGAGTAACTTATTTGAAAACCTACCAATTCACAATTCCCTAGTTTAACAGCAGCCTTAGAAATGCTTTATAATATCTCAAGAGTACAATCAGGAAACTTCTTTGTCTGGCAAAAAAGGGATTGTACATTATACACAATTTAATGGTCTTCAAATTGCAACATCCTGTAAGATTAAATCCAAAAGTTTCCTCCTATCTTCCTTTCACTTAGGAAGAGATTACTCAAGATTTCTTCCAGGTATTTTTTTTTTTTTTTTTGGTACTTGGTAGTCATTTATTTATCCTGAATTCATCTTTTCTTCAAATGTTAAATCCAGCAGGAAAGGAGTTTGGAAAAAATCATACCTATCTAACTAGGTCCCAAGTTATTTGTTCTGCTCTCTTCTGATCAGAAGTTAAATGTTTGGAATGGACCATGATCCCATTTAGAAGTCACTAGAGAAAGATTCTCTCTTGTGTGTTATAATTGAGGCTTCCCCTGCAGCTTACACATACCTAATACTATCTGTATACAAAAAGCACCCATGTTTACCTTCATTTTGATCTACTATAGTAAGTGATAGACTCACCCCAGAAATATATTGGGTGACACATATTTACAGAGCTAATCACATCCATAAGCTAGTATAATAAAAATAACACAAATACAACAGCAGAATGGCACCGTTGTTTATAATAGCCAAAAAATAGAAATAACCCAAATGTCCATGAACTGATAAATGAATAAATGAAATGTATTATATCAATACAATAGAATATTTTGGCAATAAAAAAGAATAAAGTATGATACATACTACAACATGGATGAATCCTGAAAACATTATGCTATGTTTAAAGAAACCGGTCACAAAGTAGCACATAGTGTATGATTTCATCAATATGAAATGTCCAGAAGAGACCAAACTGTATAGATAAAAAGTAGATTAGTGGTTGCCTAGATCTGGGGCAGTTGGGAGGAAATGAGGTTAGTGGCTTAGGGATGCATGATTTCTTTTTGAGAAAATGAAAATATTCTAAAGTTGTGATAGATGCACAGTTATGTGAATATGCTAAAAATCATTTAACTGGATACCTTACATGGTAAATTGTCAATTCTCAAAAAAGCGGTTTTATTTTTTTAAAAAAGATTGGCACCATTACTTCATGAGTATTTAGGAAGAAATGCCATCAAGAAATCCAATCTCTCATATACTTTCAACAGGGTCTCTAAGTCCTCTAAGTCCTCTTGAGGGTTTAAATTCTTTGAGCATCAGTAGAGCATCCGTCTCCTCAACTGTAAAATGGTCATACTGGTTTCATTTCTTACTGGGCATCTGCTTATGGTTCCTCTCAAATGCCCTACTGCTGTGGGGCAAACAAAGTAAACCACCACCAATTCACCATTATATTCCATGCTACCACACCTATCTGAGATGTTCTCTTCTGCTTCCTCACCGGGTCAGCTCCCATTCGTCCTTCAGGATTCAAGTGCCTCTCTCCATGAAGCATTCCTCTTCCTCGGGTTGAGTTGACCACTTCCTCTTTTGTGCCTTGCATAGTATCTAACCTCCCTTTATTCTGTAACTTGCTCTGAAAGACATGTATTTGCTGACATGCTCTTCTGAGTAAATGGGGAACTCTTGGAGACTGGCATTTTTAAATTCATCCTTGTGCCCCTGGCATTTAGGACAGCGCCTTGCTATTATGGGCACTTTCAGTCAATATATCAAAGACTGTTCTTTCAACCATGGTGACTGGTTTAAATTCTTAACAATTGGCAAGAGCTCACAGCAGAGCAACTTCCGAGAAGGACTATTCTAATTAACTTAATGACCTAGAGGAGGCATAAGCAGGCGATTACTGCTTGCTAGTGAATTTGAAGAACTAAAAAGACATTGAGATCATGAAATAAATGGCTTTCAAGATAGGTTTTTCCCAGTCTATATAATTTTGTTTTCAGAGAAAAGCTTAGGAGAATACGTAAGCATCATGTATTCTTCTATTTCTCAGCAGTGTATAATGGTATTTATCCTTTTCAGCACCCAAACTGTGTTTCAGTTGTTATCATTTTGATGCAAATCTTCTAGAAAGTTGTCATTGTCTAAGCTTTATTGGACAGCATATTCTGAACAGAAATTGACCTTTTATTAAAGAAATACATCCTCACAATCAACCTAAGTGACTGTGTTGTGCTTTTATATAATTATGCATTCACAGGCCCTTACAAAGTGTGTGAGTGTTTCACCTACATTCACAGGCCCAAGACAACTATGTTTTGAGTTTTTAATTTTACACTGAATAGCTCTTGGTTTTTGTTGCTGACAGTATCTCTATCAATAGTCCCCATTTTAATTTGCTGCTTCTCGTTTTCTATGTGCATGGAATTCACAGATTGTTAAAACAGTCTAAAAAAATTAATAATTTTTGAGTAAGAACCTGATGGGCTCTCTTATGAGTAAAGTCCATGAATTTACGGTATGGCTAAAAGTGTCTCTTGATGTAATGTTTCTTCTTTCAGTTTCTTGGTCTTAGGTGAGGTGGTGCTATCCTATTCCTTTAACTAGTTTGCTGTGATAGGACATGAAAGTTAGTGGTCACTTACCAGGTATTTCCAGGGTATGACTGTCCTATCATGTGATCATTTCCTTGCGTTTGCATGGTTCCTCCTTTAATTCCTTAATCCCATGCAATAGGTGGTGACTCATTCGTACTTCCAGTGCTCCTGATGGAAAGCTACTAAGCAAATGGAAACCTGATAGAAGAGAAAATAACAACAAGTATAGAAAAGGAAAAATATTATAAAATGGACCTTTATAAGGTGAAAAAAATCACTCTCTTATTCTGACTGTAAGCCTACTCCCAACCTCTACTTTCTACCCATTTGCATCCTAGAGACAGGCATCAGCAATACCTGGTTAAAACAGAACCTAGCCTATGTCAGAATAAATGATGGATCATTAATAAAATAGACAAAAACCAGCAAGTAAGTTTCTACATAAAGTACTCGTGCTTTTAGGCTACTGAAAATAAATGTGGGCTAAAACAATTAAATACTTCTAATCCTAGAAAAAAAATGTAGATCTGCTCTCATACCAAAAAATACAAAGTAAAAATGATGATAACCATTACAAATAAAGAAATATGAAGATGTTTTATTTCCTTCTATTGAATGACAGTAGGAAGTTATATAAAAATGCATTTACTGATATATGAGATTTATATTTGCTATTCTTTTATTGAAAGTTAAAATTCACATGAAACTTAAAAAATTGCTTAATGTAAATGTTTGAAATCCTAATTTTCAATTAATATGTGTCAGTTGAATGTTTTCAAATATTAGCTTGAGAAGAGTTCTCAGATTAAATTTTATTTTGTGAAATTTGTAATTTAAATATCTGTCTTTTGTTTCTTAAACTAAAACAGCAATATAAAATATTCAGTTACATGGAGTTAAATATGTCTCATATTTTTAAAATTACCTTATTTTCTTGTTATGAAAATAATACATTTCACTGCTGTATTTGGAAAGATCAACAACATAAAGAAAAAACAAACAAAAAAATCAAACCCGTAATTGTACCACTCAGAGATTAATATATCGATGCATTTATTTCACATTATTTTCAAAAACTGTACCACTCTCACATTACCATTAGAAAAATATAACAATGGGGCGCCTGGGTGGCTCAGTCGGTTAACCAACTGCCTTCGGCTCAGGTCATGATCCTGGAGTCCCGGGATCGAGTCCCGCATCGGGCTCCCTGCTCAGCGGGGAGTCTGCTTCTCCCTCTGACCCTCCTCCCTCTCGTGCTCTCTGTCTCTCATTCTCTCTCACAAATAAATAAATAAAATCTTTAAAAAGAAAAGAAAAATATAACAATGATCAAAATTTGAATATGCCTCTCACCTTAAACTAATCAATAAATGGAATCCAAATGCATTTTTATTTTTTTAAATGGACATATTTGTTTTTTAATTTAAATTTTATTTTATTTTGGGGGCTCCTGGGTGGCTCAGTTGATTAAGCGTCTGCCTTCAGCTCAGGTCGTTGTCCTGGGGTCCTGGGATGGAGCCCTGCATCGGGCTCCTTGCTCTGCAGGGAGCCCGCTTCTCTCTCTCCTCCCCGCTTGTACTCTCTCAATCTCTCCTTCTCTCTCTCTCAAATAAATAAAATCTTTTAAAAACATTTAAAAAATAAATTTTATTTTACTTTTAAGTAAACTCTATGCCCAAAATGGGACGTGAACTCGTGACCCTGAGATTAAGAGTCACATGTTCTACCAACTGAGCCAGCCAGGTGCTCCCCAAATGCATTTTTAATAATAGAATTCATCATGTTAGATGTGTAGAACTTCCAGTTTACCAATTTTTTAAAAATGTATTAGTGTTTTTTTTTTAAGATTTTATTTATTTGAGAGAGAGAGAGAAAGAGTGAGAGAGAGAGAGCATGAGAAGGGGGGAGCAGCGATGGAGAGGGAGAAGCCTAGACTCCCCGCTAAGCAAGAAGCCCAATGTGGGGCTCAATCCCAGGACCCTGAGATCATGACCCGAGCCAAAGGCAAGACACTTAACGGAATGAGCCACCCACGCGCCCCCAGTTTACCAATTTTCAAAACATCAAACCTCAAATTCCCACAACCATGTCTAAACTTGGCTCATACATCCTGCAAAAGAATAAAAAATGTATCCTCTGAGTTTAGAATAAAACTAAGGTTAAAAGTTCTATATTTGTCGGTGCATTCTCACCTTCTTCATTAATCAATATTTATTGAGCTACCATATGTGCAAGATAGCATATTGAACATACAAGACACAGAGAAGATTATATCTAAATGAGGCCAACTGAAATAAAATGGCAAATACATCATTCAATCAATTAGTTCAGAGGGGGGCAAACTTTTTCTGTAAAAGGCCAGGCAGTAAATATTTTAGGCTTCGTGGGTCTCTGATGCAACTGACCCCAGAGGGTCTCCGTTGCAACTGATCACTTCTGCCATGCTAGCATAAAGCAGCCACAGGCTATGTGTAAAAAAAAAAAGGTGTTGCTGTGTTGTGGAAAAGCTTTATTTGCAAAAAGAGACAGTGGGTCAGGTTTGGCCCCTAGGCCATTGCTTGTCCACCTCTCAACTAGTATTCACTATATTTACACTGGATGCAAAGCAAAACAAAAATCAGGACTGAATTCTTTTCCAGTCAGTTAATTAACTTTATAAATAATTAAATTAACCATCCAACTGTATTGTATAATTATGTTCTGGAAGTGCAGAAGAGCTGGTCTTCAAGTTGCTTGGAAACGGAATTCCATCATTCTGGTGTATCAGATATAGTTCAAATTGCTTTCAATCTCTCGTGTTACCACGGAAAACCTTTCCCCAGATATAAAATTATTTTGGGGGGATTCTCTTGAGTCCCAGCAGGAAACGGGGGGCACTCTGGAAGTGCTTAACTAAACAGAATTTCGTGAAGGGACAACTTAGGTGTGGGGAGTTAAGTGAACCAACAGAGGGTGGTTAAGCACGCAGGGATGAGCAATTGCAGGGATCCCCTTCAGCCCTGGGTCAGAAGGGGCAGGAGGAGGAAGCTGTTACCAGAATTCTGGAAAACCGTAGTCTTGTTAGAGGAACCACTGGACAAGAGCTAGGTCCATAGAGAAAGGGGCCACTGCCATCTTCATTGGGCAGAAGAAAAAATTGGGAAAGAATATCCAATCTCTCTATTCTTCTCATTTATATTACCAGCCAGTGCTCCCCACTGCTGAATGCCATGAGAAGCAGAGAGCAAAAGAACCCAGATGATGCAGTCCACAGAGGTCAGCCGCCTGGCACAGAGAAAGACAGAGAGATTGGAACTCAAGGCCCCAAAATGAAGCTATCTAGCACAGAGCTGAATGTGAAAAGTGTGGATAACAACTAGAACCATTTTTATAGATTCTCTGATAGTCATACAAGAGGGCAATTCTTTTCAAATTAACAGAAGTTTAAATATTTGGTCGAATGCCTTGATGAAACAGAGGGAGCTGATAAGCATATTAAAAATAAAACGCCTTAAGTTTTGTGGCTTATACTTTGACATATATGACCTGTTAATGCAAAGTATAAACCAAATCTTTTTCTTTCTTTTTTTTTTTTTTTTACTGACAGATCTATAATATCAGTGCCCTGCAGTGTCTTGCCCATGGTGTGTACTCTATAGTAGTTGAAGGAATAAATTTGTGAAAATAATTTTTCATAACTTTCACTTAAATGACTTGATTTGTAAGTAGCAGGAAATATAATTTATTAAAAGATATTATTTAAAAAAAATAACAAAATTAGGTTAACATGACTATGGGGTACTTGCAATTCTCTTCTCGGTGTCCTCCACTCAACAACAAAAGATGGAAGCACTACATACAAACCAACTTTCACTAAAACCCATTCATCAACGTTTGTTTAGAATGTATTCCTATTTGAAATCCTTAGTCATCATTTTGTTTAATAAAAGTAAAATGGACAACAAATCAGAATTAGGCTCTTTGTTCAATTCGCCTCTTCCAAAATCACTGTGAAATCAACATAGTAGACAGCCATGGTACTGGCTGCCATAACGTTAGTAGGTAATATCGGCTCTATCTTCTATATGTCACAAGACATTGATCATGTGAAAACTTTGAGTCTAAATTAGGAAGAGATCGTTTGCGTGTTAATGTCAACTTTCATAATCGCATGCGCACCTTCTGTGGAAATTTCCTAGCATAAGTCTAACGACA
>NC_138378.1:63867257-63874608 GCF_054177405.1 Leptonychotes weddellii | reverse complement strand
GGAGGGGAATAATGAAGGGTGGAAATCAGAGGGGGAGACGAACCATGAGAGACGATGGACTCTGAAAAACAAACTGAGGGTTCTAGAGGGGAGGGGGGTGGGAGGATGGGTTGGCCTGGTGGTGGGTATTGAGGAGGGCACGTTCTGCATGGAGCACTGGGTGTTATGCACAAACAATGAATCATGGAACACTTCATCTAGAACTAATGATGTAATGTATGGTGATTAACATAACAATAAAAATTTTTAAAAAAGATATGGCAATAGTATATCAATTATATTACAGCTACAAATGATTTTTGAGTTTTGGTAATTCTGAATTAGTTACCCAGCTATCTCTGTCTCCTTTATTTTTTCTCTCTTCTTTTTACTATGGCCCTCTCTAACTCGCACTTGAGGTGTTTTTTTTAATTTAACAAGGGTCATAAGAACAATGGCCATATTTTTCCTCTGGCACAATGTGAAAGCACTTTTACTCATTTCACAAGGGCATATCGAATTACATGGAATTGGCAGAAATCAACCTGATTTTGTGAGGAGCAAATCCTGCCAAACTGATTTCTTTTCTTTAACCAACTGCAGAACCTGACAGATGGTATAGTAATGATTACCTCTACAAAACATCATCTGTGTCTACTTCCCGGTATATATATCATGTGTTTTTAAACATAGTGTGGTGCTCAAGTCTGAGGTAGAATCATGAAAGGAATGCTTCCTCTCCCCTCATTGCACTCTTGAATGCTGATCTCAGCTTAAAGGCGTCAATGAGACTGGAATCCGTTATTGAGTGTGCCGAGTACGCACAGACTGTAGATCATCCCTTGTCTCCAGAGAAGCAGGAAAGTGGAATTCCACCTGGCCTAGAAATCAAGTGACTTGGTGCTACTAGGATTTCTCCATATTGTAAATAACTCCTGTACTTCTGTACGAAAGGACCCCCTTGACAAGTACTACAAAAAAAAAAAAAATCTGGGCACTAAGAGAAGGTGAAGAAATTAAAATTCACCAAAAAATTCCTGTATATTTCAAAAATAACCCTTTAATAACGCCTGATGCTTCCTGAACATGTGAGAGGCACCAGCCACATGCTGCAATGTCAATCTAAAATTTTATCCAGTGTGTTTTGTTCAATATGAGAACTTCCTGCTTAGTTCCTTTTCTTCTGTCCATTCAGTGAATATGCATTTTGAGTATTTATTATGCCCCGGGCACTAGGGATACAAAGATGAATAAGATGTTCCCTTATGACACATGAGCCTTCAGAGACCTTAAAGTCAGCTATTCTAAAAGAGTGCAATGCGTGATATGTGCCATTCGAAGGAGAAACAAGGTTCAGTTTTAATGGAAAGTCAAGAAAGGCTTCACAGAGAGATGACTTTTCAGCCAGGCCTTGAATGAAAAGTAGACATTTAAGGGGGAGAGGAGGATTCAGGGAATTTTAGGTGGGAAGACGACAGAAGCAATGCATCAAACTACAGAGGAGCACGGTGTGTTTGGGGAGTCATGAATAGCTTCATGTGGCTAAAATACATACTTTCCCAGGGGTGGAGAATGGTGGGAAATGAAAGTCGAAGTCATATTGTAAGAAAAGCAAAATATCACACTAAAGAACTGGCCTTTATCCTATAGGCAATAGGGTTCAGTTGTAGCTTAAGAAAAAAAAAAAAGAGAATGGTATCAGATTTCTCCTTTAAGAGGAAAATTCTCGCAGCACTGTAGTGGGGGTGTTGGAAAGAGGTGAGACTGTAGGCAGAGAAGCCAGACAGGAGTTCTTCCTACTAAAGTTTTATAGATTCAACTTATGCTGCTTTTGTTTGTTGAAAGTTTAATATTGACTTTCTTGAACTTTGCTGATAGACAAGAGATGATGAACACGATCGTCAATCCAGCAACTTGTTCATGTTGCCCTCTATTGGCAGAAAGGAAAGAAAGTTACTGTCTAGGGCATGATTTCATATTTCATTAGCTGACAGTATTTCAGCTTCTATTGCAACTATGGGCCAGTAACTGTGCTAAGACTAGAAGATTAAAAAAAAGAATCTCAAGAAATTCATAATGTAAGAATAAAAATAAAATTAAATTACCATTAATGTAGTTGTCCCAATGCATAAATAATATCAACACGTGTCATACAAAATATACACATAGCTAATTGACATCTGTATATTAAATACTTATTATATGTCTTGATATATTCAATAATAAACACATTAACAAAAACTATAATTATGTAAGTTAACTTGTAAGAATATGTCTTCACTGCAGGAAAATCAGACACTACAGATAATAAGATACAAGAAAGGAAAAAAATTGGAAAAAAATTTCACTCACAATCTCAACTACCTAGATGCTTCCAAATTGTCACAGCGACACACGTGCACACATGCACACACACAAGATCATATCATAGACAATATATATTATCCTTTTTTCCCACTTAATAAGATACCAGGGCTATATTTACATGTCAATAAAAAAGTTTTTAGAATATAACTTAGATGAGATGGAAACCAATTAAAATTTTTTCCAGCTTTCTTCAGATATTATTGACATATCTAAGTTTAAGGTATACAATGTGATGAGTTGATACACATATATATTGCAAAATGGTTACCATAATACGGTTAGACACATGTCCATCCCCTCACATAATTACCATTCTTTTCTGTGTGGTGATAACATTTAAGATCTACTCTCTTAGAACTTACAAGTATAGGGGCACCTGGGTGGCTCAGTCGTTAAGCATCTGCCTTCGGCTCAGGTCATGATCCCGGGGTCCTGGGATCAAGCCCCGCATCGGGCTCCCTGCTCAGCGGGAAGCCTGCCTCTCCTTCTCCAACTCCCCTTGCTTGTGTTCCCTCTCTGGCTACGTCTCTTTGTCAAATAAATAAATAAAATCTTAAAAAAAAAAAACCAACTTACAAGTATATAATAAAGTGTTGTTGATTACAGTCACCATTTTGTATGTTAGATCTCCAGAGCTTATTCATCTTTTAGCTGTAAACTGGTACCCTTTGACCAACATCGCTCCATTTCCCGCACTCCCCAATCATTGGCAACCACCATTCTATTCTCTATTTCCAAGAGATTTTTAGATTTCACATGTAAGTAAGAACAAAGAGTATTTGTCTTTGTCTGACTTATTTTGCTTAGTATAATGCCCCAAACATCCATCAGTGTTGTCATGAAAGGCAAGATTTCTGTCTTTTTTATGGCTTAATAATAGTCTATTGTTTTAACCATTTGTCTGTCATCAATGGACACTGAGGTTACTTCCATGTCTTGACATTTGGGAACAATGCTGCAATGAACATAGGAGTACAGGTATCTCTTTATGATCCTGATTTCATTTCCTTTAGATATATACCCAGAAGTGGCATTGCTAGACCACATAGCAATTTCATTTTCAAAATTTTAACAGAGATTTATTTATTTTAGAGAGAAAGAGAGTGCGCATGTGCTGGAGAGAGGGGCAAATGGAGAGGGAGAGAGAAACTCAAGCAGACTCTGCGCTGAGCATGGAGCCTGACACGGGGCTTGATGTCACGACCCTGAGATCATGACCTGAGCCAAAGCCAAGAGTCTGTAGCCCAACTGACTGCGCCACCCAGGCGCCCCTCATTTTCAATTTTTGGAGGAACCTCCACACTGTTTTCCATAGTGCTCCACCAGTTTGCATTCCTATCAAGAGTGCACAAGGGTTCCAATTCCTCCACATCCTTGCCAACATTTGTTACCTCCTGTCTTTTTGATAACAGCCTTTCTAACAGGTGTGAGGTGATACATCATTGTGGTTTTGACTTGTAGTTCCCTGATGATTAGTGATGTTGAATACCTTTTCATTTACCTGTTGGACATTTGTATATCTTCTTCGGAAATATTTCTATTTGGTCCTCTGCCAATATTTTAATCAGATTGGTTTTTGTTTTTTGGTTTTTTGTTTTGTTTTGTTTTTGCTATTGAGTTGTATGAGTTCCTTTTATATTTTAGATATTAACTCCTTATCAGATATATGGTTTGCAAATATTTTCCCCCATTCCGTAGGTTGCCTTTCATTTTGTTGAGAGTTTCTTTTGCTCTGCAGAAGCTTTTTAGTCTGTGTAAGTTCCACTTTATTTTTTCTTTTGTTGTTTGCACTTTTGGTGTCATATCCTAAAAACCATTGCCAAAGTCAAGGAACTTTTTCCTTATGTTTTCTTCCTCTAGTTTTATAGTTTCAGGTATTACATTTAAGTCTTTAAGCTATTTCAAGTTAATTTTTGTGAGTGGTGTAAGAGAGAGGTCCAGTTTCATTTCCTTCATGTGAATATCCAGTTTTCCTAAAACCCTTTATTGAAGAAGCGATCTTTCCCCATTGAGGATTCTTGGTTCCTTTGTTAAATAATAGTTGAGCACATATGTGTGCATTTATTTCTGGGCTCTGCCCTGTGTTCCATTGGTCTATGTGTCTGTTCTTATGCCAGTACCATGCTGTTTTGAATACTATAGCTTTGTGATAAAATTTGAAATTAGGTATCATGATGCCTCCAGCTTTGTTCTTTTTTCTTAAGATTGCTTTGGCTATTTGGGGTCTTTTGTGGTTTGATATGAATTTTAAGATTATTTTTCTATTTCTGTGAAAAATGCCAACGGAATTATCATAGGGATTACATTGAATCTGTAGATCACTTTGGGTAGTATAGACATTCTAACAAGAGTAATTTTTTTTTAAGATTTTATTTTTAAATAATCTCCACACCCAACCTGGGGCTCAAATCCACAACCCTGAGATCAAGGATCACATGCTCTACCAACTGAGCCAGCCAGGCACCCCAATAGTAATTCTTCTAATCCATGAACATGAGATGTCTTTACATTTATTTTTTTTCTTCAATTTCTTTCATCAATATCCTATAGTTTGGATCTTTTACCTGATCTTTCACCTCTCAGTTAAATTTATTCCTAAATATTTTATTGTCTTTGATGGTATTGTAAATGGTATTGTTTTCTTAATTTGTTTCAGATCATCTTTGTTAGTTTATAAAAATGTAACAGATTTTTGCATGGAGATTTAGTATAATGCAACTTTACTGAATTTGTTTATTAGTTCTAAGATGGTTTTGATGGAGTCTTTAGGATTGTCTATATAAAAGACTGTCATCTGCAAATAGAGATAGTTTTACTTCTTCCTTTCTGTTGGATGCCTTTTACCTCTTTTTCTTGCCTAATTGCTCTGGCTAGTACTCTCAGTACTGTGATGAATAAAAGTGAGGAAAGTGGGCAGCCTTGTCTTGTTCCTGATCTTAGAGCTATTAACCTTTCACCACTGAGTGTAATGTTAGCTCTGGCTTGTCATATATGGCTTTTATTATGTTGAGGTGTGTTCGTTCTAAATTTGTTAAGAGTTTTTTTCATGAAAAGATGTGGATTTTGGGAAATTCATTTGCTACATAATTTTTTTAAGATTTTTTTTTTTTTAGGTAATCTCTACACCCAACATGGGGCTTAAACCCACAACCCTGAGATCAAGAGTTGCATGCTGCACTGAATGACACAGCCAGGTGCCCCAAGATCATATTTTTAAAAAATCTTCCATTCTACTAGTGTGGTGAATCACATTTATTGGTTTGCATATGTTAAGCCATCCTTGCATCCCAGTGAGAAATCCCACTTGATCATCCTCTATGATCCTTCTAATTTTTTTTTAAAAAATTGTTATTGTGGTAAAATGTGAGTAACATAAAAGTTACCATTTTAATCATTTTAAACTGTATAGTTCAGGGGCATTAAGTACATTCACATTGTTGTGCAAACATCACTACTATGCATCTCTAGAATTTTTTCATCATTCCAAACTGACACTTTGTACGCATTATATAATAGCTCTCCATTCTCTCCCCCTGATCCCCAGCTATGGGTAACCATTCTACTTTCTGTCTCTAAGTTGTTGACTAATCTGTGTACCTCATATAAATAGAATCAAACAATATCTGTCCTTTTGCTCTGGTGTACTTCACTTAACATAATGTCTTCAAAGTTTATTCATGTTGTAGCATGTATCAAAATCACGTATTGGGGGGCGCCTGGGTGGCTCAGTCGATTAAGCGGCTGCCTTCAGCTCAGGTCATGATCCCAAGGTCCTGGGATCGAGCCCTGCATCGGGCTCTCTGCTCAGCAGTGAGCCTGCTTCTCCCTCTCCCTCTGCCTGCCTCTCTGCCTACTTGTTCTCCCTCTATCTCTCTGTCAAATAAATAAATAAATAAATCTTAAAAAAAAAAATCACGTATCAGGGGTATGAAAGCCCAGCTCTCTTGTCTCAATCTGGGAAAAACTCTGAGGTATAACTAACATCCCAGAGATCCCCCTGCGGAACAGGCTGAAACTACCCTCAGAGGGACTTTGCCTGAAGTCATACCTTTGCTTGGCCTCTTCCCCTTCCTTATCCTGCTTCTCATACTCCCATATTCTTTTCTCCAGGGAGCACTTTCTTAATTAAATCACCTGCACTAGAATCCTCATCTCAGGATCTCTTTCTGGGGAACCCAACCTAAGATATCAAGAGACAACCCATACCCCGACTATTAAAAAAAAAAGTCCTTCCAAAAAAAAAAAAGGAAAATGTAGACTATCTAATAGGAAAAGGGCAAAAGACTTGAACAGATAGTACATAAAAGAACATATCCAGATGGTCAGTAAACATATGAAAAAGTACCCCACTTTGTTAATCATCAGGGAAATGTGAATTGAAATCACTGTGGTATACCACTACACACCCACCTGTAAAGCTCAAATGAAATTACCAAGGATTGGTCAGGATGTGGAGCAAACAGAGCTCTCACATTGCTGGTGGGAGTGTAAACTGTATTTTGGAAAACTGTTCAGCAGCATAGACTAAAGCCAAATGTGCCTATTCTGTAATTCAGTAATTCCACTCCTAAGTAAATATCCAACAGATCGAACAGATACATGTGACTATGTGTCCCAAAGGCATGTGCTGGAACGTTCATGACAGCACTATTTGTAATAGCTCCTAACTGGGAACTACCCAAATACCCATCAACAGTTAAATGGATAAATAAGGGGCACCTGGGCAGCTCAGTTGGCTTCTGACTAGTGATTTCGGCTCAGGTATGGTTTCATGGGTCTTGAGATTCAGCCTCCTGTTGGGCTCTGTGCTCAGTGGGGAGTCTGCTTGAAGATTCTGTGCCTCTTGCCCTCCCCACTCTCTCTTTCTTTCTTTTTTTTTTTTATTCTTATGTTAATCCCCATACATTACATCATTAGTTCTAGATGAAGTGTTCCATGATTCATTGTTCGTGCACAACACCCAGTGCTCCATGCAGAACGTGCCCTCCTCAATACCCCCCACCCG